>NC_133326.1:305558090-305912387 GCF_042186555.1 Aquarana catesbeiana
TAGCTTTCAGAATTTTTGCATGTATGGCTCCCAAAATGTGAATTGATCCTAAAGTGGTTGTAACGCCCAAACATTTTTTACTTTAACTGCTTGCCAACCCTATCACTTACATGTACGGCGGCAAGGCGGCTCTGCTGCTTTGGATCACGTACTAGGTATGTGATCTGGCAATTAGGATAGGGGGGGCGCTCTTGCTGCCGGCCACCTGACTGTGCTGTGATTATATACAGCAGATGCAGATCAGCAGGTGCTGGCCAATGGATGACTGCTGGCACCAGCCGATCATCGAGAGGACACACAGAGCAGAGCTGTGCCTATGTAAACAAGGCAGAGCTCTGTCCAGTCAGCGTAGAAGTAAGGGATTTTCTTTCCCTGCAAAGCAGGTAATAAATTCCATCACTTCCTTTTGTAAAAGCACCAAAAACAGTACACCAAAACACTGGTTGGCACACATTTAACCCTTTGATTGCTCTAGATGTTTAACCCCTCCCCAGCCAGTGTCCTTAGTACAGTGCATATTTTTAGCCCTGATTACTGTATTAGTGTCACTGGTTACCAAAACTGTCAGTTAGTGTCCTATTGTCCATCGCAATATTGGAGTCCCACTATAAGTCACTAATCGCAGCTAATACTAGTAAATATAACTTTTGCGCAAACCAATCATGTATGGTTATTGGGATTTTTTTTACCAAAATATATGTAGCAGAATACATATTGGTCTAAATTTATGAAGAAATTGGATTTTTTTAATTATTGGATATATTTTATAGTAGAAAGTAAAAAAAATATACTTTTTTTTCAATATTGTCCCTCTTTTTTTTTGTTTATAGCACAAAAATAAAAATGCAGTGGTGATCACCAAAAGAAAGCTCTATTTGTGGGAAAAAAAAGAACCTACATATAATTTATGTACAGTGTTGCATGACCGTGCAATTGTCAGTTAAAGTAACGTAGTTCCGTATAGCAAAAAATGGCCTGGTCATGAAGGAGGGTAAATATTCCGGAGGTCCAGTGGTTCTCTGCTTTAAGGAAAAAAATATTTCAGTATGTGTATCTCCCCCTTACCCCCTTAATACTCACCTGAGCCCAATCTTGATCCAAGGCTGTGCCCATCTGCAGCAGCTCCCTCCTGCCCACTCTGTCAGGCTTTGCTGAGAGCAGTGTAAGCCATTGCTCTCAGTAAAACCCTATGGCTATAAAGTAGGGGCGGGGCCAATCCTTGCTGTCTGTGTCTAAAGACACAGACAGCGCAGCTCAGGAGCAAGCCAACAGGAGTGCTACAATAGGAAGGGGCTTCCTATTGTGGCACACTGAGAAGGGGAGCCAGGCAGAGGCGTATCTAGTGAAAATGGTGCCTATGGCAAGCACTGAAACTGCGTCCCTGTAAAACATTTGAAACCTGTAATGGATCCTATCCCATACTCCGCTTGAGTGCTTCCGTCAGTATATCGCTTCCTAAGTCCTGGAACGTGAGTCCAATGGATCTGGCTATAGGAACCCCCAAGAACCAGACAACACCAGTCTTGGAGTACATCAGGAATAACCTTTTATTTGAGATCTTACCCAAATATATACAGCAGGATGACTAAAACCTAACCTAATCAGCATAAGCTAATTATCTAATCCTTTATTCAGCCTAGGTGACTAAGAGATATGACCTTTTGGACAGACTTGTGGTCACCGAGCTTCAGACAGTAGCAGAGTTAATTAACACAAACAACAATGGGTTAAAAGACTCTTAGAGCCCACACTAGACTTATTTACAATAAACACATTATAGCAGACAACAGACAGGTAGCTGGAATTGATGACATTAGCATCTAACAGTATGAGTCCCAACATTATGAATCAGTCACCATTCTAATATGGCATATAAAGGGTTCCCAGAGTCTGTGTGTCTTGGGGGGACATGGACCTGTATCCAAAGTAACACCAACTCCAGGGTCCCCAGGCATACAGCTCACAAAGAGCACCATCCCCCCAAATGCCAGGGCCCATAATCGGTGGGCAAGAGGCTTGCATTCAGTCCCCTCCAAAAGCCTCTGTCCTGGCTAGGTCTGTTACATTTCTCCCCTTTCGACAGAAGACTAACACAGGAGGAGATCCCAGATGGGTTGACTCACCCAGCCAACCTCTGCCTCTCTCAGAGAACATGCCCACCACTGGGGACAGGCCTGGACTGGCCCTTCTCCCTGGAGTCCTTCCAGCCACTGGAGAGAAGACAGGGTGAAGGGGCTCACTCCGTCATGCTGTTGGGGATCTGGGCCGACTGCCCAGCATCCCTGGGGTAGACAGGTGGAGACTAAAGTCCCATCCACTTTTGCAGGAAATCCATCATTTGTTAGTGGAGGGCAGGGACCAGCAGCACTCTGTTCCATTGCCAGTAGTTCAGCTGGGCGTAGGAGCTTCCCTATATCATCTGCTCCAGCTAAATGTTGGGGAGAAAGGCCAACTGCCCCAGCTCCCTGGAACTCCGCAGTTGTTGCCGGTGCTGGGCAGAGGTTGGTAGCACTCTGTCCGGTTGCCAGCATTTCTGCTGGTTTTCTGTTAGAGGAGACCACAGGCCCATCCACATCAACATCAGATCAAGCTGCAGTTGTGAAGTGACGACTGCATTCTCTCCTTGGATCCTGATCTGCAGCTCGCGAGAGACTGCCACCTCCTCACCCTGGGCCTCCAGAATTTTTTTTAAAGATATTTTTATTGATTTTTGATTTTAATACAAACTAGTTGTACAAAAAAAACAAGCACAGCAAACAATCACCAAGTAAATCACTTGTAAGCATTGGCATACCTTAACAAGTACATTGTCTATATGTGAGGAGAGGAGAAAAAACAAACAGCTAACTAATGGTAAGTCGATCTGAGATTGATTACACAAGATTATACATAACCAGTTATTAACGAATATGAGTTATAGTAATTCACATATATGATGCATTTTCTGGCACGACCTGTGAGTGGTACAGATTAAGTACACATTATATAGAGAGGGTCATGGGGCTAGCGAGCCACCTGTCCCATATTTTGTGGAACATTTTTTTTCGTTTCCTGAGTTCAAAGGTAAGTCTATACAACGGTATGACATCATTAATTAGTTTTAGCCATAGAGATTTCAAAGGTGTTTGTATATATATATATATATATATATATATATATATATATATATCCAGGATAGCAGTATAGACTTTCTAACATAAAAATAAAGGATACGTAATAGTCTCTTAGCCTGTGTTGGTATCTGTAAATCACCAAAGATCCCCAGTAAGCCATTCTTAGGGTGAATAATATTGGGGAGTCCTAGAGCAGAGGAAATGAAAGAACCCACCTCTCTCCAAAAGTCCTGAACCACCGGACAAGTCCAGAAGCAATATAGAAAATCAGCATCTCCCCCACATCCCCTGAAACATTCAGCAGTGGACTTCAACCCCATCCTACACAGCCTAGCTGGGGTAAGATGAGATTGGTGGAAAATCTTAATCTGTATGATCCGGTCCTTAGATGAGATAACAGTATTTTTGTATGTATCTAAATTCAGTCCAGTCTTCCTCCGTAAGTGAAATGTCCATGTCTGCCCATTTTGTCTGTGCTTTATGAATCTGGGGTTAAAATCTGTCATTAGGGCAGCGTAGTAGGCAGAGACAAGTTTATTAGGATCAGGTTGTCTCAGCAGTCTCTCCAATGGGGGCAAGTATATGGGGTCATTTAGGGAGCCAAACTGAGCTCGGATAGCATGTCTAAGCTGGTAATAGTGGAACAGGTAGGAGCTTGGTAAGTCAAAGTCAAGTCTCAGTTGTTGAAAAGTTTTAAAGCCTTGGTCGTTGTATAGATGGCATAAATACTTAATCCCTTTAGAGTACCAATGTTTAGTGTCGGGTAAGGAGTTTAGTTCCTGTAAAGTGGGGTTAAACCACAGAGGATTGTTCGGGGATGCTGACCAAGTATGTCGAGAAATTTTTTTGACTATGTGTGGAAAGATTGAGAGTGTACTTGCCAGCATGGAGGTACCTGGTCTATTTGGGACTCTGCCCCTATAAATAATATTGTGGAGAGTTTCCATGGAAGTCGCAATGGCACCTTCAGTGGTAGTACATGCATTTGTCAGGGCTGGATGTAACCAGTCATGTATATGCACCAGTTGTGACGCTAAGTAATAAAGAAAGAAATTTGGAAATGCCAGGCCGGCCATGTGAGACGGCAGCCTTAGTGTCTCGAGTGCCACTCTGGGGGATGCCCCCTTCCACAGGAATGTCACACATATCGTGTCAATACGTTTAAAAATAGATTTAGGGATTGCACATGGGGAATTAGCCAGAACATATAGCAATTTCGGGAGGTAGACCATTTTGAGGAGATTTGCTCTTCCCATAAGGTCAAGGGGCAGATCCATCCATTGTTTAGTTTGCTCCTGTAAACGATTCAATAGGGATCTAAATTATTAGTAACGTAAGTGGATAAGGGCGATTGTACCAGGACCCCGAGGTATCGGAAAGAGGACACCACTTGTAGTTTAGAATCCGGATGAATCTGGGGAATCGCTGCTGTATCCAAGGGGAAAAGACTTGATTTATCCCAGTTCACCCGGAAACCGGAGAAATCTCCGAATATATTAATTTCGGCTAGCAAGGACTGAAGTGACCCGTTAGTATCTGCCAAATACACCAGTGTATCGTCCGCATAGAGCGAAATTTGCTCTTCTACAGTGGCAATAGGAAGTCCTTTAATAGATGAAGAGGAGCGAATACGTGCCGCTAGGGGCTCCATGGCTAGGGCGAATAGGAGCGGGGACAGCGGGCAACCCTGCCTTGTACCTCTTGTAATGGGGAATGTCTCAGTGACCGAGGAGTTAACTCGAACCCTGGCCTGGGGGGAGGCATAAAGGAGTCTTATCCATGCCACCACACGTGGGCCAAAACCATACAACTGCAACACCCGAAATAGATAAGGCCATTCCACACTGTCAAATGCTTTGCAAGTATCTAAGGATACTATGGCCCGCGTTGGGGGGCAATCATGTGGATATTGCAAATTGTGAAATAATCTACGAATATTCATTTTAGTGGATTTTCCTGGTATGAAGCCCCCCTGGTCACTGTTAACCAGGGTGGTGACTACCTTATTTAAACGATTTGCAAGCACTTTAGCCAGTATCTTAACTTCCACATTTATAAGGGATATTGGTCGGTATGATTCACATTTAAGTGGATCCTTTCTAGGTTTCAGCAGAAGTATGATCGAGGCCTCACGCATAGTGGGGGGAAGGACCCCAATGCCTAAAGCTAAACTGTTTGTACCATTCGGTGGGGTAACCATCCAACCCGGGGGTTTTATGGGCTGGCATTTGTGAGATGGCCGCAGCAATCTCTTCCACCGATATGGGCGCCTCCAACTCATCCCTCCTCTCAGAAGACAGAGTTTCAGTGTATTCAGTCCTGGAGGTATAAAGGTCTTTGTAAAAGTTAAGAAAAGCTTCCATAATATCTCCAGGAACATCACTAACTTGGCCCTGTATGGTCTGGATACGTGGAATAGATACAGTAGGTCGTTCTGGTCATGCAAGATATGGCAGGAGACGTCCAGCTTTGTTACCGTGTTCAAATGCTTTCAGTGTAGTGTGTAGTAGTCGTTTTTGTGTAAGATCTAGTAAACGAATCTCATACTCTCTACGCCTCTGTAACCATACCTCTCTCTTGTCGGTCAGTGGCATAGCTAGACTCTGCCTGCACCATAGCGGTCTCTAGTTCTGCAGTAAGTTGTTGATTATTTTTCCTCAAAACCCCAGTGATGGACATGAAAGTGCCCCTCAGTGTGGCCTTAAAGGCTTCCCATTCTGTAGAGGGGTCCGCCGTTCCCACATTGTCTCTCCAGTATTCCACAATACCCTTCCTGCAGGTCTCTTGCACCATCTCATCCTCCAGCCAGTAAGAATTTAGTCGCCAAATGGCCGGACCTGAGCCTGGAAGGATGTCGAGGTCCACAGAGAGAGGAGCATGATCTGAAACCCCTCTGGGCAAATATGTAACCGCAGAGACAAGGGGAAGGGTGTCCGTAGGGGCAAAGACCATATCGATCCTAGACATGGTGCGAAAAGAGTCCGAGTGACATGAAAATTGTTTATCGTCTGGGTGTTTCCACCGCCAAAGTTCTGTAAGGTCATGAACCTGTATCCAATCCAGAAGGGAGGGAAAGGATCTACCCCCACCACCCAAGCGGTCCATGGCTGGATCCAGTACTGCATTAAAATCACCCATATAAAGTAAAGGCCCTGGGGGTCTATTCAACAAGTGAAGTGACAGTTTGGATAGCATTTCCACCGAAAATGGGGGAGGAATGTAAATGTTTACCAGAGTGAGTGTCACATGGGAAATTTGTAAGGAGAGTATAACAAATCTCCCATTTGGGTCTGTGTTAACTTGTATAATTTCAGCTGGAAGGGATTTAGCTAATAAAATAGAAACTCCCCTAGAGTAATTTGTATGGATGGCATGGTAACATTGAGCCAGCTATGGACGCTTGAGGGCCTTCACCCTAGTGTCAGTCAGGTGAGTCTCCTGAAGACAAATGATGTGGGGACTGTATTTTTTGAGGACTGAAAAGACCAGAGACCTTTTTTGAGGTGCATTCATGCCTCTAGTGTTCCATGACACTATTTTCAGTGACCTGGGCATTTTAAAACAGATTCTATACCATAATCACATATATATGTAAATACTTTCATCCCTAATACCTCACAGGCCGTGCCAGTCCACCCCCACTCAATCACATCCATATTGCATTGCAAATAACTTTTACAGAGATATACACCATTGATCGATAAGGTAGAGAATACCAATAAGCTGCTCTGAGCAGTAATTAAAAAAGAAAAATTTTTTTTGTTTGAAAAAAGGAAAAAACAGAAAAAGAAAAAAAAAGGGAAAAAAATGAACCCAAGCAGAACATTGCTTGAAAACCCGTATCCCCCACCCCGCTCAGCCTTCCCCAACTTAGCGAGCCTTGGATCCCTAAACCTGACGAAGTCCCTCTTACCCCCTAAGCAAAAAAAGGGGGACATTCTTAAGGGTTCAACTATTCCGTGGCCACGCCACTAATCGGTGAGGGGGTACTGTGGAGTCCGGTGTGGCTCCCAACCAAAACAAAGGAAAAAAATTATGTGTCCCAGTCCAGGATGTTCATCTCTGTAAATGTGTAGAGGTTTAGAGAATAGGTGGTCCTTCTACGTGGTAGAGAAAAAACAGTAGATCATTCAAAGGGAAAGAAAAAAAATATAAAAGGAGGAAAATCAAATGTTATCTTGGGACTTATAGTGCAAGTATTAAAGGTAAACAACCATCCAATATGGGTCAGGCACGTTGTAAATAAGGGATTGTAGTGCTACTACAAGATGGAAGGCATCAAGGAGTCAATGGGCCTGCTGTCTGTTATTTCTTCTTCTGTCGGTGGGTCCATAGCGATCATTCAGCCAGGCCATGGCTTCTTTAGGACTAGTGTAGAATTGAGCTTTATCATCATGGATGATGCGGAGCTTGGCAGGAAAAAGCATGGCGTATTTCAGTCCCTCTTCACGTAGCCGATTCTTCACTGCTGAGAAGGAGATACGCTGTCGTTGAACTTCAGCCGAGAAGTCAGGATAGATTGAAATATTATTGCCGTTGTATTTGAGCGGACCTTTTTCTCTTGCAATGCGCAGGATAGCCACCTTGTCTTGGAAGTTGAGAATGCGTGCTATAAGGGAATGTGGAGGTGCCCCTTCTGGGGGAGGACATGGAGGGGTGCGGTGTGCCCTTTCAATCACATAGGAGAACGAGGGTGCATCAGTGCCAAAAATGTCCCGTAACCAAGAGTAAAGGAATTTTTCAGGGTGTGTGCCCTCTGCATGTTCAGGAAATCCTACAAAGCGAAGGTTGTTACGTCTGGAACGATTTTCCAAATCATCAACTTTAGCGCAGAGGGCCGCCATTTCCCCAGTATGATCACGCACTTTAACAGAAAGGGGATGTACATTATCTTCTATGGAACTAATGCGTTCTTCCATGTCCCCAGCCCTGTCACGGAGGTTTTGGACGTCTTGTTTCAGGAGAGAAAAGTCCATCCTTATAGAAGCTATCTGGGAAGTGAGTGAGGCTTTGCAATCTTGTATTGCTAGCATAATGGAGGCTAAGGTTGGCTCAGCAGAGGGAGAAGCTTCCTCTGAGTCATTATCAGCAAAATGTTGAGAGTCCTGCCCTGAATAGGGGTTATGGAGTTGCTGGGGGTCTATTTGTGACTGAAATATAGCTGGAGTAGAGGCACTCACCCCACTAGCAGAGCTCCGGTCAGCAGGAGAGCATGTCTGCAGCGTGTCTGTCTGAGGAGCCTGTGTCCTGCCGCCATCTTGCCTCCGAAAGCCCGCCAGCCTGTCCAACGTGGATGAGACCCAAGCCGGCCCGTATTTCACCATAGTTGCCAGCCTATCGGATGCCCACAGCCGTGGGGAGCAATTAGAGACCTTCGGTGAAAGGATATTACACAGGATGCCTGTAGGATGGCAGTTAGGAGCCGGAGCGGTGTGTCTATGCGGCCGCTCGCTCCACCATCAGGCCATGCCCCCCAGGCCTCCAGAATTGCTGCAGGTGTGGGGCAGAGGTCTTTGACTCTCTGTCCAGTTGTCAGCACTTCTGCTGGGAGTTTGCTAGGTGGTTCCTCCTCTACAGAAATGTCTATTAAATCCCCAGTCTCTGGAATTGCTAAAAGTGTGGAACAGAGGTCTTGGACCCTCTGTTCAGTTACCAGATCTTCAGCTGGAGAAGTTTGTTGTAACGTCATAGATGCTGCTGGCAGGAAATCACATGTCCCTGTCAGTGCTGTGGAAGATAGGCCGACTAACTCTTCTCTCAAGAAGGCCGAAGCCACTGTTGGTGCTGGGCAGAGAATAGCAGAGCTCTGCCCTGTTGTCAGCACTTCAGGTTTAGGGACGGCAATCTCTGGAGTTTCCACTGCCGATTCTCTGGCATGCTGCTGAACGTGTTCTAGCAGTTTCCTGTATGCCCTTTCCAGATGCTGTTCCTTCCTTAGCAAATGGTCCAGATCAGGTTTAAGCTCTGAGACCCCTGCAAGACCGAGCATATTCTTTATATTCTCGCAGGTCCTCAAGGGTAGTTTCCCCTTCATCGCCAAACACAAAACGATCTGTAAGGCTCTCCCACAGCAATCCAGGGCCTCCAAAGTCATATCCCTCTGGAGAGCATTCTGTTGTCTCCCCTAAATATCCCTGCTCTGCGTGGAATTGCAGAGTCCGATAATGATTGTCCAGCTCTATTTCCTGCTGGACCAGCCTGTCCAACTCGGTCCCCCATTGCTCCTGGGGCTGCTCTCCCAGGCATGCCATCCGCAATGCCCATTGATCACTGACCACTTGCTCTTGGGTTGGAAAGCACTTGCCCTGTTTTATACCAGCAAGCTGGAGGGCTCCAATCCAGAGCTCCACCCGAATTTGCTGCCTGAGCTCCAGGTATTCATCCTCAGACACAGTCCTGGTGTTTGCTGAAAGGACGATCCGCAGCAGCCCCGGGAAATCTGATGCCAGGTCAATATCTCCGCTGGGGTGACCGAAGTCTGCTATCCTAAACTTGGATCTAGGTGGAGGTTTGGATATCCCAGACTGCAGGAAGCGTCCCACTGCTTGCCACCAATTGTGATGGAACGTTCCACACTCCGCTTGAGTGCTTCCGTCAGTATATCGCTTCCTAAGTCCTGGAACACGAGTCCAATGGATCTGGCTATAGGAACCCCCAAGAACCAGACAACACCAGTCTTGGAGTACATCAAGAATAACCTTTTATTTGAGATCTCACCCAAATATATACAGCAGGATGACTAAAACCTGACCTAATCAACATGAGCTAATTATCTAATCCTTTACACAGCCTAGGTGACTAATATATGATATGACCTTTTGGACAGACTTGTGGTCACTGAGCTTCACACAGAAGCAGAGTTAATTAACACAAACAACAGTGGGTGAAAAGACTCTTAGAGCCCACACTAGACTTCTTTACAATAAACACATTATAGTAGAAAACAGACAGGTAGCTGGAATTGATGACATTAGCATCTAACAGTATGAGTCCCAACAGTATGAATTAGTCACTATTCTAATATGGCATATAAAGGGTTCCCAGAGTCTTTGTGTCTTGGGGGGACATGGACCTGAATCAAAAGTAACACCAACTCCAGGGTCCCCAGGCATACAGCTCACAGAGAGCACCATTCCCCCAAATGCCAGGGCCCATAATCGGTGGGCAAGGGGCTTGCATTCAGTCCCCTCCAAAAACCTCTGTCCTGGCTAGGTCTGTCACAAAACCCATCTTTCAGATAACCTTAACAAAAGAAACGGCTAACTAAACTTCAAGTCAAGCTCTTTAATCTTTCAATTAACAAATTATGGATTGGCACTGATAGGCAGCACTGATGAGGCAGCACTAACACTGATAGGCGGCACTGATGAGCTGCACTAAGGGGGACTAATAGATGACACTGGCACTGACAGGTGGCACTTATGAGCTGCACTGATAGGTGACACGGGCACTGATAGGTGGCACTGATAGATGACACTGGCACTGACAGGTGGCACTGATGAGCTGCATTGATAGGTGGCACTGATGAGCTGCACTGATAGGTTGCACTGATAGGCCACACTGGTACTGATAGGTGGCACTGATAAGCTGCACTAATGAGCACTGGTAGTGATAGGCCTAGGAGGCACTGTCAGAACCCCTCCCAAACAGTTAACCCACTTAAGCCAGAGCCAGTACACTGAGCTGCACTTATCTACCCGACTTCCCCAGCCCCATGCAGAGGCAGAGCTTACTTGCTCTTGTACTTGTATGGCGCTTCCTCCTCCTTGCTTGCAGCGGCGCCGCCCACACTCCTTTCCCACCAGACTCTCAAGCTGGCCCCTGGATGATGTCATGCTGCCTGGGACGTCAAGGGGAGGAGCGTGCTCAGCCTTAGCGCACTAGTACAAAGGCTATACGTTCTCTGCAAGGCAATGTATATAGCGATGTATGTAGCGCCCGCTGCGGGCTGGCTCACTGTCTTGGGCCTTTAATTCAGCTGTCTGGCGAGACTGCAAGGCAATGTAGTGGCTGGTGACCGGCCAGTAATTGTGTGTAGAATCTCTGTATTGGGCCGATATTATGGTAGGGGCCTGGAGCTGCAGCTCCAATAGCCCCTACGTTAATCCGGCCCTGGGAAGCAGAGACACTGGTAAGTCAGTGCCTTGCTGCCCAGCCACTCACGAGCGCCAGTGGCGTCTCCAGCTTTTATATTTAGGGGGCACATGGGGGGGACAGGGAAAAACTAGGGGGGCCAACTATAAAATGCAATTTTATATCTATCTATCTATCTATCTATCTATATATATATATATATATATATATATATATATATATATATATAGTCAGGTCCATAAATATTGGGACATTGACACAATTCTAATTTTTTTGTCTCTATACACCACCACAATGGATTTGAAATGAAATAAACAAGATGTGCTTTAACTGCAGACTTTCAATTTTAATTTGAGGGTATTTACATCCAAATCAGGTGAACGGTGTAGGAATTACAACAGTTTGTATATGTGCCTCCCACTTTTTAATGGACCAAAAGTAATGGGACAATTGAGTGCTCAGCTGTTCTATGGACAGGTGTGTGTTATTCCCTCATTATCCCATTTACAAGGAGCAGATAAAAGGTCCAGAGTTCGTTTCACGTGTGCTATTTGCATTTGGAATCTGTTGCTGTTAACTCTCAATATGAGATCCAAAGAGCTGTCACTATCAGTGAAGCAAACCATCATTAGGCTGAAAAAACAAAACAAACCCATCAGAGAGATAGCAAAAACATTAGGTGTGGCCAAATCAACTGTTTGGAACATCCTTAACAAGAAATAATGCACCGATGAGCTCAGCAACACCAAAAGACCCGGAAGACCATGGAAAACAACTGTGGTGGATGACCGAAGAATTGTTTCCCTGGTGAAGAAAACACCCTTCACAACAGTTGGCCAGATTAAGAACACTCTCCAGGAGGTAGGTGTATGTGTGTCAAAGTCAACAATCAATAGAAGACGTCACCAGTGTGAATACAGAGTGTTCACCACAAGATTTAAACCATTGGTGAGCCTCAAAAACAGGAAGGCCAGAATAGAGTTTGCCAAACAACATCTAAAAAAACATTCACAGTTCTGGAAAAACATCCTATGGACAGATGAGACCAAGATCAACTTGTATCAGAGTGATGGGAAGAGAAGAGTATGGAGAAGGAAAGGAACTGCTCATGATCCAAAGCATACCACCTCATCAGTGAAGCATGGTGGTGGTAGTGTCATGGCGTGGGCATGTATGGCTGCCAATGGAACGGGTTCTCTTGTATTTATTGATGATATGACTGCTGACAAAAGCAGCAGGATGAATTCTGAAGTGTTTCGGGCAATATTATCTGCTTATATTCAGCAAAATGCTTCAGAACTCATTGGATGGTGCTTCATGAAGACAGTTGCAGTTTCATCCCTGTCATCACCAGGGATAAAACCCAGCATCTGGTGATGTATATGCGTTCCAGACTTCAGGCTGTAATTGACTGCAAAGGATTTGCAACCAAGTATTAAAAAGTGAAAGTTTGATGGTTGATTGTTATTCTGTCCCATTACTTGGTCCCTAAAAAAGTGTGAGGCACATATACAAACTGTTGTAATTCTTACACTGTTCACCTGATTTGGATGTAAATACCCTCAAATTAAAGCTGGGGTCTACAGTTAAAGCACATCTTCATTTCGTTTCAAATCCATTGTGGTGGTGTATAGAGCCAAAAAGATTAGGATTGTGTTGATGTCCCAATATTTATGGACCTATATATATATCCTGGGGCCCTTTACCTCTGTTGCTGGGCCCTTTATTACAATCATGCAACAGGACCCTTTCACATGTTCTGCAGTGAGCCCCCTTCCTATTTTATTAGGGCCCCCCAGGGTGGCAGAAAACAAGAGATATGTCACCAGCACACCAGGAATATAAGGGTCCAAAGCAGTGGGAGAACTACCAGGGTTGCAAAGGTAACACTTGTGACTGGGCCCTGGTGTTCTGCCACTGTGGGGTTTTCCCAGCCTCCTCTTGCTGTCCTGCCCCTGCAATTGACAGCACTGGTCTGGTGTCTGTTTCCTTGGCAGTGGCGGCAGTCTATTAGGACTTAGCGCTGGTGGCATTATAGGTACATGCAGGGAAATGCTGGCACTATTGGTTGTAGAGAGCTGAGCCCCCAGCTGGTCAACTAGCAGCTGTAATGCTGTATAACCTTCTCTGTTGACATGCCGATTGGGCTGTGATCCAGTTGATGCTTCTAGTCAGATCTAATAAACACAGTATTTTTTAGATTCAAGTGTAAATAGTATATATCTACAGTGTGTGTGTATATATATATATATATATATATATATATATATATATATATATTCAACCGAATGCTCAGCAGCCATGTGGGCTCCATGCCTGCCATTCCTGTAAGGTGTGGGCTTTGATCAATAAAACCACTATCATATTTAACATTGGATTTGACTAGGAGCATCACCTGGATTGCATTCCGATCAGCAGTTCAGAGAAGGCTCCACTTCTGCTAAGCAACCTGCAGGAAGCTCACGTGTCTACAACCATTAGAAATTTTGCTTGTGTTTGAAACCCCACATGTTTGATTCCGCCAGGAAGCCGACTCTGCACACTGCTAATTGCAGGCAGTGAGACATTTCCTGATCTGTGCAGCTGCTGATCAGGAAATGTCTCAGTACCTGTGATTAGCAGTGTGCAGTGTCGGCTTCACATGAAAGTTTGAACACACCCAAGCCCATTTCCAATTGTACTGACCCTCCTGTGCATAAGCCCATCAGCCCCATAAAGTAATCAGCACTGGGTCTGTGCTGCCACTGCTGCCATGGAGACAGAGACCAGCTCCGTCAATAGCTGGGACAGGACAGCGACCCTGGTACTTCCGCCACTGATCCACAGTGGGAGGATTCCCCCATCCACCTGGAATGTGTAGATGGGGAATTGGATCATATATTTTTTCTCATTCAACCTAATAGTTGAATGAAAAAAGTGATCAATTTATGTGCTGCCTAAGTGCTAAGGCCAGCCATAGACAGTTTAAATCTCAGCCGGTTCACAGGAACTGGCTGAGATTTGAACCATTAATGGCAGGCTGAATGTACCAGGTTGATCGATCAACTTGGGTACAACCAGCCTGCTGGATACTCTTATGATTATTGCTAGCGGTCACTATAGCTACTAGTGATAATCACTGTTTGTCAGGAGAATACAATTGCTTGGCAGAAGGGATTCCTCTGTCAGCACTGACTGCGTTGATGGGGGAATCATGCAAATTTCTTTCCTGTGTAGCACCCTCTACCAATAGGTAGGTGCTAGTAAGGTTTATTTTTACTAGGTTATCCAGCACAGGCAAATTTCGGCAGGCCTATGCTGCAAGCATAGATCTGGGGGCTGGGAGTGGTTAGAGTAGCAGTGGGTGTGACCACTTGCACTTCAGTTCTGAGACGCCTCCCCTGCTTCCAGGGAGAATATTCTGGAAGAGGGGCTGGGCCTGGGACTGGAGTGGCAGGCAGCTTGTGTGTGAGCCCTGACCAATCCCCAATTGGTATTGGCAGGGGGCGGGCCTCATATATAAGCTGAGGTGATATGCCACTGGGGGGAGAAGTCAGCTGAGTGAAGTGAGGAATGGCATGTTAGACAGCAGCAGAATGACATCCCTATCTGGTGGGGTGCACCGATCGCAGGAGAAGGCCCGGGGAGAGCTGTGAGGGAACATTGCCTCTACACGGTCATTGGCAATGTCTCTGTAACCACACGGTCAGTGGCAGGGAACTCCTGGAGCAGAAGGGGAGGTGAAGCTGTTGGTACGCATGGTCCAGGCAAGTTCCTCATCAAGGACTCAGGGCTGTTTCAAGGTCAGTGAGTGTTACCAGAGTAGAGGGCTGGAGGTGCCAAGGAGTCTATGAGGGAACTCTGCTTTTACACGGTCATTAGCAGAGTCTTCATCAAACACACGGTGGATGATGGGGAGTCCTGAATCAGAGAAGAGACTGTGGGGATCTATGTCAAGTGGATGTGGCCTGCTGGCACATGATTTGCAAGTTGGGCTGGCTGGGAACAGTAGTCCATTATCCAAAAGACTGCTTTTAACCTACTAGGCCTCCGGGGAGAAGTACTGCAGGCCTCAGGCCTAGTAGCAGCGAGCAACCAGAGCCTGTCTAGGGGTTTATTCAGGGTGGGCCCCTATCACTTGAGGCAATTCAGTTCGCATTTGCAGCGCTATACAAATCATTCATTCATTCATTCATCACTTAAAAGAAGAGGATGTGACATGTCTTTGAATTAGTAACCACAAGTTTTGTGTAGGAGGAACCAAGTCTGTACAGAAGGAAATATGTTTTGGGCAGGAGGTGAAAGAGATCTAAGACCATCATTTTTACACGGTTAAAAGTGATGTCTCTGTCCTTCACACGGTGATGGTAAGAGAACTCTTAGATGTAATAGTCTGCTGAGGTTGAGCAGTGGAGGAGCAACAGTCTGCATGGAGACGCAGGAGGAGATTCGCATCTAATTCAATTTGCACATTCAATCCTCCGGCTCTTATTTTATCAACGTGTACTAAAATCCTAACAATATGATGACAATGACTTATCCTATGGGCATCCCATATTCCAATCCCTATCCAAGTTGTACCCCCCAATAAAACAACAAAAACAAAACTTGCAAAAGACTGTTCATTGTTTCTGGAAGTGAAGTATGAAGTCTGGCAGTGGGGTGATTTGGCCGATTGTTTGTTACTAGCTGCAACACCATGGCTACACCTGCAATCTGTGGTTGCAGGAAAGAAATTTGTACTGTCTGGGCTCGCTGTGCTGGGCTCGCTGGGCTGAGTAAGAGTGTCAGACACTCGGCTCAGCTGCAGACTCACCAATTTCAGAATGTACAGTCCTACGAACAGGAGAAATCAGTCTGTTTTCTTCACTGTCTCTGAGATAACGGGAGGCTTGGGGCAACTCACTCTCCTCCCTGCCAATGAGGATGCAGGGGGATGGAGCAGATCGAGCGGCCGTGGCTATTATGCATTGCACAGTGTCAGTGAGCAGAGGGGGGAGAACTCCCCCACAGGAGCTGTCAGGGACGCTCTGCTTCTCAGGAGCGCCTGTGTCAACTCGGCGGTGGCCCCAGCAAGATGCGGGGCATCCGCTACATATACACACAAAAATGTGTTCAAATTGGTGGGGCACAGTATAATGTTGGGGGGCTCATGGCCCCCCTAGTGACGCCACTGACGAGCGCCCCCTTCAAATGGCGCCCATGGCACTTACCATATGTGCCATACCCTGGATATGCCACTGGAGCCAGGAGCACCAGCAGGGAACCCTAGAAGAGGAGGATTAGGGCTGTTCTGTGCAATACAATTACACAGAGCAGTAAGTATAATATGTTTGTTATTTTAAAAGAAAAAAACATTTATTTATTACAGGTAGGTACTTATATAGCACTCTCAATTTACGCAGCACTAATATATATATATATATATATATATATATATATATATATATATATATATATATACAGTATCTCACAAAAGTGTGTACACCCCTCCCATTTTTGTAAATATTTTATTCTATCTTTTCATGTGATAACACTGAAGAAATGACACTTTGCTACAATGTAGTGAGTGTACAGCTTGTATAACAGTGTAAATTTGCTGTCCCCTCAAAATAACTCAACACACAGCTATTAATGTCTAAACCGCTGGCAAAAGTGAGTACACTCCTAAGTGAAAATGTCCAAATTGGGCCCAAAGTGTCAATATTTTGTGTGGCCACCATTATTTTCCAGCACTGCCTTAACCCTCCTGGGCACGGAGTTCACCAGAGCTTCACAGGTTGCCACTGGAGTCCTCTTTCACTCCTCCATGATCACATCACAGAGCTGGTGGATGTTAGAGACCTTGCGCTCCTCCACCTTCCATTTGAGGATGCCGCACAGATGCTCAATAGGGTTTAGGTCTGGAGACATGCTTGGCCAGTCCATCACCTTTACCCTCAGCTTCTTTAGCAAGGCAGTGGTCCTCTTGGAGGTGTGTTTGGGGTTGTTATCATGTTGGAATACTGCCCTATCTCCAAAGGGAGGGGATCATGCTCTGCTTCAGTGTGTTACAGTACATGTTGGCATTCATGGTTCCCTCAATGAACTGTAGCTCCCCAGTGCCGGCAGCACTCATGCAGCCCCAGACCATGACACTCCCACCTCCATGCTTGACTGTAGGCAAGACACACTTTTCTTTGTACTCCTCACTAGGGATGAGCCGAACACCCCCCTGTTCGGTTCGCACCAGAACATGCGAACAGGAAAAAAGTTCGTTCGAACATGCGAACACCGTTAAAGTCTATGGGACACGAACATGAATAATCAAAAGTGCTAATTTTCAAGGCTTATATGCAAGTTATTGTCATAAAAAGTGTTTGGGGACCTGGGTCCTGCCCCAGGGGACATGGATCAATGCAAAAAAAAGTTTTAAAAACGGCCGTTTTTTCAGGAGCAGTGATTTTAATAATGCTTAAAGTCAAACAATAAAAGTGTAATATCCCTTTAAATTTCGTACCTGGGGGGTGTCTATAGTGTGCCTGTAAAGGGGCGCATGTTTCCTGTGTTTAGAACAGTCTGACAGCAAAATGACATTTTGAAGGAAAAAACTCATTTAAAACTACCCGCGGCTATTGCATTGCCGACAATACACATAGAAGTTCATTGATAAAAACGGCATGGGAATTCCCCAAAGGGGAACCGCGAACCAAAATTAAAAAAAAAAAAATGACGTGGGGGTCCCCCTAAATTCCATACCAGGCCCTTCAGGTCTGGTATGGATATTAAGGGGAACCCCGGCCAAAATTTAAAAAAAAAAATGACGTGGGGTTCCCCCTAAATTCCATACCAGACCCTTCAGGTCTGGTATGGATTTTAAGGGGAACCCCGCGCCAAAAAAAAAAAAAAAAAACGGCATGGGGTCCCCCCAAAAATCCATACCAGACCCTTATCCGAGCACGCAACCTGGCAGGCCGCAGGAAAAGAGGGGGGGACGAGAGTGCGGCCCCCCCTCCCTCCTGAACCGTACCAGGCCACATGCCCTCAACATTGGGAGGGTGCTTTGGGGTAGCCCCCCAAAACACCTTGTCCCCATGTTGATGAGGACAAGGGCCTCATCCCCACAACCCTGGCCGGTGGTTGTGGGGGTCTGCGGGCGGGGGGCTTATCGGAATCTGGAAGCCCCCTTTAACAAGGTGACCCCCAGATCCCGCCCCCCCCCCTGTGTGAAATGGTAAGGGGGTACATAAGTACCCCTACCATTTCACGAAAAAAGTGTCAAAAATGTTAAAAATGACAAGAGACAGTTTTTGACAATTCCTTTATTTAAATGCTTCTTCTTTCTTCTATCTTCCTTCATCTTCTGGTTCTTCTGGCTCTTCTGGTTCTTCTGGTTCTTCCTCCGGCGTTCTCGTCCAGCATCTCCTCCGCGGCGTCTTCTGTCTTCTTCTCCTCGGGCCGCTCCGCACCCATGGCATGGGGGGGAGGCTCCCGCTCTTCTCTTCTTCTCTTCTTCTTTTCTTCTTTTCTTCTTTTCTTCTCTTCTTCTCTTCTTCTTCATTTTCTTCTCCGGGCCGCTCCGCAACCCATGCTGGCATGGAGGGAGGCTCCCGCTGTGTGACGGCGCTCCTCGTCTGACAGTTCTTAAATAACGGGGGGGGCGGGGCCACCCGGTGACCCCGCCCCCCTCTGACGCACGGTGACTTGACGGGACTTCCCTGTGACGTCACGGGGAATGCCACAGGGAAGTCCCGTCAAGTCACCGTGCGTCAGAGGGGGGCGGGGTCACCGGGTGGCCCCGCCCCCCCGTTATTTAAGAACTGTCAGACGAGGAGCGCCGTCACACAGCGGGAGCCTCCCTCCATGCCAGCATGGATTGCGGAGCGGCCCGGAGAAGAAAATGAAGAAGAAGAGAAGAAGAGAAGAAAAGAAGAAAAGAAGAAAAGAAGAAGAGAAGAAGAGAAGAGCGGGAGCCTCCCCCCCATGCCATGGGTGCGGAGCGGCCCGAGGAGAAGAAGACAGAAGACGCCGCGGAGGAGATGCTGGACGAGAACGCCGGAGGAAGAACCAGAAGAACCAGAAGAGCCAGAAGAACCAGAAGATGAAGGAAGATAGAAAAAAGAAGAAGCATTTAAATAAAGGAATTGTCAAAAACTGTCTCTTGTCATTTTTAACATTTTTGACACTTTTTTCGTGAAATGGTAGGGGTACTTATGTACCCCCTTACCATTTCACACAGGGGGGGGGGCCGGGATCTGGGGGTCACCTTGTTAAAGGGGGCTTCCAGATTCCGATAAGCCCCCCACCCGCAGACCCCCACAACCACCGGCCAGGGTTGTGGGGATGAGGCCCTTGTCCTCATCAACATGGGGACAAGGTGTTTTGGGGGGCTACCCCAAAGCACCCTCCCAATGTTGAGGGCATGTGGCCTGGTACGGTTCAGGAGGGAGGGGGGGCCGCACTCTTGTCCCCCCCTCTTTTCCTGCGGCCTGCCAGGTTGCGTGCTCGGATAAGGGTCTGGTATGGATTTTTGGGGGGACCCCACGCCGTTTTTTTTTTTTTTTTGGCGCGGGGTTCCCCTTAAAATCCATACCAGACCTGAAGGGTCTGGTATGGAATTTAGGGGGAACCCCACGTCATTTTTTTTTTTTTAATTTTGGCCGGGGTTCCTCTTAATATCCATACCAGACCTGAAGGGCCTGGTATGGAATTTAGGGGGACCCCCACGTCATTTTGTTTTTTTAATTTTGGTTCGGGGAACCTCCTTTGTGGAATTCCCATGCCGTTTTTATCAATGAACTTCTATGTGTATTGTCGGCAATGCAATAGCCGCGGGTAGTTTTAAATGAGTTTTTTCCTTCAAAATGTCATTTTGCTGTCAGACTGTTCTAAACACAGGAAACATGCGCCCCTTTACAGGCACACTATAGACACCCCCCAGGTACGAAATTTAAAGGGATATTACACTTTTATTGATTGACTTTAAGTATTATTAAAATCACTGCTCCTGAAAAAACGGCCGTTTTTAAAACTTTTTTTTGCATTGATCCATGTCCCCTGGGGCAGGACCCAGGTCCCCAAACACTTTTTATGACAATAACTTGCATATTAGCCTTTAAAATTAGCACTTTTGATTTCTCCCATAGACTTTTAAAGGGTGTTCCGCGGCATTCGAATTTGCCGCGAACACCCCAAATTGTTCGCTGTTCGGTGAACTTGCGAACAGCCAATGTTCGAGTCGAACATGAGTTCGACTCGAACTCGAAGCTCATCCCTACTCCTCACCTGGTTACCGCCATACATGCTTGACACTATCTGAACCAAATAAGTTTGTCTTGGTCTCATCAGACCCCAGGACATGGTTCCAGTAATTTATGTCCCTAGTCTGTTTGTCTTCAGCAAGCTTTTGGCAGGCTTTCTTGTGCACCATCTTTAGAAGAGGCTTCCTTCTGGGGCGACAGCCATGCAGACCAATTTGATGCAATGTGCTGCGTATCGTCTGAGCACTGACAGGCTGACCCCCCACCCCTTCAACCTCTGCAGCAATGCTGGCAGCACTCATATGTCTAATTCCAAAAGACAACTTCTGGATATGATGCTGAGTACGTGCAATCAACTTCTTTGGTTGACCATGACAAGGCCTGTTCTGAGTGGAACCTGTTCTGTCAAACAGTTGTATGGTCTTGGCCACTGTGCTGCAACTCAGTTTCAGGATCTTGGCAATCTTTTTATAGCCTAGGCCATCTTTATATAACGCAACAATTCTTTTTTTTTAGATCCTCAGAGAGTTCTTTGCCATGAGGTGCCATGTTGAACTTCCAATGACCAGTATGAGAGAGTTAGAGAGAAAACACCAAATTTAAACACACCTGCTCCCCATTCACACCTGAGACCTTGTAACACTAATAAGTCACATGACACCAGTGGAGGGAAAATGGCTAATTGAGCCCAATTTGGACATTTTCAGTTAGGCGTGTACTCACTTTTGTTGCCAGCGGTTTAGACATTAATGGATATGTGTTGAATTATTTTGAGGGGACAGCAAATTTACACTGTTATACAAGCTGTACACTCACTACTTTACATTGTAGCAAAGTATCATTTCTTCAGTGTTGTCACATGAAAAGATAGAATAAAATATCTACAACAATGTGAGGGGTTTGAGATACTATATATATATATATATATATATATATATATATATATATATATATATATATATATATATATATATATATATATATATATATATATATATTATATATATATATATATATATATATATATATATATATATATATATATGTGGTATATATTGGTATCTTATTTACCAATGACAGTCAGCACCATTTTATATTGCTATGTCTTTATTCGTTAAATAATTTAATCATCTGACAATGTTATGTGAGCTGCAAGGATAATGCCATACTGAAGAGAGAGTAACAGGATTGAAGCATTCCAGCTAATATGCAGAGTCTTCCAGTAGGTAAAAAAGGCAGACCTGACCTGTAGTTTAACAGCTACTCAACAAGTCATTCTCTCTAAACAAGTATGCAAGTTGTGTTGTTCTGACTTCATTGACTAAGATGTTTTAGTGATTCATTAGCATGAGGATGACAACCAAAAATGTTGCACCCTTTAATAAAGCCAGCAGTTGTCTTTTTAACACAGACAAAACACATTTTTTTGTAGAGTGAGAAAGTATTAGAACTTCTGATAGTATTTTTATTTCTTAAAAATGTAGCACCTGCTAGTTTTCAAATGATAAATAGATACAATCCCACTGGTGAACCATTGTCTAAAATCACTTCAAATATTCAAATGGGACTGTAGATAAAAATGAAAATGTTCTCTCTCCAGACTGGGAAGGTTTTAATGAACAATATAAAATACAAAGAGTGTCTTATGCACAATTTTCAATAAAAACTTTATTAATAAGTACCTTTTAAAACAAGCTTTCCGGGCGTGGTCTCGGCATGGAGCAGTGAAGCCGTGTTTTTCAGAGGGCTCCCGGTCCGCGACTCATTCACAGATCACCCACACAGAAAAACCTCGTATTTTGGCTTCTCAGCACACCCATACTGCCAGAGAAGACTGCTCCGCTGTGCTACGTGAGCGGGGTTCCTGATGGAGAGATTCCTTGTGCCGAAACAGCGGGCGGCTTCTACACCGGACTTTTCCAAGATGGCGCCGGGCTCAGACGTGGGAGAGGAGCACGGTGCGTCGGCAGGAGGAGGAGGGAGACAAGACCAGGGTAACGATATGCTGCCATTCTCCCCGAATAGTGATCTCTCCCCCTGCCTCCCTCGTTCACTATCCCTCACATCACTTGCAAGCCCAGGAGGAGAACCCAGCTGCTCTCCGCAGTGGGACTCACAAGACATCCAGCGCTCCCAGCCATGGAGCTTAACCCCTGGTGCGCCTCTGCCCATTTTACTGCAGGCATCCATGAGCTCTGCCCCACTGACTCTGCCTTCACATGTGCCCCCGTCTGTGCTTACTGGAGAGCAGTCTCTATGGGCTCTACTACAAAAGCTGCCCACCAGAGATGATCTGGACTCTGTAGCACTTAGAATGGAGGCAGCGCTACGAGGAGAGATTGCTGGAATTAAGCAATCTGTGACAGAGGTCACCTCACGAGTCACTTCTATTGAGGAAGACACTGCAACCCTGCGCCAGGGTTTTACAGAATTAAATGACACAAAAGAGGAGATGGCAGACCAAATCGCACAGCTACATTTGTTGCTAGATGATCAGGAAAACCGCAGCCGTAGGCGCAACATAAGAATCCGCGGTCTGCCGGAAGCGACTCAGCAAGCGGACCTAAGGATGACGGTGACTGCTCTATTTAACGACTGCCTAGAGTGCTCGACTGAAACACCTATCACCATAGATAGGGTCCACAGAACCCTTGGCCCCAGAAACACAGCGGAGGACAGACCTAGAGATGTCCTTTGTTGCCTGCATAATTATTCCATCAAAGAGGACATCCTCCAAAGAGCCTGGCGTAGAGGGCATATCGACTTTGATGGAGCCCAGATATCTCTCCTGCCAGACGTTTCCCGCAGGACCCTACAGATGCGCCGTTGCATGAAGCCCCTGCTAGAGAAATTCAGTGAACAAGGAATCACCTACAAGTGGGGTCATCCTTTTCATGTAATCGCAAGGAAGGGAGGTCGCACATATACCCTCCGACACCCTAGGGAGGTTCCCACCTTTCTCAATACCCTCGGGCTACCATCGATGTCACTACCTAACTGGCTGTCATTTGTCCTGATTCCCACTACTAATATACCGGCGGTGAACCCCTCGGGCAGACCTCAAAGGCCTCGACGCAACCACCAATCACAACATAGAAGACCGTTGGCCCCTCAGGACAACGAACCTTGAATCCATAGAGATAAGTTGCTCTTAAGTCTGAACATGGCTACTTACGTTTCTTTTGTTGTCTCCTTTCGAATGTAAGTACTCCCTACCCTTGTTTTGAGGGCACTCTACCTTCTCTTTTTGATCGGCTAAATTTTTTTTTTTCTACTCTCTGGCCCATCTGGATTGACTTCCTCGTACTTCTCTGGCCTGTTGGACTCATGGAGACGTTACGTCTCCAGTATCTTGGTTAGTTGTTTTTTCACCAGGACCAGAGGGAAAGTACACAGTCTGGTAAGCGGGTCCCACATCTGGGATCATCCTTGAGAAGACACTGATACAACTGACTTTACTGTTATATCTTAGAGATAACGGACTCTATGAATAGTGGCTTAGCAATCGCTCAATTGTTAGAACCCCCCTTTTTTTTTTTTTTGTTTTTCATCTTGTACCGCATTACAAGATGCAGAAAAGGGTACACATAGTTTAGGCTGCCTAATAGTTTTGATGCTTACCACTGAGGGGTGTTTCATTTCTATGATGGGATTCAGGGGGGCTGGTTGGTGACGGGGGTGGAAACTCTGTTAACAACCAGAGATGAGTATCTGTCTAGAAATGTAATTATCCTACTAATGGTCCCCTACTTCCCCTCCCTCCCTTCCCCTCCCCCCCCCCCCCACATTCACCCTCCTTCTCCCTCTCCTGACCCCCTCCCTCATCCGCCCCCCCTTCTTGCCAACTACCCTATCTTGGGACCCAAAGATTGTTCCAGATAGAAATTGACCCCTTCAGATATGTTGGGTAAGGAGCTATGGATCGCTCTCATTTGGCTTAGATCCAATGGGATTAGCGGTCCATTCAGTAAACAGAGCTGATAACAAGAGATCAGAACTTGATATAGTTTTCTCAATTAAGGTATTACTTAATGTCTTATTTTTGCTGGGTATAATGTTAAGACGTGTTAAGTTAAACTGAATGTCACAAGGTTATATATTATGTGTTTTTAAGGAGCTATCTCATTTCAAAGAAGCCTAATGTAATAATGTGGTTCCTGACAGGACCGCTCCTACTGAGAAATGGGCTGGGGGGGACTCGCGTTCCGGGAGTCCGACCTCTGAAGTGCCTTACCTCTTCCCCCACTAGGCCCTAGCTGCCCAAATAGGCAGTAGTCCTCCGATTGGAGACTTAGTTTGTTCTTACTTCTCCCTTCTTATTCTCCTTTCGTTCTCTTTCTCTTTTCCTGCCCTTATCTGTGTCTTTCCCCACCCTCTCACTGTAACTCTCTCACTCTAAACTGTTTCCCCCCCCTCTCCCCCACACCGCTATCAGCTTCGGTTTCTGGTGAGGTCTGGTGACCCGACCCCGTTCTATCAGACATGTCTCTGAAGTTTGTATCCTGGAATGTGTAGGCCTTAAATGCCCCAGAGAAGCGTTCCAGTTGCCCCTCGGATCTTTGGAGGCAGAGGCCCCAGATAGTGTTTTTACAAGAGACCCATTTTCGGGCAGACTGTATCTCTAAACTCTACAGTAAGCATTTCCCAATAGTGTACCACAGTGCTTCACCCTCCTCAAAATCAAAAGGGACAGGTATCCTCCTGGCTAAAACTTTGCCTTGGCAGCTGGGGGACCTCCACGCTGACCCTGAAGGTAGATACCTTTTTGTCAAAGGTACTATTCAGTCGCAGACATTCACATTCGCGAACCTGTACTTGCCAAATGTAGACCAACTGTCGGTACTTGAATCATGCTTGGACGCCCTGGCCTCCTTCACAGAGGGAACATTAGTGTTAGGGGGAGACCTTAATCTTACCATCGATCCCCATAAAGACACATCGTCGGGATCTTCTGCCCTATCTTTGCGGTACCGGAACCGAATCAGGGACATGTTGCATTCTTATCGCTTAGTTGACATATGGCGGATTCTTCATCCGCAGGAGAGGGACTACACCTATTTCTCGGCTGTCCATAACTCATACTCCAGGATTGACCTCTTCCTGGTCTCCCACGCTATGATTCCACTTGTCTCGGGGGCACAGATTTGGCACATCGCGCTCTCAGACCATGCTCCAATCTCTTTGACCCTAAATTCGCAACGCCCGGCTCCCAAGGTAGCCACCTGGGGTCTAAACAAATCTCTTCTCCAAGATCCTGAGGTGAGAACAGACGTTTTGCGAGAACTGAATCTCTTTTTCGAGAGTAACAAACAATCGGTCCCCAATCCTCTAACTATTTGGTCAGCACATAAATGTTACATAAGAGGAATATTTATTAAACATGGCCACAGACTCAAAGTAGCCAGAGAAAAAACGCTATCTGAATTACTCGCAAAACTACATGATTGTGAAAAACGTCACAAAAACCATCCAGACAGGGCCACAGAGACAGAAGTAACCAAGCTCCGAGAGCAAATCAGAGAGCATTCTCTGTTTCACGCTAAGAACAACCTCTTGAGGCTACGCATAACCTTTTATGAGTTTGGTGATAACTGCAGCAGAATACTAGCAAATGCCATACGGACCCAACGCAACCTTTCCTACATCACCACCTTATCTTCCTCCACAGGATCCAAAATTCACGACTCCGCAGAAATGGCTGAGTCTTTCAGGGTATTCTATGAAGCCCTGTACAATTTACATTCTTCTCCCTCGGGGGAACGGAACCAGAATAGTTTAGAATCTATAGAAGCATATCTTGCGGCTGCAAAACTACCTTCCCTCAAGGAGGAGGAGATAGATTTGCTCTCACAGCCTATTACCGCAGATGAGCTCACAAATGCACTAGCCAACACCCCGACGGGGAAAGTGCCCGGCCCTGATGGTTTCACCATAACCTATTATAAAACCTTCCAAACTCAACTGGCAGCTCACTTCGTTACTGCTTTCAATGCCATATTAGATAACCACGCCATACCTACAGATATCCTGCAAGCCAGCATATCTGTCATCCCTAAGCCTGAAAAGGACCCACTGCTGTGCGCAAGTTACAGGCCTATCTCCCTTCTTAATTGTGGATCTGAAGTTATTCACAAAAATCCTGGCTGAGCGAATAGGCTCTGTTCTCCAACGCATAATCCCTCTAGATCAAGCAGGTTTTATCCGTAACAGAGAGGCTCGAGATAACACCATCAGGACGATAAATGTGGTGGCTAGGGCTAAACGCCTTAACATCCCATTCATTTTGCTGTCTACAGACGCCGAAAAGGCATTTGACAGGGTAAATTGGACTTTCCTCTTGGCCACCCTGCGACGCCTTGGCATGCCAGCTCCCATGTTATCCTGGATTTCTGCCATATATTCTTCCCCCACAGAAACAGTTAGAGTAAATGGGACTACTTCTAGCCCCTTTAAGATAAGCAACGGTACGAGGCAGGGATGTCCACTTTCCCTGCTCCTTTTCATAATTTCATTAGAGCCCTTATTACAACATATAAGGCTTAACCCGGACATCAGGGGACTCGTGACGAGCACTTATCACCATAAAATTGCCGCGTATGCGGATGACCTGTTGTTCTACATCTCAGATCCTCACACGTCTCTCCCAAACTTACTATCGGCAATACGTAAATACGGGGAATTATCGGATTTCAAAATCAACCTCCAAAAGTCAGAGGCGCTAAACATCACTCTTACCCCTGGTTCCCGGGCCTCCATCAGCAGCAATTTCCCCTTCCGGTGGTCTCCCCAGGCCATTAAATATCTAGGCACAAAAATTCCCTCTGATTTACACCTCATTTATCAACTCAACTTTCAACCGCTCCTGAGCATTTTTTCCTCAAATCTAGACAGGCGGTCTCCTGGTTCGGTAGATGCAATGTTTTAAAAATGAACATCATGTCGAGACTGCTCTACCTCCTCCAGGCATTGCCTGTTAGGATACCACAGGACTTCTTCCGTAAGTTACGCTCAGTATTTGTTAGATATGTTTGGCAGGGCAAACCACCGAGGCTCAAGAGATCCCTCTTACAAAGACCAAAACTGAGAGGAGGCGTTGGCCTCCCTGACCCAGCTCTATATTACACAGCAGTCCACATGAACAGAGTAGTAGACTGGTGCAGGCACTCATCACATAAGCTGTGGATTGGGTTAGAACAGGAAACAATTCCGTTTCCCATTGAAGGTCTACCCTGGAGTGGAACTCATTCTTCCAGATTCTCACCTTCCCACCCATTGCTGGAACCCACTTTGGAGGAACTCCGTAGATACTTCCAATTGGCAGAGACGCCCAATTTTCCATCCCTACTGACACCCATAATTGGACATCCAGATTTCCACCCAGGCCTCTCTGATAGCTCCTTTCGGCTCCACTCGGATCGGAGTCTAGATCCGATAGAGCCTCCTCTTTTTGTGGGCCTTCGGGTTGGAATGACCCTTCTAACATATACCCTAGTTTTAACTCCTCCATATTGGGCAGATGGAAGATATTACTGTCACACTTTCTCAGATCCCTTCCAGAGGTCAGCGGTTTCTGTAGACAACCTACACCCTTTGAGGAGTTGTGCATGGGTGAGGAGCCAATTCAGAAATCTCTTTCTCATTCTTACAATATTTTACTGACCCATACGTCCCAACAGGATCTCTCATACTTAGTGAAGTGGGAGAGAGATCTGAACATTACGTTTACAGAAGATGAAAAGACCCGAATCCTCTTCTTTGCACATAAATCCTCTTTATGTAGCAAATACCAAGAAGTTACCTTCAAAATTCTGACACGATGGTACAGGACACCTTCAGTGTTAGCATCCATTTTCCCGGGGCACAGTCCCCTATGTTGGAGATGTGGCACACAAAATGGCACATTAATTCACATCTTCTGGGAATGTTCGGCCTTGACTCCTTTCTGGAGACAGGTTTTAGGAATCATTCACAAACTCACTGATGTGGCTCTTCAGAACAATCCAGCGGCAGTACTCCGATGTCTAGCAAGCGGTACCGCAAATCTTTGCTGAAACACCTTTTGAACGCGGCTAGGGCGTGTATTCCCAGCATGTGGAAGCAGCAGTCCCCTCCAACGGTGACACAATGGTTTAGCAGGGTCTGTGATATTCAGCGAATGGAGAGCCTCACAGCTGCTCTCAGGCAAAAAGAGGAGGAACATGGCACCCGTTGGACACATTGCGATATGTTCCACTTTTCAGATGAATACAACTCTTACACATAGGTATCCATTCTTTGGATGCTTCGGGGCCGCGGGTCGTCAGCCTCGCCAGAACCCTATACCCACCCCACATTCCTTCTTGCTTTTACATTTCTGTTTCCCCTTATTCCTACTCCTTTCTTCCTTCTTTGGCACCACTAGTGTCCTTTACCTTTTTTCCCCATCAGTAAGGGGGGGAAAGGGGAAAAAAAAAAAAAAAACTCCGGATTGCAGTATCCCGTTTTGGTAGCACTCCTATGTTCGTAGGATTGAGCACCATAATTTTTATATAATGCAATGCATAGATTTAATTCACTATAAGATAGCAGAGCACTACTTGGACAATAGGGATAGACTAGTGCTACCCCTCGGGAAGTCACATAGTTAGTTACATTACTTTGTCTGAGCACCCTCGTTTGAATTATGCTTAGTTTATGTTTATTACTTAATTTCGGGTAGAGGGCTTTCTCCTCAGCGCTGATGAATAAATCAAGCTGTAACCGTTAACCTATGACTACCTGCCTTAATAGCACATTTCAAAGGAACCATGCTTGCTGTTAAACCAATATATACTTGAATTTCTTTTATTTTTTGTGTGTGAAAATTACTAACAGAAACAGATAACTGTCATATTGTATTGTTGATTTATATGTATAATCTGCACTCCCTAAATAAATATTAAAAAAAAAAAAACAAGCTTTCAAGCATATCAAACATGGCATCTATCCAAGTGGAGGTACCCTCAATATACTGAATATGAGACTGAAGAGGGATCTTTTCAATACACAGGGATTTTCCTGTGAAGAGGTGTGCTTACACACTAATGTTTTTTGGATTGTGAGGTTTCCTGTTTTAAGAGCATTGCCCTGATAGTGTATAGTTAACAAAGGAAAATAGTATACTGTAAGGAGTTGCCTTTTCAGACCAAGATTAGGGTCTCAAACTAATCAACAACAGTTTTGTAAAATGTAGCAATACAAACAGCTAGAGGCAACCATGTCTTCCAGGAGCAGTGCACAGTGCACATCCTGCACTATGTATAAACAATCAAATTGATTCCTTGGCTACCAATATGTATAGCCTTGAGACTAATCATCTTGGGGCTGGAGGAGTCACCGTTATTGTATATATAAACCAATCTCAGCCAGGTTTTGATCACTTTTTGGTTTGCCTGCTCTATGTATGCACTCCTTGAATAATTGTGCAATGCTAACATCACATCCTGCCTATGAACTACGCTCACATTGAGGCTTGAAAAGCACGCTGGTTCCCTGCATACAGAGCAGCCATTACAGGCCATTACTGGAACACTGGATAGACTCAGTGCCAGTCTAAGGCACATATGCATGTTAGTGTAAACTTTTAAACTTTTACAAATTAAAATAAATGTGGAATTTTGCGCAATGATGGCAGTTTTGTTTTCTATGAGTACATAAGAAGCCACATTGGAGAAACTTAAGAATATAACTCTGTACCTGGCAGAATCGTGATATACTGGGTTTTAATGAAATATACACAGGCGGTTTTATTTCTGCTTTCTGGTAAGCGTTTAAATTGGAAGGTGGTGGTAAATCACGGATCATGATAGTCTTTTGGATGCACAATTGATTCAAGCACAGTGGATAAATACATGAAGAATATAACTGATGGAACTTGTAGAACACACAATTTTGCAAAAGTGTTTGTGTTTTTTTATTTTTGAATTTTGTTTTTCTGTCTCACTGGATCTAAGGAGTATTGCATTAGATAGTAATTAATGATTTATATGCATTGTTTAATATTGATGATATTATCTTGCTTTAATTAATTGGTGGAACATTCATACAGTACAATGGTGAGCGCAACTACCTAATATACAGGGTTAGTAAAAACCCTCGAGCATAATGGATGAAAAAGAGATTCAGCTGCTTTCAATTGTGATTGTGATTCAACATTGATTGGGCAAATGAAACTACCTACTCAACTAAGGATTGTCATTTCCTGAGCCTACTGCTGGACAATTTCATGCGTCACATGGTAGAAGCCCCTAGCTATAAAAATGGTGTGTTGGATCTATTCATTTACAAAAATGCAGAGTGAATTACAGCTGTGCGTATTAGAGACATCTTGGATAATGATAATCACAATGTAATTAAGTTTGTTGTACGTTACAGGAAAGACAGGAAAGTTGGTACCACAAGAACGCTAAATTTCAAAAAGGCTAACTTCAACAAGCTGTGCTTCTTACCGTATGATACCAGTTGGGACTAAATGTTGCCGAGAGAAGAAAAATTTTAATATTTTAAGGAAGTTATTAAACAATGACATCCATTAATGAATTATTTTGGGTAAGGAAATATAAAAAAACAAAATGTAAACTTTGTGACTAAATTCTAGTGTAAAAATAATAAGTTAGAAAGAAATTGTCTTTAAAAATACAAAATGAAAGTATCACCTGAAGCATTCCAGAATAACAGAGAATGCATTAATGAATGCAAGAGTGCAATTAGGGCAGCTAAATTAGACTAGGAAAAACACATTGCCACAGAAAGTAAAAAAAAACTAAAAAACTAAAAAAATATTGTAATGTACAACAAACTTAATTACATTGTGATTATCATTACCCAAGCTGTCTCTAATATGCACATCTGTAATTCACTCTGCATTTTTGTAAATTAATAGATCCAACACACCGTTTTTATAATTGGGGCTTCTACCATGTGACGCATGAAATTGTCCTGCAGTAGGCTCAGGAAATGACAATCCTTAAGTTGAGTAAGTAGTTCCATTTGCCCAATCAATATTTAATCACAATCACAATCACAATTGAAAGCAGCCAAATCTCTTTTTCTTCCATTATGCTCGGGGGCTTCTACTAACCCTGTCCCTCCAAAATAGAGTTACCCATGGATCATGAGAGCTGTCCAACAAGGTTTCCATAATAACAGCAAAGTCGAAATCCTCCTTAAATAACAGAAGTTCTACTTCTTCCATTTTGTAAAAAGGTAAGGGCTGAACCCATAGGCCCCATAAAAGATGACCATGGGAAATTGGTCACAAATGACAGGGAGAAGACAAATGTCTTGTTATTTATATAAGACGGGTTTAACCACTAGCCGACCAGCCGATGTACATCGGCACAATGGCACAGCTGGGCAAATGGGTGTACAGGTACGCCCCCTTTGAATTGCTGCATTGTGGGTGCACGTGCACCGCCGGCTCTGTGACCATATCCACGGGTCCCACGGACAGAGCGGAAGAACAGGGAAATGCCTTTGTAAACAAGGCATTTCCCCATTCTGCTTAGTGACATGACAGGGATTTACTGCTCCCTGTCATTGGGAACAGTGATCGCTCTCATGTCAGTGGAAGCCCATCCCCCCACAGTTAGAACACCTCCCTCGGATATACTTAACCCCTTGATCACCCCCTAGTGTTTAACCCTTTCCCTGCCATTGTCATTTACACAGTAATCAGTGCATTTTTATAGCACTGATCGCTGTATAAATGATAATGGTCCCAAATAGGTGTCAGAAGTGTCTGATGTGTCTGCCATATTGTCGCAGTCACAGTAAAAATCACAGATCACCGTCATTACTAATAAAAAAAAATGAATAATAAAAATGCTATAAATCTATCCCCTATTTTGTAGACGCAATTTCTTTTTGCCCAGACCAATATACGCTTATTGCGATTTTTTTTACCAAAAATATGAAGAAGAATACATAGCGGCCTACACTGAGAAAAAAATTGTTTTTAAAATATTTTTTGGGGATTTTTTTTATAGCAAAAGGTAAAAAATATTGCTTTTCTTTTAAAATTGTAGCTCTTTTTTTGTTTATAGCGCAAAAACTAAAAACCAGGGGTGATCAAACACCACCAAAGGACAGCTCTATTTGTGGGAAAAAAAGGACGTCAATTTTGCTTGGGTGCAACTTCCCACGACCGCGCAATTGTCAGTTAAAGCGATGCAGTGCAGTATCGCAAAAAGTGCTCTGGTCAGGAAGGGGGTAAATCCTTCCGGGGCTGAAGTGGTTAATAAACAAAACACTAATGTTAAATTGCAGCTCACAATTTTGTAGATGTGGTGGTTGCATTTGTTTCCTTTTTTTAGGCTTTAAGTCTGTTTTTTTAAGCCAGTAAGTCTGTTATTTTTCAACTTACTTCAGCTTCAATATGTTAGTTAAGTTCATCTAAATCTGCTAGTCTAACTTTACCCTTTCTCTAAACAAACAATGCTGCTCTACAAAGGTGGTTGCTTTACTACTTCATGCAGAATGCAGACACCCTAAGACAAAAAGTATGTTTTTGGCTGGATCAACAGGTGAAATAAAGGGAAAAAAAGCCTAAACAAAGGAAAACAGATCACCACATCTAAGAATTTGTAAGCTGCATTATATTACAGTTTTGTGTTTGGTCTTAATACCACTTTAATACCAATGTACTCAATGTATCTTTGTGGTTGACAGAAACTGGGGTTCAAAGGAGGCTAGAAAGAATAAAGAAGTCAAGCCTGAGCTCATTTAGCTGGGCTTCTCCTATGGGTCACAGGAGTGCGATTCGTTTTGCACTCCTGTGACCCATTTTCAGCAGAAAACGGATTGAAGTAAACGGTACTGACTGGCATATTCAAGGCTTTGGATATCTTTTTATATCCTTTTCCTTCTTTGTAAAGTTTCATTACTTTGTTACGCAGGTCTTTTGACTGTTCTTTTCTACCTCCTCATAGCTCAGTGTCTAGACTGCTTAGTGCATCCATGTGAGAGCTAACAAACTCATTGACTATTAATACACAGACACTAATTGTGATTTAAAAGGTCACAAATGTGGGAAATTAACCTTTAATTACCATTTTAACCTGTGTGTGCCACCTTCTGATTGCTATCCTTAACCACTTAAGCCCCGGACCATTTTGCTGGGCAAATATCAGAGCACTAATCAGAGCATTACAATTTGGCACTGCATCGTTTAAACTGACAATTGCGCGGTCGTGTGACGTGGCTCCCAAACAAAATTGACGTCCTTTTTTTTCCCACAAATAGAGCTTTCTTTTGGTGGTATTTGATCACCTCTGCAGTTTTTATTTTTTGCCCTATAAAAAAATAGAGCGACAATTTTGAAAAAAACGCATTATTTTTTACTTTTTGCTATAATAAATATACCCAAAAAATATATAAAAAAACATTTTAGGCCGATACGCCTTCCTCTACATATTTTTGGTAAAAAAAAAATCACAATAAGCGTTTATTGATTGGTTTGCGCAAAAGTTATAGCGTCTACAAAATAGTGGTTAGTTTTATGGCATTTTTATTAATATATTTTTTTTTACTAGTAATGGCAGCGATCTGCGATTTTTATCGTGACTGCGACATTATGGCTGACACATTGGACAATTTTGACACATTTTTGGGACCATTGTCATTTTTACAACGATCAGTGCTATAAAATTGCATTGATTACTGTAAAAATGACACTGGCAGTGAAGGGGTTAACCACTAGGGGGCTAGGGAGGGGTTAAGTGTGTCCTGGGGAGTGTTTCTAACTGTTAGGGGGATGAGCAGTTTTGTGGCATGATTAGTCATATTTTCAATATTAATGCCAAAATTTCACAATTTCTGCTAGGGTATGCAAACTTTTGAGCATGACTGTACCTTACTGACTGGAATGGTACTAAATGATTGGCATAAAGCAAATGTGGTACCAGTATTCAACAATGGGTCAAGATGTCTAAAAGCAAATGAAACCTAACATCAATAGTATGTAAACTATGTGAGGAAATGGTTGTGGACCTTATTTAAAAATTGAATCATAAGTAATAACCAGCATGGTTTATGAAAAAACATTTTTGTCAGGCCAACATGTTAATGTTCTTTGAGGAAGTGAGCTGTAATTTAGATATAATACATAGGGTATGGCTACTGGATGTAGTTTATCTGGATTTTGCTAAATCATTTAATATTGTACTTCATAAACACTTAATTAATGTCTATCTGCAAGAAAATTGTATGTACAAGATGACAAAACTCGCCACAGGAATGTGTCCAGGGAGTGTTGATAAACAAATGGTCTAAAGTTGTGAGTGATGTGCCTCGGGATTCTGTCTTAAAGCCAATACCGTTTTAACATGTTTATTAATGATATTGAGTTTGGTGGGATTAAGAGTTCAATTTCAGTGCTTTAAAAAAAATACATTTTCTCAAGGGATAAATCAATAATTCAACCCTTTTATTTCTAGTTATACTGCCACATGTAGTGAGGAAGATATACTGTAGAGCAGGAAATATGCCAGTACACTCTTACAATGGCATCTCTAGTGGCCCTGTGTCATATGAGCGTCTATGCCCCCCATGTATTTAAAAACGTAACACATTTTACGATGCAGGAAATTCGATGATGCAAAATCATATTTCTGTGTGGCTGCAATTTTAAAAAAGGTGCAGGGAACTTTTTCCTGTGTTTCCTGTAGGTACAGCAGCCAATTCAAATGCATGGGTTGCTGTGCCCATGCAAATGTGAGCAACACCAATTGCATAGGTGTGAACCTAGCCTAAATCATGCATGTAATGTCTGCAAGTATGAGGCTTAATCATTCAACTAATGACTGACAATTCAATTGCAGATATGTTGGTGAGATTTTGTCCTATGAAGTAAATGATAGCTTTCAATATACAGTAGTATAATACTATGTATATGGTATGCTTAAAGCTGTCAATGTTTTTAATGTTATTAATTTTTGGATATCGTTCAATAATTTACTGTATGATGATATTCATTGTTTGGCAATGTCTCTATGGTAATTAGAGAGGAGGGACTTAGTGATGGACTATTTAAAGGTATATCTTGTGCAGGTCAGGTAGCCTTGATGAAAAGGCTTTTGTCCTCAAAACACTTCAGCACTATGCACAATTGAGCTGGAAACAGGAGCTTGCTGTATGGGTCCTACAGCTGACTATCTGTATCAAGTGTATTTATGGTACCTCCGCTTGGATGTTTGCCACGTTTAATACAGGGGGATTTGTTTAGTTGTATTAGTACATTCTGCATTTGAAGTTGGGCATGTGTTCATCTAAAATTCAAAAAAGATGGGGTCATATAAAATGACAATAATTGTAACACAGGGGCGAGTCAACAACAAAGTGTCTCAAACAGCAGTAATTCTGTGTTTTGGGATGGCCTCAATAAAACATAAACTCTGTTGTGTGATCTGAGGCTGGACATTCAAGCAAGATATACCATAATACGCATACATGGAAACAGTTTTGCACAAAAGAATAGACTAAAATAAGTAATCATGCCTTAAGGTCTGATTAGAAGTTAGAGAGAGTGTATGCTTGAGACCATTACTGGTAAAGGAGGTTCCGCAATTGTCAAACACAAGGGTTTGCATTTTCTTTTAATTACCTAGACTGTTCAGAAAAGATATGGCAATGTAAAATGTGTTTTCTGCTTGAAAATCAGACTGCCTTTATTTCATAGTATGACTTTTCAAATGACAATTTGATCACACTGTAAGCAATTTGAGCAGAATTTAAAATTGTTTCTAAAATTTACAAACTTTCTACAAGGTATTTATCAAAATGTGGACATCTTCCCTGCTTATTGTTTAAATATTTCAGATATCTTACCAGAATCTTAATGTGTTGTAGTTTGTGACTTTTACATATTTGATTTGTCTCTAATGTTTTTTCACAAATGCACAAAGATAAGCAAGTTATTGTCTTAAAGCAAGCCCGTGCAGGCAAAGTAACAGGTGCACTTTAATGCTCCCATTCCCATGAAAGTGTTTGAGCCCAGCAACTGGCAACCATTTTTTATGAGGCTGCAGCAGGAGACTAGGGGTCCAGTATAGCTGGAAATGTGACCACAAGTAAGTTAGCCATCTAATAATGAACATTGTACAGCAGTTAAATTGCTTAAAGATGATAAATGAATGATAAATTAATATGGTGTGTGCAATATAAACGTTCACATCTCAGAATCTTAGTCATGTAAAGGTTATGTTGAATGGGTTAAACATGTTTATCCTCAAATGTTAATGTAGCAATAAGCTTGGTGAAACGTTTATATTTCACATTTAAGATATGCTCTGCACAATGCCCTTTCATATGTGAAATCTTGTGGGTGCCAAATTGCTTCCTAAACAACAATCATCACCTAATAAGCACTTAATGATAGGTTCCAGATTTCTATATTTTCCCCTTATCTAGGGTAGAGCTAACAAATTTATAGTATAAAATAAAAGTTAACCATCACCTTTTTCTTCTGCAAATTTCATTAATAATGCTAAAGGATCAGCACCAGAAGACAGAACAAATATTAATGGTGTATTAGACGTGGAGCCTGTGTAACTATGCTGCAGGTCAAAGGTTGGAGGATTTATATAAGTGGGACCCATCTTATCAGTGACAAATTGCTGGACTGCAGGAATAATCTATAAAGAACAGAAAAAAAAATATTATATTCATATCTTATTAAGTTTAACAAACAAATGCATCATTTTACTTTCCTTGAAGGAAACGATATTCTAACAGCATCATCTAACATGCTTCATAAATGTGTAAATTAGATGAAAAGTAAAAACACATAACCCATGTTCTGCTTCACAGTGAAGAGTTGTGCTCCTCTCGTTGTATGGTCCTGACTAGAAATCAGTTGATCTTGAAAATACAGTCATCAATTCCTGGTCTCTTGGATGTAATTTCCATTATGCAATGTGAAGCTACTTAAATATGACAGCTCCAGAATACACTCTCATGGAGAGTTAAAGCTATTTTCAGGCCAGACAGTGGTACTAGCAACTGCAATGCATAATGAAATTAGAATAAAACTTATTTGCGATAAGTCTGATAATGCAGAGACCTCCCAAAAAAAAAATAAAAAAATAAAAACAAAAAGCTGTCTCTGCAAAAGGGATATAGTCCTCACTTAAACAATCCTGCTGCCCACGCCACCAGATGTTGCTCTAATGCTGAGAAATCTCTGCTGAAGTCTCTTCAGAAACTTACATTTCTAGCAGTGTCAATCTCCTGGTCCCCTGCTGTGCTCAGTGGTTTCTCCTGTTGACCTCTACATCATTTCAGGATACACAGTTTGCAGGAGGAAATACTTTTAATTTGTAAAGTGAAATACTCACCCGGCCAAAAAATGTCTTAGACAAAAACATTACTAAAATATGGCAACATTGTGTGGCTATTGCCATTACAGTCATTTTTATAGTAGATATAGTGATGTTGCCAGGAAATTGAGAGAGGCACAAAAGGAGATGACCCATGTTTTTGTGAAGAACAGGCAGATAATGGAATGAGATCACTATCTGATCAAACAAGGACTCCATCTTGACCATCATAGAAGTATACATCAACCTTCAGAACTGGTTAAAGACTCTGCATCAGCACTAAGTAATAACTGTATATATGAGTTATTACCTTGTATACAGTATTACTTTAAATGCTTCCTAGATAAAATAGATAGTTTAGGGTTGATTGATTGTGTATAGCTAGATTCAATACTTCTTTCTTTGTTCGTATTACCCTATTTTTAACTCTATGTACTCCTTTTTACACCTTTAATTAAGTAGACATACCTCTTTTACCTCTTATTTGTGTAAAAATCTAAACTTTCTTGATAGGTACCATAGTACCTTAATACTAGACAGTTAAAAACAACCATATGGTGACTGAGGAATCTGTGTTGATCTTTTGATTAATAACTTTTGAATTCTGAGTTCTAGGACTAGGCTGTATACAGGGCCTTGACTTCTGTTCAAGTTGAGAATAGGTCCTTTCCCTCCTAGCACTTATCCCTGTTTCCTAAATGGTTTGGGTGGGGCTTAACGAGGAGAGTTTGAGGTTAGTCTGGAATTTAATTAAAAGTCCAAAAGTCTCTCAGAATATATCAAATCTTCAGAGAAGGGAAAAACAAACTGTCACAGTTGTTTAGGGAAAAAAGTATGATCCTTTTAACCCCAAACATGAGTTAGATTTACAAAATATGCTAGAATAATGATAGAAAGAGAGACTACTTACTGCCTCCTTCAGTGTAGTAAGTCAGATGATGTGTACACAACCTAAAAAATAGTTTATTAAATACACATCAGCAGGGTGGGCCTGTGTCACTGTAATTATAGCGGACAACATAAGCTTCCTTGCATTTGCTAGACATGTCAGTGGTTGTCAACACTTAGCTGACATTAAACATAGTATAATTGGTAGTATAATTTGAGGCTATCGTTAACATTGATAGCAGTAACTGAGTATTTCTGGATAATTAGATGTGCTCATATATTCCAAGGATAAATGTCATCTCAGTGTATAAATAGTAAAACTAAGCTGTATAATGCATAATATTGTTATGACCTCCATGCAGAAGAGGCAATAAAAGCTCCCATCATTCAGAAATGTTCTATGGTTTGGTCAAAGCATCTCATTTGCCATACTCTCTCTGACATTTTTCAATCCTCTGAATTTATAACTTTACAAATATATGCTAGGTAATAAACCACAGCATTCTAGTTACTAAAAGACAACAGTGGGTTTATTATTGTCCGCTGTCATTTTTGGGATAGCTGCACAGAACCTTCATTTGGCCAACAAAATGTCTGCTCATTAGTCCACCTCTTCAATTACACAGGTCACTATTCAAATTCCTGTCATAGAGAAAAATATAACTGCACTTTCCATGTGCCTTTTCATAATTGATATTTTTTTCCTTTAGAACTAAAAATACACTCATTATGTACTATCAATTAAAACCCGACTCCAACAGTTCTAGGCAGGATGGAGAAGGGATAAAACTTGTTAGATTTTTTAAATTTAATAGTTAAAACTTCTGTCAGCTTTTTACATTCTGTTTGTGATCCTCTTTGAGAGATTTCTTCTCACTTCCTGACACAGGTTGAACAAGGTAATATCCCTGCATCTGTGTCATGGACAGCAATAAAAACTTCAGAGAAGTAAAGGTTCTTCCCAAATATATATTCAACTAAAAAAAATGTTGGCTAGATTTGAGTTTTTCTCCTTACTGTCCAGTAGAATGTTGTCAGCAGGACAGGAAGCAAAGGTAAATCTCCCGAAAAAGCCCCGAATAGCAGTAAAAACCTTACAGGGGCTCTACCCATATCACTTGTGTAGGGTAGGTTGATAAGGTGGTTGTCATGTCCTCCATGTTTTCCATCCTCATTGGACACCAACCAAAGATCACAGGTCAAGGGTCATGAGAGGCCTACCCCGGGGTTGGTTCTTTGGGCTATGCCAGGCTTTGAATGGGGTCACTAACCCTTGCATGTGGGGTAACACTTCCCCCGAAGGCGTGCTCATGAATACCTGAGACCAGGCGGGAGCTGCAGTCATGTGATAAGTCAAACATTAATGAGGTCTCACAAATCAGAGATGAGCCACATGTATGCAGAACCCAAAAAATGGAGTTCCTCCATAAGCTGCTTCTTTCCATTTTCTACACATTTGTACTGATGTATCTGTTGCATTCAGAGGGACAGGCTGAGCCTCTGCTCACTCCATCAATCAGCATACCTCCCTCCAAGTAACAGAATGGGGCCCCGCCAAGCACATAGCATGGACCTGTTACCTCACTCCCAGTAACAGACTGGGGTCCTGCCGAGCACATAGAACCTCATATGTGCTCTCACTTAACTCTTCTCTTCCTGTACCTAGTGACCAGGCCATAGATCTCTGTAACGCTATTCCTCTCCCGGTGACCAGCAGAGATGGACAGTTAGGGAGGGAGTCAATGTACCAACCCCTATGCTACCAGAGAACCTGTTACTTAACCAGGTACCACGCCATTGACTGGTTGCTTGTTTCTCCTTGTGATCACTCATGGCAACCACCTCTTTCTTCTTGTGTCTTGTTGATTGAACCTTTGACGTAATGATGTAATGATGTTACACATACCCCATTTTGTAGTTGTGGACCCAAGTTCCTTAATAACACGCCAATACCTCACATGCACCCGTTTGAATAATTTCAGATAAGGCTCTGAGCCGTTGTATCAACTTTTACTGTAAACTTGGCACAACATGTATAACATGCAATAACACCCTTTTCCTAACTAAACCTAACTTTGGCTGCCACAGGTGAAGTCTCTTTGAGAAAAGTCCATGCTTGGCAATGCTTGAACAGGGAAGTCCATGTTCCTGTGATCTTCCAGGGAATTGGCATTCCAGAGCAGACCACAGGTTCCACCATGTCTTCTAGTTGTGTGTGTTCCCCATGCCTTTCTTCAGGGGCTCCCCGGAGCCCCCCTAGTATCCAGACCTCTTCCCTTTTATAGAACACGGGAGGGAGGCTGGACCCCAGTAAAAGCCAGTGAACACATTGGGGAAAGGCAGCAAAACATTAACCCTTTCCCCCTTTCCTGGGCTGCCCCTTGCCTGGCCACATATACAGTAGGCTACCTGCCTACACACTCTATTCAGAGCTAAAAAAAAAAGTTTGGGCTGGATATACATTTTAAAGGGAATATATATTTTTTTTTCTTTGTATATTTGTTCTATAGATTCTTTTCTGGATTAAAGAAATACATTTTTAAAAATAATATTTTTTTCTCCTTGTTTGCTCTTTAGCTTTAGACATAGGGAGTCAGTGCTTGGTATGTACACACCGCATGACACCAGCTGAAACAATTTTTTACACTTTCCAAGAGATATGGTTTCCATTAGTTCATTCATTTCAAAATCAAGTGTTAAAAGCAAATCAAATCCGTTCGTACATATTTTTCTAAGACTTTTTCTGAGCATTTTTGTTTGAAATTTTATCCATCCATGGCTAGCTTTAGTTCAGTAATAGGCAGTGGCCAGACCCCTCCATCCAATTGTATAATTGAGTAGAGTAGGTAGCTCAGTTTTGATCTCTATGGTATAACAGTGGAGATCTGAAACCAAATTTTGCCATACCTATTGGGTCCCTTCAATGTGGGGGAAAACATGGGGTAGTGACCAGAACATTGTGGAAGGAGACAACTTGCCCACATCCCTATACAGCTACACAATGGGAATTTTCCTCTTAATGGGACTTTGTAAGGCAAGAGTCTTGAAACGATGCATCAAAAAATATATAATATAATTTTATTTATCAAAAGGTTAAAACATAACAAGTGATGATAAAAAAGAGAAATGGATGCCAAAATTTCAGATGGTGGTTATACAGGGAGTATACATGGCTAAATACAATGATACACTCAACCCCACATGAGCTGTACAACAAGGTCCGACACGTTTCGAGGTTTATAAATGTTGAGACCTCTTCTTCAGGGGCTCGTGGTGAGATATATGTTTGTCTAAAAGCATTTTGTAAAGAGAAAGCAGAATAAACAACACAGTAAGAACCGAACATGATGTAATATTTGAATATATTCACATAGCATAAACATCACAATATAATTAATACAGAAATGTTCTAACCGTGTTGCTCCTAAGCTAACATCGAGTAGCATCCAGTTTCAAAAGGAAATGGGGCGGAATGATTTGCCGGTGGGGTTCAGATCCAAAAGCCGCTGCTGTCACCAAAGAACCAGGCACGTCCACAACCCAGGACAAGACACAAAGGGCGTCCTACCAATTAACATGTGACACCACAGGTGTCTGCTATCATAGGGTGTGTCTGTCAGCTGAGGGAAAGAAAGAACAATATAGTAGAAACCATCCTATAGAGAAGGAAAAAGGGGGGTTAAGCCTCATTGAACAATCACCTACTAGTGAGTTTAAAGTGACAGGGCTGTATATGTATATTCTGTACATACCTGTTAGCACATGGAGGGTAGATCACTCCTGTGCAAGATAAAGTAGAGGTATCGCATACGGCACTGTCTGGTCTATAGTACCATTGAATTCCCCAGTGGGGAAACAGAAATCACATGAGGGAAGGATGAAGCCTCTGCAGACAGTGGCTAAAGTGGCAAAAAGAAAAGGATCAGTGGGACTATGGGATTGATTGAAAAGCATAGGCAGTAACTACATATAACTCAGACTGCAATATGGAGTGTCCTCCCTAAGCAGAGACCAATGCTCTTGTGCTTTCAAGGTAAGTCTGCGTGCAAATACACACTAGGCTCCAAAAGGCATTGTTTTGAAAAAACAACATATGATCTACGGAGGGGAGCTGCATAGCTTACCTTAGGGGACTGAGCGGCTGCACATTCGGTCTGATGCCTGTACCAGCATGAAGCTAGGCATCCTCACGTGCAGCCTAAATAGCGCTGCTTATTAAGAGCAAATGCCTAACAGCTGACTTAAGCTAGGACGGGCGTCTTCACTAGTGGGAGGGGTCACCCTCCGAGTCCCCGGCGCGCAGGCCAGCCTCCAAACCCCACACACGAGTCAGATCCAGGAGAGGATGACGTCACATCCTGGAACGAGAGGACACGTGCTGGGAAGGAGCTGACGTCCGCGTCAGGGGCTCGCGGCCCGCTGATCGCTATGGCAACAGGATAAACATATCCTGGCCACGAGCGATCATGAAGGAGGAGGCCAGAAAGTGCCAAACAATTGATGACATCATTGGCCCCTGGAGATGTCAGCTCCCTCCCAGCATGTGTCTACTCGTTCCAGGACGTGACTTCATCCTCTCCTGGATCTGACTCGTGTGTGGGGTTTGGAGGCTGGCCTGCGTTTCGGGGACTCGGAGGGCGACCCCTCCCACTAGCGATGACGCCCATCCTAGCTTGATAAATAAAATGATATTATATATTTTTTGATGCATCGTTTCAAGACTCTTGCCTTACAAAGTCCCATTAAGAGGAAAATTCCCATTGTCTTCAATGTGGGGGAAGTTCCACATTTTCTAATTCTGGAAACAGCACATAATGAATTTCTTTTCATTTGTTTTAATACTATTTGCTTGCATGTATCCCTCACTCTGTAACTATTGTTTTTGTAATTTTATATCACCATCTTTGCACTGACCGCATGGGGAGAATAAATATAAAAATGAATACGCTGTTTTTTATTTTGCTATAAAGAATGCACAAATCTGGAGAGACTGTTAATTGGTGTGAGATTGCCAAGTATGGCTTCATCCTCAGGTTCTATGCAATTGCATTGGTTGACAGACAGAGAGCAAAATGACCAATCTGAATGCATATAGATTCTCATGTGAAAGTTAGTAGAGACAAGGGGATCTGGGTGTCTAATGTGTATGTGTGTGTGGACAGTGGGAAAGATTGCTGTGCAAGGATCTCTCCTCATAGGATAGCCTGGAAATCTCAGAAGCCCACCTCAATCACTTGACTACCACCTAACCATTACAGTGCACCGGAGGGTGTGTGGGACATGCATTTGAGCGCGTGTGTCCAGTCAGCTAGATTTTGAGTAGTTGCAATCTAGTGGCAGCTGGTGGTAAGAGATTGCAAGTAGGGATAAGCTTTCTGTTTGGGTCGAACATGAGAGAAGAGGGGAGGAGGAGGCACATCTCCAATGAGGCAGGATGCCCTACAGGGGGCAGCTTAAGAGCAGCCATCCTATTGCATCATACCGCAGAGCTAAGCAGGTGCAGGGTGCTGCTGACTCCCCACATATTTTGAAAAGTTCTTTGGTGGGGGCAGCAGATTGCACACGCTGTTTGCAACATATGTCTGAAGCGTATCAAGCGTGGCCAAAACAGCAGCCACTTGGGCACCACATGCTTGACCAGACATATCACGACCTCCCATGCAGTCTGTTGGCAACAGCACTTAAAAGACCCACATCAAAGAACAAGGCGGACCTCTCCTTGCTCCTCATCAGCTGGGATCTCCAATCCCACTATACCTCCAGTCCTCTCAGAAACCTGCACTGAGAGGAATGAAGGTATAGAAATAGGTGTCCCAAGTACTTGCGGCCAATCTGCTAGCGGTACACCAACATTGGATTTTAGCAGGCAAATTTCCCTACCCCAGTTGCTAAACCGTCAAAATAAATTTGGTCCCAGCCATCCACCTGCTCAGCGTCTGAATGATAGCTTGGCCAAATTGCTAACACTGCAACTGCTGCCTTTTCAGCTGGTAGACTCTGTCCCCTTTCATGAATTTGTGGAATGTGGGGTACCTCAGTTTCAGGTTCCCAAACGCCATTTCTTTTCACCGAAGGCCATTCCGGCTCTCTACCAGCATGTGGAAGACAATGTCTTGGCCTCGTTGGACAGGGCGGTCAGCAGTAAGGTGCATATTACTGCTGACTCATGGTCCAGCAGGCATGGACAGGGACATTACCTTTCTTTCATGACGCACTGGGTACCTCTGCTGGCAGCTGGGAAGGATGCAGGACAGGGTTCAGTATTGTTGGAGCTTGTTCTGCCACCACGCCTCCAAAATGCTAGTGGTAATTCTGCCACAGCTCTCTCCTCCACCCCCTCCTCTTATTCTTCCTCTATGGCCTCTTCCTCCGCAGATTTCAGATTTCTGCACTGAACCAGCGGTGCTCTGTAGGCGTTCAAGGGGCTACACAAGCACTTAGGCAAAAAGATGCCATGCGGTGCTTGAGTTGGTCTTAGGGGACAGGAGCCACACTGGGGCAGAGATTCTGTCAGCTCTGCAGGGGTAGGCTCAGAGGTGGTTGACGCCATGCCAGCTTCAGCCAGGAATGATTGTATGCGACAATGGCACCAACCTCCTCTCTGCCCTCTGACAGGGAGACTTGACCCATGTTCCCTGTTTGGCTCACATCCTGAATTTGGTGGTGCAGCGGTTCTTGAGTAAGTACCCTGGCTTATAGAATCTCCTGAGGCAGGCCAGGAAAGTCTGTGGTCATTTCCGCCAGTCATATAATGCCAGTGCTCGGATGACTGACATTCAAAGAGAATGCAACCTGCCCAAGAACCGCCTCATTTGTGACATGCCCACCAGGTGGAACTCAATGTTGGCAATGCTGCAGTGGCTGCACATACAGCAGAGGGCCATCAATGAGTACCTATGTGAGTATAGCACCAGGACAGGGTCAGGGGAGCTTGGCTTTTTTTCGCCACGCCAGTGGCTACTGATCAAGGATGCATGCACTGTCCTGTCACCATTTGAGGAGGCCATGAGGATGGTGAGCAGTGACAATGCATGCATCAGTGATACTGTCCCTCTTGTCTTCCTGTTGGAGCACACGCTTCGTGGAATAATGGACAGGGCACTTGAGGCAGAACAGCGGGAGGAAGAGGAGGACTTCCTTACCTCTCAAGGCCCCCTTTATCCAGATACTAGTATTCCTGCAGGCCCACCGAGCATACAGGAAGAAGAAGAGGAGGAGGAGGATTGTGTCAGCATGGAGGTGGAGGATAACACTCAGCATCAGCAGCAGTCTTTAAGGGATCGTTTGCAGTCCCCAGAAACCCATGGAGTTGTACGTGGCTGGGAGGAGGTAGTTGAGGATCATGTGATCTTAGTGATCCAGAGGACTCAGGATCGAATGCCTCTGCAAACTTACGCTGCATGGCCTCCCTGATCCTGCAATGCCTGCGAAAGGACCCTAGAAGGAGAGGGATAATTACTGGCTGTCAACCCTTCTTGATCCACGTTACAAGGGTAAGGTTGCAGAACTTATCCAGCCTTCCCAGAGGGAGCAGGGGATGAAACAACTTCGGTAGGCCTTGCAGAAAGGTTTTTGCAATGCGTTTTCAGAGCCTGGGAGGTTACAATTTCCTGTGGCTGCGGTGGAGAAGGTGGCCGGCTGACCGATGCCTTCAGACAATTCTTCAGTCCTCAGCACCCAGGTCTGATCGGTTCCAGCAACCATCACCAGCGTCTGAATTACATGGTGCAAGAATATTTAGGGGCAAGATCAGACTTGGAGACCTTTCCACCAGAACATCCACTGGGTTACTGGGGGGACCACTGGCCAGAGCTTGCTCAATATGCAATTGAGCTACTGGCCTGTCCTGCATCCAGCGTTCTTTCTGAACGCGCATTAAGTGCTGCTGGAGGCTTTGTAACCGATCACAGAGTGCGCCTGTCCACAGACTCTGTTGATCGGTTCACATTCATAAAAATGAATCAGTCTTGGATCACCAGCTACCAAGCACCTGATGCTGATGTAACCGATTGATTTTTCTATGGATGTGGGATGGCTTGAAGACTGCATATGCTGAGTGACTATCCTATTATGCTGAGTGACTATCCTATTCCTCCTCAATTTTCATGATGATAGCTTCTAGGAATATTTTCGGTTCAGGACACCACCACCACTGCCTAAGGCCCAATTTTTCTGCCCCTGTTTAACAAGGGTGCGTATTTATAATTTTTGACCTAATATTTCACAGCAGGGCCTGTTCTTGCACTCAACAAAAGTGTCTGTGAGGCTTTATAGTGTTGTGCCACCACCGCCTAAGGCCCAATTTTTCTGCCCCTGTTTAACAAGGGTGCGTATTTATCATTTTTGATCTAATATTTCACAGCAGGGCCTGTTCCTGCGCTCAACAAAAGTATCTGTGCGGCTTTATAGTGTTGTGCCACCACCACTGCCTAAGGCCCAATTTTTATGCCCCTTATTAACAGGGGTGTATAATTACAAATTTTGATCTAATATTTCACAGCAGGGCCTGTTCCTGCACTCAACAAAAGTATCTGTGAGGCTTTACAGTGTTGTGCCACCACCACCGCCTAAGGCCCAATTTTCATGCCCCTGTTTAACAGGAGCACGTAATTACAATGTTTGATCTAATATTTCACAGCAGGGCCTGTTTCTGCGCTTAACATAAGTATCTGTGAGGCTTTACAGTGTTGTGCCACCACCACCACTGCCTAAGGCCCAATTTTTATGCCCCTGTTTAATACAATTCTTGATATAATACCAAAATACCAAGAGTAACTGTGAGGGCTTACAGTGTTCTGGTACCACCAACACCTAAGGCCCAATTTTCCACAGAGTGTATAGGGCAGGCCATATAGTATATACAGGCGGTCTCCTATTTTCAAACATCCGACTTACAAATGACACCTACTTAGAAATTGAGGGAAACAACAGGAAGTGAGAGGAAATCTACCCCTAGGAAGGAAAATTCTATCCTGTAAGAGTTAATATGGGAAAAATGTGTCTCCACTGATGCTTTATCATCAATCCTTGTTTCCCTAATAACCCAAAATTTTCTAAATCCAATTGTCATTGGGACAGAAAGTGAAGTGAAATCTTCTGAACAGGGGCACAGACAGCAAAACAAATGTTACAAGGGTGATGATAACCCTTCCCTATGTTCCCTATGTTACCAAAAAACTTAAAAATAGATTTTTTGGCTGGAGCTACACTTACAAAATGTACCTGTTCCAAATTACAAACAGATTCAACTTAAGAACAAACCTACAGTCCCTATCTTGTTTGTAACCCGGGGGACCACCTGTATATTGCTGTTGCTCGCCTTTTTTTTTAATTTGGGTGCGGGGTTCCCCTTAATATGCATACCAAACCCAAAGGACCTGGTAATGGGCTTGGGGGGGGGGCAACATTACATTACAGCTGCAAGCAGCTTTAAATTACTTTTATTCCTTTAGAAATGTCATTTTGTGCATGGACTGTTCTAAACACGGGCAAAATGCACCACTTTACAGACATACTATAATCACCCCCCCAGGCACGATATTTAAAGGAATATTTCAATTATATTATTTCACTTTAAGCATTATTAAAATCACTGCTCCCAAAAAAACGTTTTTAAAACTTTTTTTTCATTGATACATGTCCCCTGGGGCAGGACCCGGGTCCCCAAACACTTTTTATGACAATAACTTGCATAGTAGCCTTTAAAATTAGCACTTTTGATTTTTCGTGTTCAAGTCCCATAGGCTTTAACAGTGTTCGCACAAATTTTTGTTTTCTTTTCGCATTTTCTCCCGCAAACTGAACCGGGGGGTGTTCGGCTTTTTCCTAATTGCAAGTACAGTTGTGCTCATAAGTTTCCATTCCCTGGCAGAATTTATGATTTTTCAGAGAATATGAATGATAACACAAAAACTTTTCTTTTACTCGTGGTTAGTGTTTGGCTGAAGCCATTTATTACCAATCAACTGTTTACTCATAATGTCAACAGAAACTACCCAAATGACCCGATCAAAAGTTTACATACCCCAGTTCTTAATACCGTGTTTTGCCCCCTTTAACATCAATGAGAGCTTGAAGTCTTTTGTGGTATTTGTGAATGAGGCTCTTTATTTTCTCAGATAGTAAAGCTGCCCATTCCTCTTGGCAAAAAACCTCCTGTTCCTGAAAATTCTTGGGCTGTCTTGCACGAACTGCACGTTTGATATCTCCCCAGAGTGGCCCAATGATATCGAGGTCAGGAGACTGAGATGGCCACTCCAGAACCTTCACTTTATTCTGCTGTAGCCAATGACAGGTCAAGTTGGCCTTGTGTTTTGGATCATTATCATGTTGGAATGTCCAAGTACCTTGGATTGCGAGTAACGCGGTTAACGAGCGTTTCGCAATACAAGCACTGTATTTTTAAAAATTGTAACTCAGTTTGCGAGTGTTGTCTAGCAAAATGAGCATGATTTAGGCCAAAGCGGTGTGCAGTACCCCTTTTGGCCTGAGGTGGGGGGTGCCGGAGCCGAGCAGAGCCGAATGGAAATGCACGGAAAGGCCCGAGTACAGCACAGCCGACCTTGCAAAATCTTGTGTAGGAAGTATTTCTGAGGTTTGCCGAGGTCAGCCGAAGTGTCCTCGGGCCTTTTCAGCCATTTCTGAGGCTCTCCGGCGCCCCCCGCTTCTGGCTGCATGCAGTATTGCATCCCATTGAAGTCAACGTGGAACAAATTATTTTTGTTTCCATTGACTTCAATGGGAAAACACGCTTTGATATGCGAGTACTTTGGATTATGCTCGTAATCCGAGATTCCACTGTACGTCCCATGCGCAGCTTCCTGGCTGATGAATGCAAATGTTCCTCCAGTATTTTTTGATAACATGCTGCATTCATCTTGCTATCAATTTTGACCAAATTTCCTGTGCCTTTGTATCTCAAACATCCCTAAAACATCAGCGATCTACCTCTGCGTTTCACAGTAGGAATGGTGTACCTTTCATCATAGGCCTTGTTGACTCCTCTCCAAATGAAGCGTTTATGATTGTGGCCAAAAAGCTCAATTTTGGTCTCATCACTCCAAATGACTTTGTGCCAGAAGGCAGAAGGTTTGAGGCTTGTCTCTGTGCTGTTTGGCTTATTGTAAGCGGATTACTTTGTGGCATTTGCATAGTAATGGCTTTCTTCTTGCGACTTGACCATGCAGCCCATCTTTCTTGCCTCCTTATTGTCCATCTTGAAACAGCCACACCACATTTTCAGAGAGTCCTGTATTTCAATTGAAGTTGATTGTGGGTTTTTCTTTGCATCCCGAACAATTTCCCTGGCTGAAACTTTTTTTTTTCAGCGCATACAATAAGGGAGAGAGGGGACACCCTTGTCGAGTACCCCTTTCAAGTGGGAACTGCTCAGAGAGCCATCCATTCACAAAGATTCTCGCCCTGGGTGCCTGATACAGAAGCTGTACCCATTTTATAAAGCATGCCCCAAATCCATAATTATGCAGACATTCCCACAAAAATGTCCATTCCACAGAGTCAACCTTAGCTGTATCTAATGCCACCACCACCCTCGTTCCTGAGTTATTGTGTCAGGCTTGGATATTCATATAAAGTCGCCTAATATTCATGACTGTATTTTTCCCCGGCATAAAGCCTGTTTGGTCCGCATGAATTATAGTTAGGACAACAGTGTTTAGTCTAGAAGCCAGGATTTTAGCTAAGATTTTAATATCTACCTGCAGGAGTGAGATAGGCCTGTAGGATTCAGGGAGATGTGGGTCTTTTCCTGGCTTGGGGAGAACTATGATTTGGGCTTCCTGCATAGACTCGGGGAGTAAGTTCTGATCAAATATAGACTGGTATAAGACTTTCAGCTTGGGGACCAATATATCCATGTAAGTGACATAAAATTCCAGAGGCAGAAGATCAACTTGTTCTCGATTCAGCTGGGGGAACTGTATGGAAGATAAATACGACTGAATTTCCCTTTGCGTGTACGTGTGTTGAGATTTATATAGATTGCCATAGAATTGTCTAAACTGAGCTGCCACCTGTTCTGGGTTTGTTACATTACACCCGCCTGGGTCAACAAGCGGCACCACGACTGGGGGCTTATCGTCCATGTGAGCCAAATAGGCCAATGATCTCCCTGCCCTTTCACCCTGCTCATACACCCTCTGCCTGCAAAAAAAAAACATGCTGTTTAGCCTTCTCAGTGTGTAGTTGCGTGACTAGTCGGGTTTGCAGTTTCACTCTGTCCAGGTTTTCAAGGGTCAGGTTAGAGCTATAGGCCTCTTCTAAGTCTTGTAGTTTGTCAGATGTGAGTTGAAGTACGGTGTTAGACTCTCGTTTTAACCTATTTATTCTGGAGGATAATATTCTACGGGAATGAATTTTAAAGTCGTCCCAGTGTGTGGTGAGGGCAAGGGGTCCCTGTATACCCTCCAAAAAAAAGAGCAGTTCCCTGGCAATGGAGTCATGGTCTGTAAGAAGGGATAACCAATGAGGGTTTAGCCGCCAGCACCTGGTAGAAGAAGCTACTCGCAAGGATGCCATCAGCTAGCACGGAGAGTGGTCTGACAGGATCCTAGGAGCAAATCCTGAGCCCGTGACTTTTGGCAAAAGAGCCCTGGAAACAAGTATATAGTCTATCCTGGACATGGTGTTGTGACCTATTGAGTGGCAAGTGTATGCTCTAGTTGTGGGGTTAGCATGTCTCCACACGTCAACAAGGGCAAACTCAATCAGTGTACGGTACAACCTAGTATGCAGTGGTTCATCAGGTCTGGTTTCAGCCTGTGCCGGGCGATCAAGGGATGGAGTCATCGTGTGATTGAAATCCCCCATTCACACCACTGGTATGGACGGATACAACGCTATAAATGCAAGACCCTTTGTAACCACGTCTGCCCTATATGGAGGGGGGATATAGCTAGCTAGTATCAACAAGGGGTCTCCCCCCACAATTGCAAGTAGAAAGAGATACCTATCCTGCCGATCCGACACCATGGAGATTAATTCAAAAGGTGTAGATTTTGCAATCAACACTGTTACCCTCTAGACATATTTGTGTGGGTGCTATGGTAAGCCCACCCCACCCAAGGATGCTTCAGGGCCGCCTGTAAGTGACCTGTGACATGCGTCTCCACCAATGCAACAATATCCACCCTTTGATTTTTCAAGTATTGTAACACTGCTGTCCTTTTAATCTTATCCCGCATGCCCCGTACATTCCACATCATAAATTTAATATCTGCCATGGTGTTCATGTGCACATATATCGCATGAGAATCAGCAGGGCAGTCTCTCCTACTCAAACCAAGGCAACACACCCATCCCATCAAGTAAACTAACATATTGCATATGTAATAAGTGCTTGTTTAAAAACATTCCAAGTAAAGAACATGCTCACAACGGTGCTAACATTCCCAATGCTCTGATCAGAAGATCCAACATTTTCCTTCCCTCCCAGCATCTCGCCTCCCCAACTTGGCGGAAGCATACATTCCCATGCAACCTTTATATAGATCATCTTCCAGCCAGCAACATTAGCTGGAGGTACAACACTTAGAATATAATGAGCAAAAAAGTACAAAATAGAAAGAAAAAGAAAAAGGGGGTTGCAAACATGATGGGGGCAATTATTCACTGAGTGAAGCAAGGTTAAGCCACAAATCACGACCTTTGCCTCTTTCTCCACCTGAGTGAGGCTCTCGCTGCAAGGGTATACTGTCATCCTGATGTATCAGAGTTCTGGGGCCTCCACCTCACGGTATCCCCATGTATATGCTGTGAGGGCAATGAGATGCACAGGGTGATAAGCTCTATGGTCCAAATAGCTCCAGGCCCAAAGCCGAGTGTCCAGGGTTATAAAAAAAAACAAATTCCTCCCCCCAAAGGGAGTATAAGGATCTGGCCCCCTGACTTCAATAGGGGGGAATCTCCTCTCTCACATTTAGTAATGTGTGTGCTATAAAGACGGGGGGGGAGTAGAAAGAAGCAAATGGTGAATTGGGAATACCCCTCACAGCGGAGGGGACAATTAGAAAAAAGAAGGGGCCTGCCAACAAATAACAATAGTGACAGTTCTCACAGTATCATGTCGCATACCCGTTCACCCATCCGGACGTCTGCGTTGATCCAGCCAGTGTACTGCCGTCTTCGGGTCCTCAAAAAATATGGCTCTGCCATCCTCCTCCACTCTCAGTCTGGCCGGGAACAACATGGCATATTTAAGGTGCACCGCCCTGAGCCGCCTCTTGACATCTTGGAACTGTGCTTGTTTTCTTTAGACTTCATTAGAGAAGTTGGGAAACACTGCGACATGGCTGTTACCCAGGGCGATGTTGCCTTTCTCTCTGGTTAGCCAAAGGATTTTATCTCTATCTCTAAAATTAAGAAACTTGGCAGTAAAAGTTCTGGGGGGGCTCCCACAGGAGGAGGCTTTGCTGGGATGCGATGCGCCTGTTTCACTGCGAACATAGCAGAAAAGGCCTCTCTTCCAAAGTGTTGAATCAGGAGGGATCCCAGGTATTCAGCGGGGTTGGTGCCTTCAACCTCCTCAGGTAAACCGATAAATCTGAGGTTGCAGCGTCTCAGATGATTCTCCATATCATGTTGGTGAGCGTGTAGCTGCTGGATCTGACGCTGCATGTCCTCTGTGGTGTGTCTCAGGGGGTGCAGAATGTCCTCCGCCGCTCCAATGCTTGTCTCAGCTTTGGTAACCCTATCCTTTACCCTAGATAGGTCTTGGCGCAGCAGGGAGATGACGATCTTGACCTCATCTATTTTGGCGGTGAGCGTCCCCTGCAGCGTCGCAATGGCATCCAGGACTTTAGCTGTGTCTGCACCCTGATGGTCCGCCGCTGAACACGTGCCCTCGCCATTTTTAGCCTGCGGGTCTTGATCTTGATGGCGATATTTTGCCAATTTATCCACCACCTCGGAATTCCTTTTCAGCGGGGACATGTTCCCTCTCTGCTCCGGGGTACGGGCTGCCAGGCCATCTCCAGGTTTCGCCAAAAGGTCGCTGTGCCGGGAGTTAGGCTTAAGTCTTGCTTTGTCCCCAAAGCCTAAGCTGGATGTACGTGGACCTGGACAGCAGTCACAAGCAGCCCAGAGATTGTTTTAGGAGGGGCTGGGGCACACGACACTCAGAAAGGCCAGGATATCTCCCCAAGGCCGCCGCCGGGTGGAGCAAGATGGCCACCGCTCCTGAACACAGGACGAAGCCGCGGCCTGTCCCAGGGCAAATGCTGTATATAAAAAGTACCTCTGTAGTGGCCTCAGGTAGTCTGGGGGGTCTTACAGAAGAGGGGCAAGTTTCTAGCTGTCCGGGCGGCCCGTGGAGTGTATTTCGGCCTGCGCCGGGTGCAGCAAGATGGAACTAGGCCGAAGCCGCGGCCTTTCCTAGGGCCAATGCCAATCTGGAGGTCCGTGCCACAGCGGGCCTCGTGCGATGCTCCAAAATCAGCAGAGGAGGCAGGAGGGATCCCCAGGTACAAAGTAGGGCATAGGATGTATAGGATTTGGTCAGGATTGTATCTAGGATTCTAGGACAGCGGAGCTCACACTATTGGCGTCCTACACCATTCCTCTCCAGGCCACGCCCCTCCCCCTGGCTGAAATTGTAGTTGGTCTACCTGACCATGGTTTGGTTTCAACAGAACCCCTCATTTTCCAATTCTTGATTAGAGTTTGAACACTGTTGATTGGCATTCTCAATTCCTTGGATATCTTTTTATATCCCTTTCCTGTTTTATACAGTTCAACTACCTTTTCCTGCAGATCCTTTGACAATTCTTTTGCTTTCCCCGTGACTCAGAATCCAGAAACATCAGTGCAGCACTGGATGAAAGATGCAAGGATCTGTCAGGAGTCCAGAAACTCACTGACCTAATTACAAGGAAATAGTTCACAGGTGAGGATGGTTACCTTTAATAGCCATTCAAACCCCTTTGTGTCAACTTGTGTACATGTTATCAGGCCAAAATGACCAGGGTATGTAAATCAGGGTCTTTTTGATCAGGGTATTTTGATCAGGGTCATTTGGGTAGTTTCTGTTGCCATTATGATTTTAAAAAGAGTAAACATAGTTGATTGATAATAAATGGCTTCAACCAAACACTAACCATGAGTGAAAGAAAAGTTTTTGTGTTATCATTCATATTCACTGAAAAATGGCCAAGAAAGCATAAATTTTGCCAGGGTATGTAAACGTATGAGCACAACTGTATGTGTTCATACTAACTCTATAAGTGATATTGCCTGGCTTAGCTAACACATCTCTGCCAGCAAGAGCTTTGTGTCTGGTCTGCAAAGCCTGTGTGCTAGTCTGCTTGAGTGCAGAGTGTTTAGACTAAAAGTGTCAGAAGAACTGACTGTCCGAGATCCCAATGATAATGTGTTCCATAAAACAGAAGACATTGCTCGGAAATTTCAAGACTGTTACAAGTCTTTGTATAACATCTCCTTGGCTTCCACATCTGGACAACTCGTCCAGAACCTCACGTAGCTGCCTTATGTGGCACCCTCAGAACATGGGATCCATCCCATAAAACCTGAGGTTGCTGATTCTTTGGAATGCCCCTTTACAACAGACAAACTTGGCCAAGCTATCAAACAGATGAAACTTGGTAAAAGCCTGGGTCCTAACAGTCTGACGACGCAATATTATAAGGGTTTTCTTGATATCCTGACCCCATTTTTTCTGCGTGCCTTTAACTCAGTGTCAAAGGGCCACAGTCTTCCAAGTCAATGCTTGAGGAGCATATTACAGCTATACTCAAATAATGGAAAGACCCATCATCGGTGATGAACTACAGGCTGATATCTGTGCTTAAAGTGGTTATAAACCGATACAGACCATTTTTTGCTACAGGTAAGCCATGCACAGGAGTGACGTCATCGCGGGAGTGAGGTATCTAAGTATGTAATGGCGTCCACCTTCCAACGTAAATGGAAAGTTGTCTCGGTATTGTTGCTCTATGGCTGATGAGAGCAAAACATCATCACGGGAGTGACGTATCTAAGTATGTAATGGTGTCCACCTTCCACGTAAACGGAAAGTTGTCTCGGTATTGTTGCTCTATGGCTGATGAGAGCAAAACGTTTACATTACATACTTAGGTATACAACTCCCAGGCCAATCACAGTGCCGGAGCCGCGATACCCGGAAGTAACGTCGCCAGCTGGTGCTGTGTATGGGCACCGCAGCGGGGGCTTCAATCTCAGGTGAGTATTACATAATGAGCTAGTATGTTATGCCTTTGTAGGTGTTAGTTTTTTTTTTCAAAGTGGGTTTACAACCACTTTAACAGGGACCTTAAACTATATACTAAGATTCTGGCCAACAGACTGCTCCCTCTCTTACCCAACCTGATATTGTTAGACCAAGTGGGCTTCACCCCGGACATGAGGTCTGGGTTATAATACTATCAAGGTCCTGAACATACATCACTGGCTTACATCTAATTCGGTACCCGGTTTCTTTTTGTCCATGGATGCCGATAAGGCATTTGACAGAGTGGCCTGGAGCTTCATGTCAACAATTCTTACCTCTATTGGTCTGGGAGTCAGCATGCGCTCCACAATTCATGCCCTACATATGATGCCTCAAGCCAAGGTGCGAGTCAACAGCCACCTTTATAATGCCTTCCCTTTAATGAATGGTACCCTCCAGGACTGGCCGCTCTCACCAATCCTAGTCATACTAACTCTTGAGCCTTTCTTGCACTGTCTTAGATCTAATCCTAACATAAGGGGGGTAGACATAGCAGGGAAAGAATATAAAATGGCTTACGCTGATGATATCCTACTGTTTCTTACAAACCCTGCTTACTACACTTCCCAACTTGTTGAGTGAAATTAAACACTATGGGGCACTATGGAATCTAAAAATAAATTACACAAAATCTTACGCACTCAACGTTTTGCTCTCATCAGCCATAGAGCAACAATACCGAGACAACTTTCCATTTACGTGGAAGGTGGACACCATTACATACTTAGATATACAACTTCCAGGGAACCTAAGCAACCTCTATGCACATAATTATCCCCTGCTGTTGGCTGCCCTCCAGTAAGATATAGAAAACTGGAATAAGCCATGTTTTTCAAGGTTTGGCAGAGCTGTGATAGTCAAGATGACTGTTCTTCCAAGACTCTTGTACATTATGCAAGCATTACCCATTACTGTTCCTTATTCCTTTTTTGTGAAATTAAGAGGGTTGATTACTACTTTTCCTGTTGAAAACTAAGATGTGAGTGAAAAAAAAAAAAAAAATTAATTAATTAAGCTGCAGGTTGTTATAATCACAATGGATATGTGAAAATCAATATGAGAGTAGTAATGACCACGCTAAAAATGTTCATATAATGTGCAATTTAATACATCAATCAATCTAAATAAATCTATCTATCATAGTGACATATCTAAATGACACCTTAAAACTGTCAATAAAGTGACAGTGCAAACACAGATAATGTTGCAACACAAGTAAAACATTTTGTTGCAAAATTATTTAAACTAATAGTTCAAAAAGATGTGTAAAAGTGTTAAAAAAAATTCACCAAGTGTCCTCCACCTAATCAAAATCGTAGCTCTCACCTCCCAACAAACAGTGTACTTGGGAAGTAGCACAATACATATGAAGATCTGTCAATAAAATCTCCTCTCTTGGGTAATCATACAGCTTTAAATGGACAAATCCTCCTTTCTCTAATTACCACCTTCCTCGGTGCAGCACAGTCTTCCTCATATTATATAGTCCAAATTTGAATATGAGAAATGAAAGGAGAGTAAAACCATAGACACATATTTATTAGAAATAAGAAGGGATGGGCGAAGGGTTCAGCCCGAGCATGAGTTTGGGCCAAACATTGGCTGTTCGCACGTTCGCCAAACAACTGAATTATCAGGATGTTCGACCATTTGTTTGGTCTGAGGTACGACCACAATGCACTGCACTGCCGCACAGTGCATTGAAAGACCTGGTTGGCTGAAGCAATGAAAGCTTTGCCAAATCAGGGCACAGAGCACCGTCAGAGCCATGATTGGGCACTGTCATGATGACTCTATCCAATCATGGCTCATTGCTGTTAGTCCCGCCCCACACTATAAATGTATTCTTTCAATAGCGGCAATTTTCAGTGTGGTATCAGAGTGAAGATAGATAGAACAGGGCTCTGTTCAGTGCTATTAGAAAGTTATTGTGCTATAGTGTGCTATTCTGATTCTATTGTCAGTGTAGAATATCAGTTTAGTGTAAATGTATGGATAGGTCAGTCAATGTGAGTGTAGTGAGACCACCATTCATCTTTACATTAGTGTGAATGTAGGGATAGTTCAGTCAGTGTGAGTGTAGTGACCACCATTCACCTTTACATTAGTGTGAATTTAGGGATAGTTCAGTTAGTGTGAGAGTAGTGCGACTACCATTTATCTTTAAATTAATGCGAATGTAGGGATAGTTCAGTCAGTGTGAGTGTAGTGACCATTTAACACAGTATATTTCATTGCGTTACTGCAAGTTTAACGTCTTATATTTCAGTGCGTTACATGCTGTTTAACGCAGTACATTTCTGTGTGTTACTGTATGCTTATCGCAGTATATTTCGGTACGTTACGCGCCGTTTAACGCAGTACATTTCTGTGTGTTACTGCACGCTTATCGCAGTATATTTCAGTGTGTTACTGCAAGTTTAACGCCATACAGTTCAGTGCGTTACTGCAAGTTTAACGCCGTATGCTTTAGTGCATTACCTTCCATTTAGCGCAGTACAGTTCAGTGCATTACTGCAAATTAAATGCTGTATATTTCAGTGCATTATCTTCCATTTAACGCAGTATAGTTCAGTGTGTTACTGCAAGTTTAATGCTGTATATTTCAGTGTGTTACATGCAGTTTAACGCAGTACATTCCTGTTCCTTACTTGCAGTTTAACGCGGTATAGTTCAGTGCGTTACGTGCCGTTTAACTCAGTACAGTTCAGTGTGTTATTGCAAGTTTAACACCGTATATCTCAGTGTGTTAGGTGGCGTTTAACGCAGTACATTTCTGTGCGTTAGTGGGTGCTTAATGCAGTATATTTCAGTGCATTACTGCAAGTTTAACGCAGTACAGTTCAGTGCGTTACTGCAAGTTTAACGCCATATATTTCAGAGCGTTATCTTCCGTTTAACGCAGTACAGTTCAGTGAGTTACTGCAAGTTTAACACCGTATTTTTCCGTGCGTTATCTTCCATTTAACGCAGTACAGTTCAGTGCGCTCCTGCAAGTTTAACGCCATATATATCAGTGCGTTATGTGCCGTTTAAAGCAGTGCATTTCTGTGAATTAGTACGCGCTTAACGCAGTATATTTCAGTGTGTTACTGCAAGTTTAATCCATATACTGCAGTGCGTTACCTTCCGTTTAACGCAGTGCATTTTTGTGCATTAGTGCACGTTTGATGCAGTATATTGCAGTGTGTCAGTGCAGTTTTACTGCAGTATAATATAGTGTATCAGTGGAGTGTGTCTGTGTAGTAGTAAGTACTCAAGTTAAAGTGCACCAAATACCACTTTCCATTGATTAAAATGCATCCACGTACACATTTCCACATCTTTATTACATTTTGTTATTAAGCAACCCCCCCAGCATCAGGCATGGAGGAGTCAGCTGAGTTATTTGAACACAGTGTCAGCCACTTGCTCCTTGACGATGCACAGCTATTGCTTGATTCTGATGTTTATTCTTAGGTTGAGGTTAAGGAAGGCAGGAACATGAGCCTACAGAGAGAGGAGAACATTGGTACACAAATTGGCAGTCATGTTCCTCCAGCCACAGTGTATAGCCAAGTTGTCTCCAGTGGTAATAAGGATGGAGGAGATGGTGAGGTCACTGACGTCACTTGGGTGCCAGATATACCAGAGGAGGAAAGTGAGGGTGAGGTACAACCCCAATGAGGCAGCCATTATGAAAGAGTAGAGAGCAGCCACCCTATTCCATCACATTGTGGAGCTATTATCTCCCGGCCCACTTCCCACAGCTCAGCTGTCTGGGCCTTTTTTAGCACATGTGTAGGTGATAGCACTGTTGCAATTTGAATACTTTGTTTCAAGCATTTCAAACGTGACAAAAACACCAGCCATTTGGGTACCACATGCTTGACAAAGCATTTAACCTCCCACCACTCAGCCCATTGGCAAGAGCACCTGAAAGCCACACAAAAGGGGTGCAAATCTGTTCCTCCTCCTTACTCACCTCAATCTGCCCCTGCTATACCTCATGACCTCTCAGCAGCAGGGTGTCCCAGGTCTTTGCATCACATCTGCCAGCAACACACCACCAGCTGTGGACTATAGCCGGCAAATTTATCTGCCCCATCTGCAGCAGCAAAAAAAAAATACAGTCACTGCCACCCACATGCCCAGTTTCTAAATGCAAGCTTGTCAAAGCTGCTGGCTCTACACCTTCTGCCTTTCTGTCTGGTGGATTCTGCCGCCTTCTGTGAATTTGCAGAATGTGCTGTACCACAATGGCAGGTTCCCAGTCACTATTTCTTTTTACGTAAGGCCATTCCAGCTCTGTACCTTCACGTGGAGGGCAATGTTGTGGCATCGATGGGCAAGGCAGTCAGCCACAAAGTCCATGTTACTGGTGACATGTGGTCCAGCAAGCATGGTCTGGGATGATATATTTCATTCACAGCACACTGAGTAATTCTGCTTGCAACTCAAAAGCATGCAGGACAGGGCTCAGTGCTGCAGTTTGTTGTGCCCCCATGTCTTCATACAGCTAGTGGTGATGATGCCAGATTTGTCAGCTCTACCCCTCCTCCTCCGCCTCCATGCCTTCCTCTGCTAAATTGTCCTATAAACCACAAGTACCCCCTAAGCGTTCCAGGATCTATTCAATGAGTTAGGTTAAAAGGTGCAATGCATTTCTTCAGCTGGTGTGTCTAGGGGACAGGAATAACACTGGAGCAGAGATTCTTGCAGCTTTGCAGGGACAGGCACAGAGGTGGTTCACACTATGCCAGCTGGAGCCAGGAATGGTGGTGTGTGATAATGGCACATACCTCCTGTCCGCCCTTAGACAGGGAGAGTTGACACATGTCCCATGCCTGGCACATGTCCTCAATTTGGAGGTGCAGCATTTCCTAAATAGGTACCCAGGGTTGGAATATCTACTAAAGCAGGCCAGAAGAGTCTGTAGCCATTTCAAGCGGTCATATACAGCCAGTGCTCGGTTGGCTGAAATTCAGTGGGGATTCCATCTACCTGTAAACTGCCTGATTTGTGACGTGCCCACCAGGTGGAACTCGACTTTGGCAATGCTGCAGCGGCTGCACATGCAGCAGAGTTCATTCAACGAGTACCTGTGTGAGTATGGCACGACAACAGGCTCAGGCTTGCTCGGATTTTTTCCCCACGCCAATGGCTGCTCATAAGGGATGCATGCACTGTACTGTCACCATTTGAGGAGGCCACAGGGATGGTGAGCCATGACAATGCATGCATCAGTGACACAATCCCTGTTGTGTTCCTGCTGGAGCAGGCTCTGCGTGGCATTATGGACAGGGCACTTGAAGCAGAGCAGTGGGAGAAAGAGGAGGACTTTCTTTCCTCTCAAGGCCCACTTTATGCAGACACCATTGATTACCAGCAGTTATGAAGCCCGTGATGCCGATGTCGCTGATTAAGTGTTTTTTGGATGTGGAATCTCTGCAGGACTTCTAGGCTGCCTAGCGTTGTGGGTATTGATTTCATCTGTAAAATCATTTTTTTGGTGTAGGTTTCATGGGAACAATTAACACCCAAAGAAAGACCAATTTTTCCTCACGTGTTTGACGGGTGCATATCATTTACATTTTTGACAGCAAAGCCAATTCTTGCTTTCATCAAGAGAATCTCTATAAGGTTACAGTGTGAAGGCGCCAACGACACACAAAGACCAATTTTTCCGCACCTGTTTGACAAGTGCTTATCATTGCAATTTTTGACAGCAAGGCCAAATCTTGCTATCATCAAGAGTACCTCTTTAGGGTTACGGTGTGAAGGCACCAATGACACCCAAAGACCAATTTTTCACCACCTGTTTGACAGGTGCATATCATTAAAATTTTTGACAGCAAGGCCAATTCTTGCTTTCCTCAAGAGTACCTATATACCCGCCCTCTTATCCACATGTTTTTACCCATTCATGTAGCTCTGTCTCTGGCCCTCCTTTACTTATATGCAATTTATGCAATTAGGTGTCTATGGGTTTATGCCTCGGAGGGGTTATTGCACCGGCTTCTAGGGTATTTACCAATCCCTAGCTCACCTATTCAAGCTTTTCAAGCCTTTTCTATTATTCTATTAATCCCTTTTCATCTTGTTCAAACCTCTTTATTGTTGCTTTTTACTAAATTTTGTATTGGGACTCTGCTTTACCATTTCCTGGCCCCACCCGGGGCGCCGGCGCGGGCCCCTCCCCCCTGTTCTCCCGCGGCGGCCTGGTGAGGTCCCTGGTGGAGGGATTGGTCTCGGACACGGGACCGCCCCCTCCTCCTGCACAGGTCTTGGTTGGGGACGTTGTCCCCGTGGCCAGATGGCCAGTGCGCATGCGTGCGCGCGCGATTCCTTCGTGCGCGCGCCTTGTGGAACCTCTGACCCCGTGACGTTATGCGCCAGCGTCCCACAGGAGCACGGCGCAGCGTCGCGGGGTTGGGAGCTACAAATGGCAGGCTAGTCCTGCTATCTTGACGGTCGGTCTATGACTCCTAGGTCGTTATATCCTAATCAGCCTGGCGCAAGTTTGAGGTTAGTACCTTCTTACCTTCTACTCAAGTCCCGTACCTTTGGGCACTAGCATTTATTATCCAACATACTGCTTCTTCCTCTGCAGTTGCCCTAGGCTGAGGTGAACACGCTGTGATCTGTGTTCGTCCATCGCTTATAGCCTGATTACCTTTCCACCCACCCCACTATGGCATCTGCCTCGGCAGGGCGCCTTCCCTGGACATCCATCCATGCTCTTACTAGCATCAGGTACCTGCACCCCTCATTCACCCAGTCCTCACTGTCACATCCTCCCTTGTCCTGTCCCCCCTCCCCTCCCCCCCCGCTTCCCTTCCTTCCATCCCTCCTTCTTTACCCCCCCTTCCCCATTCCCTCCATCACCCTTTCCCCCCCTCCCCCCCCTTTCCCTCCCCCCCCCCTTTTTCCCCCCCGGCCTTCCTTACTTTCCTTCACCTCCCCTTCCCTCCCCTCCGTCCCCAGCCCCATCCCCCTCCCCCTCCCTCTCTTCCCTCCTTGGTTTCGTATCCTTTCCTTTCTTACCTTCCCACTTTCACATCTTATGCACCACTATGCCTTTCGGCCTTTCATCACCCATTCTTACCCTATTGGTCACACACCCAATTCTTTTCACCCTTGTACACTGAAGTTCTTGTCATGTTTACTTTTATATCCCCCACGAGCCACTCCCCTCATCACTACCTTTTCAGTATCACCCCCATCACTCTATGCTTCACATTTTTTTTGCGTGGTAATTTAGGTTACTTTACCCCCTGATAATATTTATTTTATGATAATATTTATTTTATGCTTATTACCCCCGTCATTTTGTTAGCCCCCCCAGGTCGCCGTGGGAGATCATCTTAGGGCGGGGGGGCCGCGCGCCTGGGACCTGTTGGGACCTGGGTAAGCAGACTCGCTCCCCTTCCCCACAGAACTTTGCATTACCCTGTTGTGAATGTTGATGCTAGATTACTATTATATCTATTATGTATTTTGGTAATTTCATTGTACATCTTCTATTTGTTAGGTTCAGACTGTTTAGTCCAAAATCATCTCCAGATTCCCTCCTGACGAAGCGGTTTATGTCCGCGAAACTAGTCGGGGAATATGATATCTGAGATTTTGTGTTGTACTGTATACCAATGATCCTACTGGTGATATACTTGTACTTTTATTATGTTCTATTTTATTACCATTGTTGTGTCTTCTGCATCAATAAAAACAATTTCAATTTTTATCACTGCCTTCATATACTTCAAATTGTTATCCCTGTTTATCGTACCGGAATAGTCCAACATGCCCCCAATTTTGGTCGCCTGACTGGGGATCTGGCTTCCAACCCTTCTGAGTACCTATATACAGTTACGGTGTGAAGGTGTCAACGATGCCCAAAGACCAATTATTCTGCTGAATGTTGGGAAATGGTTACCATAGCTTCGCAAACAAAATTTTCTTTTTGGGTGTTGTATATACAGTATCTCACAAAAGTGAGTACAGCCCTCACATTTCTGTAAATATTTTATTATATCTTTTCATGTGACAACACTGAAGAAATGACACTTTGCTACAATGTAAAGTAGTGAATGTACAGCTATTATAACAATGTAAATTTGCTGCCCCTTCAAAATAACTCAACACACAGCCATTAATGTCTAAACTTCTGGCAACAAAAGTGAATACACCCCTAAGTGAAAATGTCCAAAATGGGCCCAATTAGCCATTTTCCCTCCCCGGTGTAATGTGACTTGTTAGTGTTACAAGGTCTCAGGTGTGAATGGGGAGAAGATGTGTTAAATTTGGTGTTATCGCTCTCACTCTCTCATACTGGTCACACTGGAAGTTCAACATGGCACCTCATGGCAAAGAACTCTCTGAGGATCTGAAAAAAAAATTGTTGCTTTACATAAAGTTGGCCTAGGCTATAAGAAGATTGCCAAGACCCTGAAACTGAGTTGCAGAACAGTGGCCAAGACCATACAGAGGTTTAACAGGACAGGTTCCACTCAGAACAGGCTCTACCATGGTCGACCAAAGAAGTTGAGTGCACATGCTCAGCATCATATCCGGAGGTTGTCTTTGGGAAATAGACGTATGAGTGCTGCCAGCATTGCTGCAGAGGTTGAAGGAGTGGGGGGGGGTCAGCCTGTCAGTGCTCAGACCATACACTGCACACTCAATCAAATTGGTCTGCATGGCTGTCGTCCCAGAAGGAAGCCTCTTCTAAAGATGATGCACAAGAAAGCCCACAAACAGTTTGCTGAAGACAAGCAGACTAAGGAAATGGATTACTGGAACCATGTCCTGTGGTCTCATGAGACCAAGATAAATTTATTTGGATCAGATGGTGTCAAGCGTGTGTGTGGCCGCAACCAGGTGAGGAGTACAAAGACAAGTGTGTCTTGCCTACAGTCAAGCATGGCGGTGGGAGTGTCATGGTTTGGGGCTGCATGAGTGCTGCTGGCACTGGGGAGCTACAGTTCATTGAGAGAACCATGAATGCCAACATTTAGTGTGACATACTGAAGCAGAGCCTCATGATCCCCTCCCTTCGGAGACTGGGCTGCAGGGCAGTATTCCAACATGATAACGACCCCAGACACATCTCAAAGACAACCACTGCCTTACTAAAGAAGCTAAGGGTAAAAGTGATGGAATGGCCAAGCATGTCTCCAGGACTAAACCTTATTGAGCATCTGTGGGGCATCCTCAAATGGAAGGTCTCTAACATCCACCAGCTTCGTGATGTCATCATGGAGGAGTAGAAGAGGACTCCAGTGGCAACCTGTGAAGCAGTGCTGGAAAATAATGGTGGCCACACAAAATATTGACACTTTGGGCCCAATTTGGACATTTTCACTAAGGGTTGCACTCCCTTTTGATGCCAGCGGTTTAGACATTAATGACTGTATACTCACTACTTTACATTGTAGCAAAGTGTCATTTCTTCAGTGTTGTCACATAAAAAGATAGAATAAAATATTTACAAAAATGTGAGGAGTGTACTCACTTTTGTGAGACACTGTATGTTCTTCTATATGAGATTGAGTCTTGCAGATACGCTAAGTGTTTCCACGCATTGATTCAATGTTGACTGGGGACCCTTCAGGCTTTTTATTGATGAAGCATCTAATAAAGTTCCTCTAGAGGCCCATGATAGCATTTTGAGTTGCTGTCGCTTATTGATTACTGCTTTAATTATGTGGCTTTTCCCTAGCAGGTTATGATTACAGCAAACAAGAACTCACGAAGACATACTTCCTCTAAGCCAACACATCTATGAGTCTATGTTGGACTTTAGTTATTTGTTATCCCTGTCTCCTTTCAAGATGTGAATCCTATATTGATCATTACATTCTATGGTTTGGTTGATGTCTGTTCAAACCTAATAAAATCTTTATGAAACTTAAAATGTCAGAAGAAAAGTTTCTCACAAACCTGTCATTTATGAGTAGTGAGGGCAATTTAGGCATTTGTGTGCTTGTGTGTTATGTTGTTTTTTTGGCTGCTACTTGTGTCCAAAATGTGGGACTTTGGGGTTCTCACAATAACTGGCCAGTGTGATGGTTGATATTCGAGGAAGAGTGACAGACAGCTATACCTTGTGCATCATCTGGCCTCCCTCATCTCCGTGCTCCCTCAGTAACCCCCAATCTGTGATCCCTGAAACATTAATTCAAAAATAATTTAATCCTGGGGATTAATTTTATTATTTTATTGCAGGATCTATAGACAAAAGATTGTGACTTGATCTGTTTAGAGACAGAAAGATTAGGAAACTGTCATCTAATGCCGATGGGCAGCTTAAGGTTAATAGATCTTGTATATCTGTATGTACTTTCAGCCCTGCACTCTTTATCACTTTATTTCTGCAAAAAAATCCCAGTTAAGCTTGCATAGAAACAGAGCAAATAGAAAGGTGAAATCGCTTGTAATCCTCCCTGAAGGAAAGGCATCACAGTGCTTCTTCATTTCTGTGGCTTAGCAAATGTCCTATGGAGTTAATTTATTGATATTAGTCACATATTGGACACAGCAAAGACACACAGTCTGAGGTCTCTTCAAATTAGTTGAAGTTCTGTTCCTATTTAATAGATCTAGCCTAATTATTTACTCTTTAAAAGTACCCCCCCCCCCCCCCCCCAGAAAGTTTGGCTGCATCAGAGAGAGGTACCACCGAGCTGCTATAAAATATTGGGAATCAACATCTGCTGTTTCTTCCCTGCTGTAATATTTTTTGGAAAGTACAATAAAAGCAATGAGGGTTCCTGAGTGTCAGTCTTCACCATTAAAAAGAACTGGCATGATTTGAGGAGGACCTGCTGCTTTCTCTTGTCGAAAATACATTTCACTTACATTTTCTGTTGCTTGCACATGAAATTTTCATTATGTCCTTTGCTGCTCCTTAAAAGAAAAGATCAGCTGATGGACTTTTCTATTTATTGTAGAAGCTGTGTCCACTGCCAAGCAAAATAGTTTTTAATAGAGGACCTCTAACAGTGCAAGCAGCTTTTCATTTATTTCTTCCTGTAATATGCTTCAAGGTTTCATTTTCATACCTTTGGTTTCAGAAGTATTTTATAGTGTTTAAGCTACATATTATGCATAAAATATTATGGAATTCAAGATGAGTAGATAACTGTTATAGCTGGTGTAATCAATAGCAACAATTTTGGTATTTGTTTCATTTTATACCTTGAATAATATACAAAAACCTAAGTGGTTACTTTTCATATGAGACTGGTCCACACAATATGCTTTGCCATACACTGGCTCATTGCATACCACTGGAAATCACCCACACTACCCTTATCCTAACTTAAAACAAGAATCAACAATATCCTTCTTATAGAAAAAATATTTCACACCCTAAATAATTAAAAACATGTATTTGATAAAAATTGGTTCATTCATGCAAATCAGTTTATTAACTCGGAATAATTAATTTTCTGTATCTACTGCTCATTAAAAAAAAAGCTTTAATTGTATGTACCAAAAATGTACAACCGCTTCTGACTTATTCTCAACCAATTATCCTCCTGTATTAAGACAGATCACAAATCTAATAAAACAATGGTCGCAACTTCCTTTATCCTGGATAGGGAAGATTAATGCAATCAAAATGACTATTCTACCCAAGTTGCTTTATCTATTCAGAGTCCTCCCTATTCCAATTCCTTCCTATTTTTTGAGAATAGTACAAAAAAGAGCAACTTCGTTTATATGGGGCTCTTCTAAACCACGTATACCTATACACACACTACATCTTCCCAAAAATAAAGGAGGCCTGGGATACCCTAATTTTACTAACTACTACAGAGCAGCACATTTGGCCAGTCTGTCCAAATACCATGCAAAACAGGAAATCCCATTATGGGTATTTATAGAGGCTTCAGAAAATGACCCTCTATTAATATCAAATTTATTATGGCTTGATCCTAAAGACCGCTTTAAAATTCATAATCCCATAACTAAACACTTCTTATCTCTCTGGGATAAACTAAAAACCAAATATCAGTTACAATCTCCACACAATCCTCTCCTTTCTTTTATCAGAAATCCGGCCTTTTATCCGGCATGGATCTACCCAAATTCTTTTAAAGCTTGGACAACATCAGGCATTCAGACACTAAATGACTTCATAGCATCTAAATCATTCCTTTCATTCCCATCGCTTAGAGAAAAATATGATCTACCAAACTCTGAGATATTTAGATATCTCCAAATCAAAAATTTCTATACACCATTCCTAAAGGGGGATACACCATTATCCCAATTATCCATTTTTGAATCAATCTGTACAAAAGATCCATTTGCTAAAGGTACAATTTCATCACTTTATAATCAATTATATGGAGTAGCAAATCTTTATAGACCCTCTTACGTTCAGAAGTGGGAGGAGGACCTGGGACGAACTTTAGAAGACACGGACTGGTCTAACATATGGCTCACATCTAAGTCATCTTCACCCAACATCTTAGCACTGGAGACAAATTATAAAGTCCTAACTCGCTGGTACCTTGTACCCGCTAGAGTGGCAAAATATTCACCTAATACCGCAGCTCTTTGTTTTCGAGGATGCCCAGAAATAGGCACATATTTACACATATGGTGGACGTGCCCAGTAATCCAAACCTTCTGGAAGGAAGTCTTCGTGATTGCATCTAAAATATTTAAAAAAAATAATACAACCAGATCCATATTTAACTTTACTTAATCTAAAACCGGAATGGTTAACACTCTCTCAATTCAAACTTATGATCCAACTAATAACGGCTGCAAAACAAACAGTGGCCAAGGCATGGAAATCTCCTACATTGGAACTAGCAGAAACAATTCACAGAATGAATAATACAATGTCCCATGCTAAGATGGTAGCCATCGATCAAAATCAAATTCCAAAATTTGAAAAACTTTGGCATCCTTGGATAAAACAACAGTTCCTGTCAAACTTCAATGACTCTGTCCTGTTGCCATGGTAACAGATTAAATGACTTACAGAGACACCCATTCTAAGGCTTCAAAGAGAACTAAAAAGAATAATAAACTGACGAGCGGGACAACCTTGTGGACCATACCTCTGCCTTTCAACCCTTTTTCTTCTTTTTCTTTCCTTTTCTCCACCTTACGATTAAAGCTCATTATCAGAATTTATTTGACCTATATACACTCTACTTGTAAACAATATGTATAGTAGGTATAAATCATTTAAATACCTACAAAAGTAACTAAGGAAATTATATATATCTTTAATTTAGGTTTACGTAAACCCAATGTTTAATATTTGAAATTTCATGATATATACCTATATAAACCCTACTGTAAAACAATGAGCTTACTTTATAGATCCTTGTAAACTTACTTTATGTATCTTTATAACATTGTATACTCAATAAACTTCTTTTGACAAGGAAAAATGTACAACCGCTGTATACACAAACATAATTTTTTGTAATAATGACTATTTTTCTAATTTCTATTTTTCTGTATTTCTCTTGATATTTGACAATTCGCACTGTACCACTTTTTATACCTAATAAGAAAGTTTGTAATAAGAAAAAAACCTAAGTGGCTGTTATACACTAAAGAAATGTTTATACTGTGCTCCTATTTAAAGCTGAACTCCAGTCAAATACAAAATGCTCTGTAATCATTAATATGTCATTGTATTTTTTTTTAAAGCAAGCAATTTTGCAGTCCCCATACAGCAGAACTTGACTGGGTGAGGAAAAAAAATCACAAAGATCCAATCAGTTCATGTGCTCACCTGCTGAATTGAAATAAATAAGCGGAGTGACAATGCGACATGTGCTAATCACTGTACTGCTTTTGCTTTCATTGTCCAGTCACAGGCTGGGGCAGGTCAAGAACAGTCTGGGGTTAGAGCAGGGGTCTTCAGTGAATGGATCCATACTATAAGTGAGGTAATATGGAAGGAGAAAGTAGTCTATATAAAAAGAGGAAATCTCAACTAATTTGAAAAGAGGTGGAAGCCATGGCTTGATGAAATGGGATACCTCTCTTAATAGGGAAAGAGCTGGGGAAAGTCTGAGGTTAAAATGAGGAAATGAGACAAGTTTGAAAATACATCTCAGATAAGATGCCTAAAAAGTGTTGGAAAATATCATTATTAGATACGCTATTTAGTACAAAAAAAAAAAAGTTAGTGGATACGGGTGAATACAAAATAACCATGAAGATAAGGAAGAAGTAAGACAGTAATTTAGGTAGGGTGGTAATATAGGTGGATGGTATATAATGTGCTGTGGGAACAAAGGAAAGATAAAGTATTGGAAAACACTTGGATTGTAATGTTTTATAACCTCCTTTCCCTTTTTATTATCAAATTTTGTAACAAAGGAAACATTTAATAAAGAATAATTATTAAAAAAAAAAAAGAAGAGCAGGGGTCTTCAAACTACGGCCCATGGGCCACACACTGATTACTACAAAAACATTTTTGGCCCTTAGCTGATGTAAGGAGGACTCTGACCCTGATGTAAGGTGGGAGTTTAATGTGGATTCTGATGTAAGAGTGCACTCTGATGAAGACTCTGATGTAAGGAGGATTCTGATGTGTACTCAGACATAAAGAGAACTCTGATATAAGGGGCACTCTGATCTAGGGGAATTATGGGAATCCTGATGTAAAGGGTGACTCATGTAAGAGTGATTTAAGGAGGACTCCAATGAGAAAGGAGCAGACTGAATGTATTTTTGTTTGACCTGAGCTCTAGTAATGGCTCAAGTTTATTTGGAATTTGTCACGGAACGCCCCACACTCCGCTTGAGTGCTTCCGTCTGTATACCGCTTCCTAAGTTCTGGAACACAAGTCCAATGGATCTGGCTATAGGAACCCCCAAGAACTAGACAACACCAGTCTTGGAGTACATCAGAACTACTTTTATTTTGAGATCTCACAGACCTTTATACAGCAGGGATGACTCAAAGCTAACCTAATTAACATGACCTAATTTACTACAAAATGTACCCAGACCAGATGACAGTCTTGTGGGCACCGAGCTTCACACATTAATACAATTAACAATACAAACAACAATCTCCCCCCTCCTCAGCCTAGACCATTCGTCTATTAGCCAGGGCTGGTGGCTAATGTGATCAGCTCTCTCAATTAACATAAACACATGTTGATAACACCAGCATCTCCTCACAGGATGTGTCCCAGCAGAATGAATCAGTCTTATCAGCAGGGGGCTGCTGGAGGAATCCCCCCTCCCTCTTCAGGGACACAAATATACAGTAAGGAGTCCCCATACAATATATACATGACTGAATCTGATTAATACAGTTCAGACTGGATTTCTCATTCACCTCAAATGCTAGGGCCCATAATCGGTGGGCAACAGGCTTGCACACAGTCCTCTCCAACAGCCTCCGCTCTGGCCATGCCCGTGACATTTCTCCCCTTTCGGCAGGAAACTAACACAGGAGGAGACCCCCAGACGGGTTGACTCCGAAGTTAGTCCACAGCTCCAGTCCTCTACTGCCTGTACCCACACAGTACCCCAAATAAATCATCCCAAACAGTGCATTACTCACCCAGCCATCCTCTGCCTCTCTCAGAGAACATATCTGCCGCTGGGGAGAGGCCCGGACTGGCCCTTCTCCCTGGAATCCTTTCTGCCGCTGGAGAGAAGACAGGGGGACTGGGCTCACTCCATCCTGCTGTTGGGGATCTGGGCCGACTGCCCAGCATCCCTGGGGTATACAGGTGGGGACTGAAGCCCCATCAACCGACACCAGATCAAGCTGCAGTTGTGAGGTGATGACTGCATTCTCTCCTTGGATCCTGATCTGCAGCTCGCGATAGACTGCCACCTCCTCACCTTGGGCCTCCACAATTGCTGCAGGTGTGGGGCAGAGGTCTTGGACCCTCTGTCCGGTTGTCAGCACTTCTGCTGGGGGTTTGCCAGGTGGTTCCTCCTCTACAGAAACGTCTATTAAATCCTCTACCTCTATAACTGGTGTCTGTGGATAGAGGTTCACCATCTCCTGTCCGTGGAACTCAGAAGATGCCATCAATGCTGAGCAGAGCGCAATGAAGTTTGGCCCTAATCCCAACTCTTCTGCTGGGGGCTCACCCGATGGTTCTTCCTCAGCAGAAAAGTCTATCAAATCCCCTGTCTCTGCAACTGGTGTCTGGGGATGGAGGTTCACCATCTCCTGTCCATGGAACCCAGAAGATGTTATCAGTGCTGGGCAGAGGTTAGCAGAGCTCTGCCCTGTTGTCAGCACTTCAGTTTTGGGGATGGCAATCTCCAGATTTTCCACTGCAGATTCTCTGGCATGCTGCTGGACAGGCACATTCCTCCATCCAAGATCATCCCATGCAGAAACAGGATCATCAAGGTCAGTCAGCACTTGCTGCATCCGCCATAAGACCTCCGCCTCCATAGCTGTGGGGGCAGGTTGGCAAAGCACACTATCGCTCTGCCACATTGCCGACTCTTCAGCCAGGATTTCAGGGTTGTCAGCTGGTATTTCCTGATAGTCCCAGGCAAAGGGAGCCCAGCCCTGGCACTGAGCAATGTCTAGCAGCCGTCTGTAGGCGATCTCTAGCTCCCATTCCTGAACGGCCAGAAACTCCAAATCTTCCTGTGCCCAGTGCACTTCCGAAATGTTCAGTAGCCCTTCTCTGAAATCCATGATTTCGTCCACCCGCCGCTCCAAATCACTCCCAAAGTTAGGGTCCCCTGTCAGCTTCACAAACAACAGTCCCAAGCCGCCATAGCTTAAGCCTTCCGTTGGGCTGTCATCCGCTATCCAGGGACATGCTTGGGATACATGCCACCGGAGGGCTCTGTAGCTCTCATCCAGCTTCATCTCTGCCCAGACCAGCCTGCTTAATTCAGCTGTCTGCTTCTTGTGTGGTTTTTCTCCCAAAAACCGCACCCGCAGTCCGTACTGCGACCAGTACCTTTCCTCGATGGAGGGGAGAACTTTTCCCTGGTGTCGCTGCTTACGGGCTAGCGCTTCCTTCCAGAGTTTGCAGCGAATAGAATCACACCATCCCAGCAGGACCTGCTCCGATACTGGTCCTCTGTGCTGTATCTGCATCTCTCGCAACCTCCTTCTGAATTCCTCATCCATGGCGGCTGGTATCTGTACCTCTCCTCTTCTGCTATCTGGACCTTGGATCCAGATGGAAGTTTGGATGTCCCAGACTTCAGGAAGCTTTCCCGCTGCTTGCCACCAATGTCACGGAACGCCCCACACTCCGCTTGAGTGCTTCCGTCTGTATACCGCTTCCTAAGTTCTGGAACACAAGTCCAATGGATCTGGCTATAGGAACCCCCAAGAACTAGACAACACCAGTCTTGGAGTACATCAGAACTACTTTTATTTTGAGATCTCACAGACCTTTATACAGCAGGGATGACTCAAAGCTAACCTAATTAACATGACCTAATTTACTACAAAATGTACCCAGACCAGATGACAGTCTTGTGGGCACCGAGCTTCACACATTAATACAATTAACAATACAAACAACAATCTCCCCCCTCCTCAGCCTAGACCATTCGTCTATTAGCCAGGGCTGGTGGCTAATGTGATCAGCTCTCTCAATTAACATAAACACATGTTGATAACACCAGCATCTCCTCACAGGATGTGTCCCAGCAGAATGAATCAGTCTTATCAGCAGGGGGCTGCTGGAGGAATCCCCCCTCCCTCTTCAGGGACACAAATATACAGTAAGGAGTCCCCATACAATATATACATGACTGAGTCCGATTAATACAGTTCAGACTGGATTTCTCATTCACCTCAAATGCTAGGGCCCATAATCGGTGGGCAACAGGCTTGCACACAGTCCTCTCCAACAGCCTCCGCTCTGGCCATGCCCGTGACAGAATTTGTTTAATTTCTTTTACTGAATTTATTTCTCTGTTCTTCTGAATCATGTCATGCTGATTCCAAAAAAAAAAAACCTCCAAGTAAAACTTATTCATTAACCCCTAGTTTAGAGGATGTGGGTTGATTTATGCTGGCCATCAGACTGAGGGTCTTGTGGTGGAAAGAAGTACTGTTGTGGAGAGCTCCCGACTGAAATATTGCAACAAAAGCATACTTATCAATTGTCCTTGGTTTCCCCAGACAATCCCACGTTTCAGCAAGTTGTCATGCCTCTATCTTGAACTGGGTCCCAGATTCCTTTTCATAGATTCAGCATCTTCTCTGCAGCACACAACAGAATACTCCGCTCTCTAAACTCTTACTCGCTGCCCCATGACATAGACAGGGCATAGAGACTTGTTGGGAGTCACTATAGCAACATGGTGTGCTGGGTGATGCAATGAGGGGGCACCTCACTGCAGTGTGGGAGTCCCACAAGTGTTATGTGAGTGGCCTGATATGGCAGACCTATGGTAGTTTGTTATCAGTAGTGAATTGGGCCAATGCTACACAACTAGAATCACTCCATGTGAAGATATCTCAGAGGCAGACAGATTTGTCTAGGAGATAGTGATCCACAGAGACCTGCCAGGGACCTTTGAACAAGTTACACCTTTATTTTTTGTGGGCTTGAAAGTCTTCCTTTATGTTTGGTTTGTGAAATTCCCTTTATGCTGCACCTGAGTAAGGGCCTAATCACTTGGTGCTCTTTAGCACCCAGCAATCTCTATTGTAGCCAGCACATTCACATGTTCATTTGAGTATTTTTAAACATTGTTACCACTGCCAATACTGCAGTTGGCCACAGCACACTTTCGGCTGCTGCTCATTAATAGTTCCTTAACATTATGCTACACTAAGGACTTTTTGGCAGCCTGCTGTGGTGTTTAAAGCATGATTCTTCTTGAAACCTTTATTTCAGATGGGGATACAAATGCAGGATGGTTACATCACATAATGATTTCTTACTGTATATTGTTCAGGGAATCTAGCAGTGAGTCTGCTTTGAGCTTGGATTTGCTCAAGTTGCATTCTCAGTTATTGGAGATCCTATAATTTGAGTAAGATTTCCTCATAATGTTTCAAAGCAGGGGGGCAAACAATCATGGCAGGTACTTTTACTGTTATTTCATTAGCATATTACGCCATTTACACCATTTAAATGATTATTTCTTTTCACAGTAAAACAATATTTTTTACTTTTTGCTATAAAACACATCTAATAAAATGTAAAAAAAATCTAATTTCCTACTGTATATTGCTCAGGGAGGGCAATATGTATTCTGCTAAATATTTTTGGTAAAAAAATCCCAAAAAGCTTATATTGATTGGTTTGCACAAAAGTTATAGCTTCTACAAACTAATATATAGTTATGGAATTTTTATTTATTTAGTTATTTTACTAGTATTGGCAGCGATCAGCGACTTATAGCGGGACTGCGACATTGCAGCAGACAAATCGGACACTAAGTGACACTTTTTTGGGAACCAGTGTGACACCAATACAGAGATCAGTGCTAAAAATATTCACTGTCACTGTACTAATAACACTGACAGCGAAGGGGTTAACATCAGGGGCGATCAAAGGGTTAAATGTGCCTAAAATGTGCTTGCTTACTGAGGGGGAGGCAGAGAACCATGTTCCTGCTTTGTAGAAACACAGGATCACTACCTTCCTTTCTGATAGAATGACAGTCTGCCTTGTTTACATAGGCAGACCACTGTACTGCTTCATTCCCTAAATGTTCAGAGGGTCCCAGCGGACATCGTGTCCAATCGCAGTGGGAGCGGGTCGTCGGCGGTACTAGGTATGTGATTTGGCACAGACTGGCCGCCTTGCCACAGTAAATGTACGTGGGGTGGCCACTAAGTGGTTTTTAACCTAGTGTGTAAGAACAGCAGAAGGAGGGCGAAGGTATTTGTATGGGACTGGCTTATAAACACTGCAGCAAAGGGCAACAGTTATCTAGGGTCTCCAAAAGAGGGATACAGGCAATACTCCTGCACCTGCCTTCACCAGTCCTTACACTTTAAAACCGGAGGTTTTTCAGCAGCAAAAACAACTCCCGACAATGGGGACCGCTTCTAGAACTTCGTCCGCATCTAGATCTCGCTCCCCGAGAGGACAAACCGACGGAAATGGACAGAATATACCAGAAATGTTCCGGGCACAAAGAGGCAATATGGCGCCTTCCCGCCACAGACCGCCTCAGACCTCTGAGGAGACAAAGCTTAGTTCCTCGCTTCTACCTCCATTGTCGGACCCAGCGGCTACAGACACTGTCAGTGCTCCTGCTCCCGCTCAGCCATACCTCAGTATCCACGACCTACGGTCAATAGCAACCGACATTAAAGCTACTCTGTCAGCGGCCATTGCGGATCTACGCATAGACATTCACTCCTTATCTGACAGGATTCATGAGGTAGAACAAGTGACCATGAAGCATGATCAGGTGCTGCGCAAAGCCACCAGAAAGATTGACACTCACACCATTCAACTACGTGAAATCCAGCGGCATGTCGAAGACCTCGACAACAGAGGACGCCGCCATAACCTCAGAATCCGAGGTATGCCTGAAATGGTGACTTCAGAACATCTCTCTCCAGCTGTAACCAGCCTGTTCAACGATCTGTTAAACAGACCACCTCTGACTCAAATCAATATGGAAAGAATGCATAGAGCCCTTCGCCCCAAAGGCAGAGACACAGATCCACCCCGGGATATAATCTGCTGCATAGTGGATTTTAAGCTCAAAGAAGAGATACTCCGACAAGCCAGAAGCCGTCAACAATTACTACACAATGGCCATACCATACAGATTTTTCAAGATCTGTCTAGTATCACGTTGCAGCACCGCCGTGATCTCAAACTACTACTTGACATCCTACGTACCAGAGGGATCCAATATAGTTGGAAGTTTCCCTTTTGCCTTTCGGCCACCCACCTGGGGCGTACTGCACTACTAAGAGTTCCAGAGGATCTGCATTCATTTTGTGATACTCTAGACATTCCTCCTGTAGAAGTTCCCAACTGGTATGCAGATTTCCACTACCAAGCTACGAGGAAACAAGTCCCACATGAAGAACCCATGGAGGCACAAGAATCAAGAATCCATGGACAGAGATCCCCTTCAAGCAACAGACGACGCAATCCCCGCCACAACACTTCCCGTGGCCCCAGCCCATCTGATTCTCCACAGTCTCGGAGAGCTAGGAGGGAATACTAATGGAGACTCCTTCTATAATTCCTCCTGAGATTTTGAATAGCCATGTTCAGGCTCACTACTGCTATTTTTTTTTTTCTGTTGTTCTGTTTAACGCACCTAAGTTTACCTTCATTGTTCCTGCTCACCTCGATGTCTGCATCCCTCACTGCCCATTGCGAAAGGAACGAACTGTGCTTCCACGGACTATCGGCTGTACATTCTCGCTCTGCTCCACGGTCTAGACTCGGCTCTCTTACCCAGACTTTCCAATCAACCAAGGACATCACAATATCTCTCTGCCTTCAGTTCGAGGCGTCATATCCCTTGTAAGCTGACTTTCCACGGGCTCTCACCCAGATCGCATTAGCCACCGGAATAAGCCTATATCAGAGAGACAAATACGGTCCAGCTTACCCTGCTTGACTCTGATTTCCCATGCTAATCCCTAACTACCTGTATATCTCTATAGGCTTTTGGAGAAAATCATTACCTATGTTTTCATAAGATTGGGTAACATGCGTTAACTTTACATTCCTGCAGATAAAGGTATATTTTTATAGGTAAACTGACTTTCTTCTTTAGTACATAGTAATAGATAATTCTAGCACTCCTCTTAAAATGGGTATACTTTTATTATTACTGACAAGACTGTAAGCTACGCTGGAACCCAGCTAAGCACACGTTATTAAGCCTTCTTTGTCAGTCCATAGCTCTAATATGGTCATCCTCTTCTACCTGACAAATAAAATGTAATTGCATAGCGATTACTACCCAATAATCGTTCATACCACCCACGTCCTTTGGATAATTTACACAAACCTTATCACATCATATTGTGTATTGCTACACAAGCCCATGACAACGCTTCCCTAACTGACAACCTTGGGAAGTTTCCTAAATCCTAAAAACCCCATGCTTATCACCAATAAGGTATGGTCTCACCTACTTCCTTACTTGGACCATACTTGATGCGGACGTACACCTCATAGAGTTTTCACATAACATATTATTCCCACACGGAAGTAAAACGCACACCTAAATTTATGGTGGTTCTGACTATCCAGATCATAAAGTCTCAGTACTGGCGGACACCTTCCGCATTAATGCTCTCCAGCCACCTAACACAGGGTTATCGCCCATCCACATTCGTGTGATTCACAATACACCTCCTCTTAAGGGCTTCCGAATACATCATTGAAATATTAGACTATGGGAATATACCTTTGTTCTTTCAGTCTTCTCAACACCCATTACCCTCCTCGCTATGTTTATCATAGTTTATAATAATTTACATAACACTTTACGCAATTACATTAAAATAACTACTACTTAACAACGACAGGGAATTCTATAATATGACGCACTGAGCTTGAAAACTAAAAAATTATCTTAACTCACCATTCCACTGACAGATCTATCATATAATTCCCGAAAACTTAAAGATCTCAGATCATTTGATATCCTTCATCCGGCATCCTTGCACTGTTTTCGTTAACATTCTGTGATTACCTTTCAGTTATGTTTTTTGTTATATTTTAATGATTTAATGTTCTGTAAGAGGGACTAGAGAATACTGACCTACATAACTATGTATGTTTACCAAACAACCAAGATTGAAACCAACATGCCTTCCCTCGTACACGGCAAACATCACCTCTCAACATTCCATGGTACAAGCATGGTGCTATTCTGACCTCACACTATCCAGTGAGATCGTACTAGACACATTACCTTATGGTTTCTCCCACTATTGCACACTGGTCCACCTGCTCCCAAACTCCCCGGCTATTCTTACCGGTCTGACTGGTGAGGATGGGCTCCCTCAAATTCAATTCATTTAGGTTCGTTTTAAGATCTTAGTTTTACTTCTATGCTAGGTTCTCCCCAACCCCCATACAGTGCTGTGAAACTGACCTGACCCTGGTTAAGGCCACCTTTCACAGACATCACACTGTACTACATACGCCTCTCCTAACAAAGGAGGATTTACGAATAACGTACGATCCCCCAACCCTCTCCCACCCACTTCACCCACTTCACTGTAGCACAAGAACTGATACCTTCTAATTTGCTGCCACATACCTCATTTATTCCCCACCCCCATACCCACAATCTGAAATGATCGCTCCTCCTATCCCTGCAAAGGTAGACACTCCAACAAGGGGCTCACAAGGCCACCTCCAGCCTCCACTTCACTCACAAGTGAAATTTTGCTCACTGAATATGCGAGGGCTCAATATACCTGAGAAAAGATCAAAACTGCTATACACCCTACGACTGAATAAAATCCAGATAGCTTTTATCCAAGAGACACATTTCCGCTCAGAAAACATCCCCAAACTCTCGAACCACCATTTTCCTACGGTATATCATGCCTCCAATGAGACTCTAAAGCGAAAGGGGTATCAATTTTGATAGCTAAAAATTGCCCCTTCCATGTGTTGGAAGTAAAGAGCCATCCGAAGGGTAGATATTTATTCCTCAAGGGGACGTTACATAACAAACCCTTCACACTAGCAAACCTTTACGCTCCAAACACGAAAGTCCCTTTCTTCCGAAACACTCTCCAGTTACTAACTGAATTTTACTCTGGAGTCCTCATTGTCGGAGGTGATTTTAACGTAACTCTATCCCCTACACAAGATTCCTCCACAGGGACATCCTCTATGACATACAGAGCCCTAAAAGCCATTAAAAAACTTCTCCGAGACCTGACACTACACGACGCATGGCGTACACTCCACCCAAACGACAGAGACTTCACGTACTATTCTGCACCCCACAATAAATACACTAGAATCGATCACTTCTTTATATCCCAAAATGACTTATCACTTCTTTCTAAAGCCTCCATTGACCCAATGATCCTCTCTGATCATAACCCTGTTTCTATTTCCTTAGACATATCAGAAGCCAGATCCAAAAATATGATCTGGTGCTTAGATAACTCAATCCTAACCGATCCTGATATCGCTCAAAAAATCAACACACGCCTCATACAATACTTTAAGGAAAATATTTCAGCTGACACCGAACAATCTAACATTTGGGCAGCGCACAAATGCGTCATACGTGGTGAAATTATCTCTTTGCAAACGCATAGAAACAAAACCAGGCGGAACCAACTAACGGCACTATTAACAAAAATCCCCAACCTAGAACAAACTCATAAACTTTCATTGGCCTCTAAATCTCATATGGAACTAATCACAGCCAGAGAAGAGCTTCTAGAAATCTTAGGCAAATCCCTGAAACGCAAATACACCCTTACTCAAAAATTGTTCTATGAGATGGGGAACAAATCTGGCAAATTGTTAGCTAGCGCTCTACAATCCAAGAAAGCTTCCTACACCATACACACAATCAGAGACTCATCAGGTACCGCATTTGCCTCGTCAGAAGACATAGCCACCCAATTTGTGCAGTATTTTTCTAACCTTTACAACTTACCCTCACCCAAAGACAGGGGAGACACCCCAGACAGACAGGAGTTCATTAAAGATTTTCTAACACAACACTGCCCATCCACTATCTCTCCAGAAGATTCAAATAGTCTAATTCGCCCCATTAGTACGGAAGAAGTATTAGTAGTTCTAAAACAACTTAAAACAGGCAAAAGCCCAGGTCCCGATGGTCTGACTGTGGGTTATTACAAAACTTTTCAGAATACACTTACCCCCCACCTTGCCAAGACTTTTAACGCTCTTATCTCTCCGTCAACAACAAACAAGGACCTCCTTGAAGCCCACATTACGCTTATACCCAAACCTGGTAAAGATGATACATTAGTTTCTAATTACAGACCTATCTCACTCCTCAATGTTGACATTAAAATGTACACCAAAATTCTCGCCAATCGTATACTTCCTTATCTTCCCAAATTGATCTCATTAGATCAAGTAGGCTTTATCCCTGGCAGGGAAGCTAGGGATAATATTATCAAATCTATTGACATACATCATTGGCTCTCCACTTCCCCTACACAAGGCTTCTTTCTATCCCTTGACACGGAAAAGGCATTCGACAGAGTGGCCTGGGACTATATAATAGCAGTACTACAAGCAATGGGATTCCCAGCACACTTTCTCCAAATGATCTTGGCACTATATACCTCTCCCACTGCCAGAATTAGAGTCAATGGCCGGCTGTAAGACGCCTTCTCCGTCTCAAACGGCACTAGACAAGGATGCCCTCTTTCCCCCCTCCTCTTTGTACTCTCATTAGAGCCTCTATTACACAAGCTTAAAAATAACCCAAATATAACGGGCATTGATATTAGACACAAAAGCTTTAAAATAGCAGGTTACGCCGACGATATTCTTCTTTTTCTCTCCAATCCTTTAATCACTATACCTAATCTCCTCCAAGATTTTAAACTCTTCAACAAACTCTCTAATTTGAAAATAAACTTCGCAAAATCCAAAGCCCTCAATATCACCCTTCCATCCTCTTTAGTAGCCCAATGCCAAGCAAATTTCCCTTTTAGCTGGGAGCCACATGCTCTCACTTACCTGGGCATTCAAATCCCCTCTAAACTGAATGAACTGTATGACAGGAATTACTCTACCATTCTCCAAGCAATAAAAACAGATCTCTCTAAATGGTCGTCGAGGCAATTTTCTTGGTTCGGAAGAATTGCCATACTAAAAATGAACATACTGCCCCGCATCTTATACATCTTCCAGACTGTCCCAATCAAAATCCCTCCAATATTCTTTAAAACATATAAAAGATTATGCAGAAACTTCATCTGGGCCCACAAATCGCCCAGAATAGGATGGGACAGAATGACACCCCCTAAACTGAAGGGGGGGTTAGGCCTACCGGATATTAACAAATATCATGAGGCCTGCCAAATCTCCAGAATGATTGATTGGCATATCCACATGCAATCAAAAGATTGGATTTCCCTTGAAGATTCTTGCAACCAAATCCCTCTATCCCATATTCCATGGTTTGACAACAAGGCCATTCCCAAGGTACTTTCAACGCATCCATTGATAGGACCGACATTAGAAAGCTTCCAAAAAGTATGTCACTCTCTTAAACTAACATCTTCACCAAGCCCAATGACCCCCCTGACTGGCAATCCTGACTTTCCCCCTGGCCTTCTGGAAAACAATTCACTCTTAGCAAAGATGGATCCTGTTCTAAGAGCTCATCACTTCTTTCACAACGGCTCAATCATCTCATTCTCTGACCTATCTCATAAATTCCCAGATCTCAACATTCCATTCTTCACATTTCTACAAATAAGACATTTTCTTACTAGCAATCACTCCATCTCTCAATGGTGTAGAGACCTAAATCCTTTTGAAACCCTTTGCTCCTCTACTAGTCCTCAAAATCATCTAATCTCGACGATATATTCCTCACTCTTCGGAAAGATAGATCAAAAATCAATACCGGTCATTCAGAAATGGGAAAGTGAGCTTAATTTGAACCTCAGTTCGGAAGACTGGGAAAACATACATGATCACATACACAAAGGCTCTCTAAATGTAACAACGCAAGAAAACAACTATAAACTGTTTTCCAGATGGTACCATACTCCTGAACGTTTACATATATTTCATCCTACCATTTCCTTGATGTGTTGGAGATGTAACTCAGAAATTGGTTCTCTTCTCCAAGTCTGGTGGAGCTGTGTCCACATAAAACCATTTTGGCAAAAAGTACATGAACTAGTAATTCGCATTACCACCTATACCCCTAACTTTACGCCTGCTCAATATCTACTGCACCACACGTCTCTACCACAATCCACATTCAGAAAATCCTTATTACTCCATCTCATTATTGCAGCTAAACAGTGCATCCCAATGCGCTGGAAAGAAGCTAATCTCCCTCAATATCTGATTGGCTGAAACGAGTTAGGAAAATAGTGGTAATGGAAGACCTAATTCATACATTTTCAAGATTCCCAAGAATTTAAGTCCTTAATGTCTGACCCTTAAATCGATCCCTCTTCTGTAACCCACAGATTATTATGCCTAATTTTTCAGCTTAAATAAAGGTTGGAGTGTCCATCTTTATACCACTTTACCTGAACACCTTTTTCCCTATTTACCTATCTCACCATATCATAATATAACTTATACCCAACTATTCCGGAGGCATAATCCTCTCCACATGCCCTCTGACTTCATCTGACATCCCTAGGTCCAGTTGGAACCCCACTGGATACTCAAAATTACACACCATTCTCTTCAGGCTTCAGATTTAGATTCAGACTGTTCTTTAAAACTTGCGATTCCTATCTCCCCCCTTCCCTTACAGAAAATTACCCCCTCCTCAAATTTTCTTGAAATTATACTGAACTTTAGAAACGCCACACACATCTACAGACATGGTTATTATTCTACCCACCATTACGGACCAACACTATTGATAACTCATTACAAGTTTTGGTCACCATCCCCCCCTGCACAGTTTGTTCCCGTTTGGGGTGTAGGGGTTGGGATCGGTCTCACCTTGGTCCTCAATTGGATAAAGAATAATCCCTTTACTATACCTCACCGTTCAGTCTACAGTACTAATAAGCTCATTACAATCTCAGATAGAAGTATTGGTTTATTCTACCATTACAGAATTTATAGAATTTTCATTTATTTTATATTCTTCACTTTCACTGTTTGCCAAATTTACCTATCCCTGGTACATGCTCGATCTAACTACAAGTTTTACCCAAATTAACCAAGTGCTCCCTATTCCATGTATATTATTATTGTTGTATTCAATATTGTACCTGTTTTACCTGAAGGTATCCTGTTATGTACTCTAATGCCATGTAAACGACACATGTTTTGTTTCTCTATTATCTTGAATAAAAATTATTTGAAAAAAAAAAAAAGTTGAAAACATAGCTGAAAATATAACTGATAGTTCCGAGACAATTATCTCCCCCTTAGAAGATCAAATGAATAAAAGCGTTGGGCTTGGAGAAGAAGTAAGTAAGCTTAAGGACCAACAGCAACAGAAGATGGTAGGAGACAAAGATGCAGATAGCTTACTAGCCCTTCCTACAAAGCAAGGTATAGCTGAGATGATGTCTCATTTAGAGAGCATGATCAAAGGAGAATTGAATGCTACTAAAATGGACATACGAAATGTCCTACAAAGGGTCGAAGAATCTGAAGCACACTTAGATGAACATAAAAAAGTAATTCTAGGGGGGGGGGCGTGGCCTGGACATGGCTGGGTGAGGACGCTTTTACCTCGAGCTCCCGGCCTTCCCTTGCCTTTCCGAGCCTATTATGATCTAAATTTTAGCACCAGAACGCGGCATGTACTCCAAGAAGAGGAGAACAAAGGGGAAGTCTAAGCAAGCGAGACCGAGAGAATCTGGAGGGTCTATTGAGCACTTTTTGAAGCAGAATCAGCTCACCCCGGCCGATCCCAAGATGGCGGACTCACGAGGAGAGAGGAGGGAAACTCAGGGGAGCCGGCCGGCTTCCCCTGATATGGCGCTGGACTCTGACTCATATTTGGATGTCCCCCCGCGTTACAATCGGGATCGGAGACCCCGCTATTGAGCTCAGTGAATACCGGAGGTAACGCTGAAATGTGGGCGCTCCTAAAAGCCCTCCCAACCAAAGCGGATATCGAGTCTCTTATAGGCCGCCTGGAGATGCAACACCGCAAGGAAATTCAGGAAATAAGAGGTGAGCTGAGCTCCGTATCCACAAGACTGGCATCGGGAGAATCCTTGGTTACTGACCTGGAGAGAAGAGTCTCAGCACTGGAACACCTACAGGATGCCCATATTGATGCCGCGACAATGCTTCAACTTCATCAGGAAGAAATGGAGGACAGAAGTAGACGAAATAACCTTCGGCTTCGCGGCCTTCCGGAGGCGACGGGATCTGAGGACCTAGCCGCAACTGTCACTGCCATATTCAGAAGACCCCCAGGAGACCCACTTCCACAAAATCTGGAATTTGACCGCATCCACCGAGCGTTGGGACTGAAATCGCAAGACCCCAATAGACTGCGGGATGTTATCTGCCGTCTCCACCACTATTCATATAAAGAGTCTATTGCCCGCAGAGCCTGGGAAGCGGGAGACATAGAGTTTGATGGAGCGCACGTTAAGATCCTGCCAGATGTCTCCCGTGCCACTTTACAGAGGAGAGCCACATGGTTAGAGGCAGCTCGCAGACAGGGAGCTACCTACAGATGGGGATATCCACTTTCGGTGATTTTCAAGAAGGATCAGCGGTCATTCTACCTCCGATCCCCGAGAGACCTACCAGCCCTCTTTGAATTCCTGGGCACAGCCCCCGTCAGAATGCAGAGCTGGCTGATGTTTATCCCACAGACGGGAGGTCGGTCTGGCCCGCAGTCCTCGCAAGGCAACATCCAGCCGAGACCACAGAGGCAACCCCGCAGATCAAGAGCTCCTTCAGCAGAAGGGACACGTGAGTTGTAACTTAACTCATCTCCCTGCCTGACATTGGATTCCTATAATATAGACTCACCCTTACCCTGTTGAATATTTCCCTAGCGGATCTTCCCGGTCTTGAACCCTGCAGTGTCCCTCTCTTTGGGAGCCCCTTGGTAGCAGCTTGGCTGCCGAGGACACTCACTATGAAGGATTGAGACAAGGAGTGGAGGGGCCCTCCCAGCTTCTCCCCTACGCTCTGGGAGGAAGCAACCCCCGAGAGTAAACTTTCAACTGACATTGGAATGCAGCCTTTCATTCTCAAAACTTGTGGAAGCTGGCAACACAGGGATAACGTGTTCAGGGATACAGAGACCTCTTAATCTTTGCCTAACCTCAAAGCTATAACGATTGTTCCAGAACATGGATAATGAGTGGGGGAATGATGTTAGGGCTTGGGAGGGAGAGAGAGTCTTGATCCTTTACTATACATGGCTGTAAGATTATATTACCCCCCTGGCCGCCTGACCCCCTTTCTCTTGGTTCGGTTCGATTGGGTCAGTGATCCTTTTTATATTGCAGATAAGTTTAACCGTAATTTGTTTACACACATAAGATAGTTTATTATATGTGTCCTATCTCTTATGGTCGTTTATAAGCAGCAATCCCCGTTCAGCTTGGTGCTGAGAGTTGTCTTATGTCTAGACAGTTAAATATATATATATATATAGAGCGATATATTGATTGCCACTCCTTTCAGCTCAGAGTGACACACATAACCTAGTTATATGTACATGGACCTCCAGATCGAATTGGGGTCTTATTGCATGTCATAATTTTCCCACCCGGCAGGTGCCTATGAGAAACATCTCCCCATTTGGTGCATTCCTCTCCTGATGGAGCTAAACAATCTGCAGGATTTTATACTGCAAGCCATTAAGGGTCTATTATAACTTACAGTAATATAGACTGTACATATAATACCCTGCCTGGTGGGAATTGAAAGGAGTTATGTGGTTTGAAGGATGACAGTGCATATGGAGAGCTTAAAATGTATGACTGTGCTTTTTCCCTCCCTCTTTTTCCCCCGTGCCCGCCCTTTTGCTGGCTGGGGGAAAGGGACGAGGTGAATCAGTGATTTTGAGGGACCCTCTGTGTTCTGATCAGGGACTCGGGGTGGATGGGAATGGTCGGGAGCACCTCTCCGTGGCACACTCCAGTCACTCCCCCACATAGGCCAACACGTTCCTCGGCTGTATAGGCTGAGACGTGTATATACAAGCATTTGACTTGTCTTTAGAAGTTTACCCTCCCCCCCCCCTTTTTTTTTTTCTTTCCCTGACTTGAATTATACTATTTTGTTTTTCACCTCAGATTTGGCTGTAATTTGTCTATCAAATTTATAGCTTGGAAGGTCCCTTGATAGAGGCCTCCTGCAACTCTTAGGTAGCTAAATCCTTTCCAAACCCGTTTTTGGGAATGGATGACCTGCAGATCTATTCTATAAATGCAAAGGGCCTTAATATCCCGGAGAAGCGACGTATGTTAATGCATGATTTAAAAAGAGCCCGAGCTGATATAGCCCTAATTCAAGAAACTCACTTTAAAGACGATCGTTTACCGATCCTCAAGAACAGATTCTACCCCCTAGCATTTCATTCTACCAATAAAACTAAATCTAGAGGGACCTCCATTCTCCTATCCAACAAAATCCAATGGACCCATCGTGATTCCCAAATAGATACAGAAGGGCGATTTGTATTTATTAAAGGTCTTATTGGAGACGTACAATTAACTATAGCGACCATATATGCCCCCAGTGAAGGCCAGGATATCTTTATGCATCGTACTCTCTCTAAACTGACTGACTTTCAGGAAGGCCAATTAATTTTGGGGGGTGATTGTAACGTCCCTTTAGCCCCTAATGTGGACACCTCCTCGGGTTCTTCTTCCATACCGCTCAGGGCCCGTAAACGAATTGCCAAAACTTTATTCGAAACACAATTGCTGGACGTGTGGCGTCTTCAGCACCCCGATGAAAGAGACTACACGTTCTATTCTCCTCCCCACAAACTATATACGAGGATAGACTATTTTCTTATACCTCATAGTCAGCTTCATGCTGTTCAGGACTCCGCTATAGGACAGAGGACGTGGTCTGACCACACCCCCATAACTTTAAAGTACAAGATATCTAATGATCCCTCCTGTAGGATGGGATTTTGGCGATTAAATGAAACCCTTTTACAGAAATCTTAAGTTCTGGAAGAAGTGACTAGGGAACTGAAATTTTATTTTCAGACTAACACAACGGCGGATTGTTCCCCAGCAGCGGTATGGGAGGCGCACAAGGTGGTCATCAGGGGTGTCTTCATAAAACACGGTGCACGTATAAAAAAAGAAGCCAGGAAACAACTAGACTCACTTCTTACCAAACTCCATGTAGCCGAGTCACAGCACAAAAATTTCCTGAATCCCAAGGCGGAAGCTGAAGTTTCCTCTCTTCGCAATCAAATTAATGACCTTTTAGGATATAGAGCTAAAGCGGCACTTCAGAAGTGTCGGCTCATAGCTTACGAATCAGGAGACAAATGTGGACGTGTTCTTGCTAGGGCGGTCAGAGACCTTAAGATGCAAACATACGCCCCACACATTATGACGGAAAAAGCTACGAAGGTCAGTTTACCACACCATATAGCTAATACATTTAGGGATTACTATAAAACCCTATACAATCTACCGACCACAACGGGGGCACAACACCTGATGGAAGCCTACTTATCATCTAGCCAGATTCCTACATTATCACCAGAAAGTGCGGCTGAGTTAGAGGCCCCGATAACGTCAGAAGAACTAGAATTAGCAATTCATTCGACTAAACCAGAGAAAGCTCCTGGGCCTGATGGACTGACCCTCCAATACTATAAAACACTACAATCGTCACTTAACCCTCATATGATATCTTTCTTTAATGAAATAGGTAAGACAGCAACCTTCCTGAGTGATACCATGCGAGCACATATCACGGTCATTCCCAAAGGGGGCAAAGATCCTTTAGTTTGTAGCAGCTATAGACCAATCTCATTGTTGAATACAGACCTTAAGCTTTTTACCAAAATTTTAGCGACCCGATTAGCCCGCCATTTACAATCCCTAGTCCATTTAGATCAGGTAGGCTTTATCCAAAAGAGAGAAGCTAGGAACAGTACAACTAAAGTGTTAAATCTAATACATGTAGCCAACCAGACCCATACACCATCAATCTTCTTAAATACAGACGCAGAAAAAGCGTTCGATAGGGTTAATTGGGAATACATGTTCACGGTCCTTCGACATATCGGATTAGGGGAAACAATGCTTAGATGGATTGCCCAAATCTATACTACCCCTACAGCACAAGTTAAGGTGAATGGGATTTTGTCAGACCCACTTCCAATTAAGAATGGGACTAGACAGGGCTGCCCCCTTTCCCGCCATCTATTTGCCCTTTCATTGGAGCCATTTCTTTGTAAAGTTAGGAATAATCCAGACATCCAAGGCCTAATGGTCGGGGATGTACAATATAAGGTTTCTGCCTACGCGGATGATCTGTTATTCTCCCTTTCACAACCAGTCACATCCCTCCCAAATCTTTTGCGGGAATTTGAAGAGTATGGGAAGATCTCCAATCTTAAAATTAATTACAGTAAGTCAGAGGCCATAGGTATAGAGATCCCGCAAACTATACTGCAAACTCTCCGCTCCAGCTTCCACTTTAAATGGACTTCTACAGCTTTAGCATACCTGGGCACTTATATCCCAGCTAATATGGATCACATTTTTAAATTGAATTTCCCCCTTTACTGATCAAAACTCGGACCTTGTTGGAATCCTGGCGGAAAGGCCTCCATTCATGGTTCGGTAGATGTAACCTTATTAAAATGTGCATTTTACCTAAATTCCTCTACTTGCTGCAAACACTCCCAATTATGATTCCCATGTCATTTTTTAAACAGATACATAGTCAGTTTAATGGATTCATCTGGGCAAATAGGAAACCTAGACTGTCCCGATCCCTCCTCGCCACCCCTAAGATGAATGGGGGATTAGCTGTCCCGGACATGAGGAAATATTACCAGGCTGTACATCTAGGTAGATTTATAGATTGGTGCCGTCACCAAGACCTAAAACTATGGCCACGCTTGGAACAAGCTCAGGTACCAGTACCTTTACAGGGAGCAATCTGGTGTTATAAACACCTTACAACGGAAGTTAAGAAACACCCGATGACAGGGACGATGCTTCGGGTGGGTGCACAAATTTGTTCCGCGAAAGTATTATCCACACCAAACTCTCCATTATACCCCATCATAGGGAATCCGCAATTCCCTCCTGGGCTGGATCCCCAGCTTAAGATCACTCTGACCAACATTAATTGCACGCAAGCAAGACATTTCTCTATAAACGACTCATGGCCTTCCGTAGCAACACTAAGCCAAAGTACGGGCCCGTTTAAGCTCCTTTTCTGGCCTGCCGTCCAGTTAAGACACTTCCTTATATCGCTATCTAACCCGAGAGAGTTTGCCAGACCCTTAACGGTTTTTGAAAATCTCTTTTCTGAGGCGGGTGCACTCCCGAGAATGTTGTCCACGATGTACAATCTCCTCATTACCCCGGCAGATAATACACACCTGACCTTCCTGAGGAAATGGGAAAGGGCTCTGAATTGTACCTTTACTTTGAACCAGACTCAACGTATTCTAACGTTTGCCCTAAAGTCCTCTATCTGTACGAAAATACAGGAATCCAACTATAAGCTTCTAATGAGGTGGTATCTAACTCCTCAAGCCTTACATACTTATTACTCGTCTGCCTCACCACTGTGTTGGAGATGTCAAACGGAAAGGGGCACACTGTTACACATGTTTTGGTCTTGTTCGAAGTTAGCTCACTTTTGGTCCACGGTTAGGTCAACTATCCAGATATTTATGGAATACAACATTCCAGATGATCCAGCCTTCTTCCTGTTGCACGTAAACACAATGTCCACAAAAAGCTATAAGAAGTCGGTGATACGTCATTTGGTGAACGCTGCCAAATCTTGTATCCCACTCCAGTGGAAAAGTCAAACCCCACCATCAGTGGCGTCCTGAATCCAGAGAGTAGAGGACATTAGTAAAATGGAAGACCTGGTGCTCTCTGCGAAGCACCAACAAGAAAAATATAATAAAACATGGGCACTTTGGCGCCAATTTATTCTCTCCTTGGAGGGTACCTCCCATAGAACCTCGTGAGGGGTCCAAGGTTAGTGTGATGTCCTGCAGAACTTTGAGGTGTTCCCTGGTTTATGTATAACATCCTGCCCCTGCTTTCCTCCCCCTTCCCTCAGGATGGCCCCCCTTCTTCTCATGTTTCATCCAGAGATCCCCCACCTTCGGGTGGGTGGCTTTTGACTTGGGATGGTGGGGGGGTTGGGGGAGAGGGGGTATAGGAAAACTGCTTGTGCATTTAATTGTCTGATACCAACTGTACACAAATGGGTTTGAAATGTATGTATAACCTGCCTCACCATCCATTTATGTGATGAAGTAAATACGATTACTCCCCCCCCCCCCTTTTTTTTTTTTTCTCTTCTCTTTCTCTTCCCTTCCTTCCCTCATGTTCCCTATATATGTATGTATTGTATTGTTTGAGCCCACGTGCCCACGTTGGGCTTTTCTAAAATAAATAAAAATTATATTTGAAAAAAAAAAAAAAAAGCAATTCTAGATCTGCGGGCAAGGGCGGAATTGGACTAGCTGGAAATGAGGAATATACAATACAGATTAGAGGACCAGGAGCACTGTAGTAGACGGAATAATTTAAGGATCCAGGGCCTATCCGAGTCCGTGAAAAACAGCGACCTTGAAAAAACGGTTCGTGAGGTGTTTAATAAAATACTGGATAAAGAAATATCATCTCCTATGCATTTTGACAGAGTGCACCGGATACAAAGAACAATCATGCCATCAACGGACGTTGTAAGAGATGTAAATAGTGAGATTTACTCACTGTGCAAGAAAACAGCAAGTATCATATGGCATGAGGAGTACCGCACCAATTAAATTTAATGGAAGTGAGATATTAATCTTTATGGTTTTGTCACAAGAGACCTTGCTCACAAGGAGAGCTTTGAAACCCCTGATAAATCAACTGCAAGCAAAAAATATATTGTATAGATGGGGCTTTCCAGCATGTTTGGTGGCTAAAAATCAAGGAGTATCAGCCACTGCGATTCCCAGAAGACTTGAAAGAGCGATAGCCAGGTTGGCCATAATATTTGGAGGGGAGGCTGGGAGGTGGGAGGGAGGGTTTACAAGAGGAACCCTAATGGGGATTCAATAGGGGGAATTGTATGGTTCTGTTATGTCTTGTTTAATCGTGTGTTAGTCAAATGGATCATCTCGGGTAAATCAGAAGTATTTGTATTGCCTCTTTATAGTAAAAATTTATGGGATTTTACCTTCCACCTATGTAAGAAATTGTGCCACTGTAGATAGTGACATATAATGTCAGGGGCTTAAATAGCCCAAGCAAGCGGCACCAAATACTGCAGGAATTAAAAAGCTGGTCATCTAATATTGTTTTTCTACAAAAGACTCATTTTAAATGGTCATCCAGGGTTGGATTGATCTCTAAAGATTTCCCGGTCTGGTATCCTGGATATTCTTCTGATAAGAGATCTAAGGGAATAGCAATAGGTTTCGATAAAAATACATTATTTAATTTAAAAAGCAATGGAATCTGATTCTGAAGGAAGGTATCTGTTCATCAAGGGTTCTATGCTTAATACCGATTATACTTTGGTGAACATATACTGTCCTAATATTCATCCGTGTACCTTATTGAGAAAAGTAATGAATAAACTAGATAATTTTAAAAAAGGGAAAGTAACTTCTAACCCACAAAAACTCCACTGAATGTAATTCTCTCTCCACCAACCTCCAGTCACATTTGGAGAAGGAGGACAGAGATCAAAAAAACAAAAAACATAAAAAGTATTCCAGGGATGTTAGTGACTACAGGTCAGGGACGGTATTTGGGTGGCAAAGAACAATTACATCTGCAGCCATCCCCGATCCCTCCACTATGGTTGATCAGACAGCCACACATCCCACTAGTAGCTTGGGAAATGCCAATCAGATTAACAATACACATCTTAGGCTCAGGTTCCCAGAGAGGTAGACGTCCCAGTTACAACACTCCACCCCAGACATCTAGAGGTGGAGGTACTAATCATAACAATAGATTGGGAAGAGGAAGATCTAGGGGGGAATCAATGTGATTCTAGGACTCCCTATTATCATGAACAGGGGAACCAATCCTTTAGGGATTCCCCGAGGAGGTCCAACAATTATGTAACCCCTTGCAATCCCGACTCTCAGTATTACAACTAACCCTCTATTAGCACTCAGAATAGATTCTCTCCCCTCTATGATACCTACAATAACGGATATAAAAGAGGTTCCAGAGGGGGGTGGAGAATTCAGAGGAAAAAGAAGAAGGGTTTGATAGGCCAAGGAGTTTTCAATCTTAGCACAAAGGAATTGACCAATGAAGAATTAACAATCTTGGATAAGGGCCTCAAGTTCACCCCTCCGAGGCAGTTAAACAAATTTAATACATTCATTGATGTCCAGAAGTTCATTAGAAAAATTAACATTCAGCGTTACCTCACCTCTAATACTTCCCAATATACCGAACAGCCCATAACCTCAGGGACAGTACATTCGGGTTTGTCAAATCCCTCTCTGTTCAACCCCCGGTACCCACGGCCCCTGCGGTTACTATATTTAAAGATTTAGTTCTTAAAGATTTAGCTACTCTACCAGCCAAGAAAAACTACAGCCACTCCCTACCTAAGAAGGGCCTGAAATCATTATGTGATAGGAAGGACCTCGTAGTCCGCCCAGCTGACAAGGGAGGTGGAATTGTCATAATGGACAAATCGGATTACATCACAGAGATGTATAGGATTCTTGATGATCGTGACACCTATAAGGAACTTCCTAGTAACCCTACCAACCAATTCAAAAAGGATCTGGATTTATTGGTTACTAAAGGATTTGAAAGACAGATTCTAAATAAAAAAGAGAAAGCTTATTTGGTACCAACTGCCCCCAGAATCCCAACAATATATCATCTACCAAAAATCCATAAGGATCCTCTACGTCCACCCGGGAGACCAATAGTGAGTGGTATAGACTCGATAACATCTCGTAATGGTCGGTATATCGATTTTTACCTACAGCCGTTAGTAAAGAAAACTCCATCATATTTGAAAGACACCACTGACACCATCAAAGTATTGAAGGGTATTAACCACTTCAGCCCTGGAAGGATTTACCCCCTTCCTGACCAGAGCACATTTTACAATTTGGCACTGTGTCGCTTTAACTGCTAATTGCGCGGTCATGCAATGCTGTACCCAAACGAAATTTGCTTCCTTTTCTTCCCACAAATAGAGCTTTCTTTTGATGGTATTTGATCACCTCTGCCGTTTTTATTTTTTGCGCTATAAACGGAAAAAGACTAAAAATTTTTGTTATAAAAAAAATCCAATAAACGCAATTTTAGTCATACATTTAGGCCAAAATGTATTCGGCCACATGTCTTTGGTGAAAAAAATGTCAATAAGTGTATATTTATTGGTTTGCGCAAAAGTTATAGCATCTACCAGCTAGGGTACATTTTCTGGAATTTACACAGCTTTTAGTTTATGACTGCCTATGTCATTTCTTGAGGTGCTAAAATGGCAGGGCAGTACAAACCCCCCCCCCAAATGACCCCATTTTGGAAAGTAGACACCCCAAGGAAATTGCTGAGAGGCATGTTGAGCCCATTGAATATTAATTTTTTTGTCCCAAGTGATTGAATAATGACAAAAAAAAAATTACAAAAAGTTGTCACTAAATGATATATTGCTCACACAGGCCATGGGCATATGTGGAATTGCACCCCAAAATACATTCAGCTGCTTCTCCTGAGTATGGGGATACCACATGTGTGGGACTTTTTGGGAGCCTAGCCGCGTACGGGGCCCCGAAAACCAAACACCGCCTTCAGGATTTCTAAGAGCGTAAATTTTTGATTTCACTCCTCACTACCTATCACAGTTTTGAACGCCATAAAATGCCCAGATGGCACAACACCCCCCAAATGACCCCATTTTGGAAAGTAGACACCCCAAGCTATTTGCTGAGAGGCATGTTGAGTCCATGGAATATTTTATATTTTGACACGAGTTGCGGGAAAGTGACAATTTTTTTTTTTTTTTGCACAAAGTTGTCACTAAATGATATATTGCTCACATGTGTGGGACTTTTTGGGAGCCTAGCCGCGTATGGGGCCCCGAAAACCAATCTCTGCCTTCAGGATTTCTAAGGGTGTAAATTTTTGATTTCACTCTTCACTGCCTATCACAGTTTCGGAGGCCATGGAATGCCCAGGTGGAACAACCCCCCCCAAATGACCCCATTTTGGAAAGTAGACACCGCAAGCTATTTGCTGAGAGGCATGGTGAGTATTTTGCAGCTCTCATTTGTTTTTTAAAATGAAGAAAGGCAAGAAAAAACATTGTTTTTTTCTTTTTTCAATTTTCAAAACTTTGTGACAAAAAGTGAGGTTTGCAAAATACTCACTATACCTCTCAGCAAATATCTTGGGGTGTCTACTTTCCAAAATAGGGTCATTTGGGGGTGTTTTGTGCCACCTGGGCACTCCATGGCCTCCGAAACTGTGATAAGCAGTGAAGAATGAAATCAAAAATTTACACCCTTAGAAAGCCTGAAGGCGGTGCTTGGTTTTCAGGGTCCCGTACACGGCTAGGCTCCCAAAAAGTCTCACACATGTGGTATCCCCGTACTCAGGAGAAGCAACAGAATGTATTTTGGGGTGTAATTTCACATATTCCCATGGCATGTTTGAGCAATATATCATTTAGTGACAACTTTGTGCAAAAAAAAAAAAAATTGTCTCTTTCCCACAACTTGTGTCACAATATAAGATATTCCATGGACTTGACATGCCTCTCAGCAAATAGCTTGGGGTGTCTACTTTCCAAAATGGGGTCATTTTGGGGGGTTTGAACTGCCCTGGCATTTTATGCACAACATTTAGAAGCTTATGTCACACATCACCCACTCTTCTAACCACTTGAAGACAAAGCCCTTTCTGACACTTTTAGCTTACATGAAAAAATTATTTTTTTTTGCAAGAAAATTACTTTGAACCCCCAAACATTATATATTTTTTTAAAGCAAATGCCCTACAGATTAAAATGGTGGGCGTTTCATTTTTTTTTACACAGTATTTTCGCAGTGATTTGTCAAACGCATTTTTTGGGGAAAAAAAAACACACTTTTTTAAATTTTAATGCACTAAAACACACTATATTGCCCAAATGTTTGATGAAATAAAAAAGATGATCTTAGGCCGAGTACATGGATACCAAACATGACTTGCTTTAAAATTGCACACAAACGTGCAGTGGCAACAAAATAAATACATTTTTAAAAGCCTTTAAAAGCTTTTACAGGTTACCACTTTAGATTTACAGAGGAGGTCTACTGCTAAAATTACTGCCCTCAGTCTGACCTTTGCGGTGATACCTCACATGCATGGTGCAATTGCTGTTTACATTTGACGGCAAACCAACGCTTGCGTTCGCCTTAGAGCGAGAGCGGGGGGGGGGGGGCAGGGGTGCCTTTTTTTTTTTTTTTTTCTTTATTATTTTTTTGCTTTTTTATCTTATTTTTAAACTGTTTGTTTCATTTTTTTTTTTCAATCATTTTTATTGTTATCTCAGGGAATGTAAATATCCCCTATGATAGCAATAGGTAGTGATAGGTACTCTTTTTTGAAAAAATTGGGGTCTATTAGACCTTAGATCTCTCCTCTGCCCTCAAAGCATCTGACCACACCAAGATCGGTGTGATAAAATGCTTTCCCTATTTCCCAATGGCGCTGTTTACATCCGGCGAAATCTAAGTCATGAAATGCTCGTAGCTTCCGGTTTCTTAGGCCATAGAGATGTTTGGAGCCACTCTGGTCTCTGATCAGCTCTATGGTCAGCTGGCTGAATCACCGGTTGCATTCTCAGGTTCCCTGTTGAGACAGGAGAGCCAGAGAAAAACATGGAAGACGGTGGGGGGGAATTCCCTCCCACTGCTTGTAAAAGCAGTCTAGAGGCTAATTAGTCGCTAGGATTGCTTTTACATGAAAGCCGACCGCTGGCTGAAAAGAATGATACCAAGATGATACCTAAACCTGCAGGCATCATTCTGGTATAACCACTCAAAGTCGCGAATGGCGTACCTGAAGACAAAAAAAATGGTTAACAATAAAACACAGTAAACGGTAAAGTATAAAAAACTGCATACCTGAAAAGCAAACATGATAAAACATAATAACAATAAAACCTTGCAGAATAGAATACAGTAAAAAAGAGCAGAACAATAGAGAGAGGAAAGAGAGAGAGAGAGAGAGAGAACAATAAAACGACAACTATTTTTTTTTTATTTTATATATTTTTTTTTACACTTTTTTTTGTAACTAACTTTTATAACTGTAACCGGTTCCAGTTTCGGTCTCTCAAAATGCGATGGCATCTTGGGAGACCCTGTGAAAGTGTGCCTAGTCTGTGCAATGCTGTACGCTACGCTAATACTCAACTAGTGTATGGTAGCGTTCAGAACATTCACCAATGCAAAGACCAGGATTGTCAGGACAGGAGGGACAATAATAGTGGGTGTCACGCCTATATCCGCGCTTGCTGCAGACACGACATCTTTTTTGGGGGGGTTTGTTGGGTAGGGAGGGAGGAAATAAAGAAAATGCCTCTCGTGCAGCCGACTGCATTTGGTTGGGGATATGAATGGGGGAAGTACGGGTGCTGCAGAAGTGGTGGGTTCCCAATTAGGATTGGCCAATGCAGCAGGAAGGGCATTATGGGCAATATGGGCCTGTGTTTGTCTTCTTGGTGGCAGCGGGACACTATTTGTGCTTGCCACCTCACCAGCTTGAACTGCACTTATGGGACTCGCCACGTCACCAAGTGTTACTACAGTGCTGGTTTGACTACGACCAGGGTGTACTAGGCCGCTGGTGCTTGCCAGTTCACCAAAACGCCACCAAAAAAACTGTTAACGATCGCAGGGATCAGGCCTGACTCTGCGAACGCTGCAGTTATGCGTTTAGTGTTTTGTAAGTGACAGTGATCGATCGATATTGCACTTGGGTGGGCTGGGCAGGGCCGGGCGGAGGGGCAAAACGCAGTTGCTAGCAGGTATCTGGGCTGATCCCGCTAACACTGCGTTTTTGGGAACCCTAAACTGCTGGGGACGCTAGTATAGATCTGATCGGATCAGATATTGATCCGTTCAGATACTATACCACTAAGGGAGGCGTATGCTGTGTGCATGGGTGTTAGCGGTACTGGCGCTAACCTGACGCTGCCTGGGGCGACGCATATCACCACCGGGCAATCAGGGGGCTAAACCTTTATTCGGTAATAAACGGCGGGTGCCCTGACACTATAACAAATAAACAAACTAACCAGCGTCACCCGTAACAGTTATACAGTGATCAGTGGTGAAAGGGTTAACTAGGGGGCAATCAAGGGATTAAAACATTTATTAGGTAGTATATGGGGGTTCCTGTCGCTATAAAACGCTGACGGCGAACCTATATATTTACCTTCCTAACTAGCGTCACCAGTGACACTAATACAGCGATCAGAAAAATGATCGCTTAGCGACACTGGCGATGGGGGGTGATCAAGGGGTTAAAACTTTATTGGGGGAGTTAGGGGGGTATCCTAGACCTAAAGGGGGCTACCACTAACTGCCCTACCACACTAACTGTCACAAACTGACACCATGCAGTAATCAGAAAAAAAAAACTGCTTGGTGTCAGTGTGACAGGGTGGGGGGAGGGGTGATCGGGGGGTGATCGGGGGGGATCGGGGGTGTATTGTGTGCCTGGCATGTTCTACTGTGATGTGTAGTGTTGTGCACTCACATTACAGTCTTCTGTCCTCTGCGCCGGAACGGAAAATGCCGAGCCGAGGAGAGATGACATCATTTCCTCTGCCTCTGTGTACAATACAGAGGCAGGGAAATGATCTGATTGGCTAGGAGCGATCAGGAGGGGGCCACGAATGGATGGCCTCCCTCTCACCTCCGATTGCCGGGGAAGATTTGCCGACCACGCAGGCACCGGGGGGGTCCAATCGGACCCCCCACCCACGGGCAGGCTAGGACGTACCTGTAAGTCCTTTTGCCTGCCCGTGCCATTCTGCCGACGTACGTCATCGTGCGGCGGTCGGCAACTGGTTAATATACAGGGAGATTACCTACTAGCTACTGCTGATGTAGCATCACTGTATACTTGCATTCCACATAACCTTGGAATTGAGGCTGTTACCCACTTTTTGAATCGTGACCTGTCCCTCACAGGTAGACAGAGTTGCTATATCATTGAATTATTACAGTTTGCCACAACACATAATTATTTCTGGTTTGATAATATATTTTTTTTACAACAGAAAGGCGTGGCAATGGGGGCTAAATTCGCCCCAAGTCTTGCCAATTTGTTCATGGCCAAGTGGGAGGAGGATGTCGTCTATTCTGAACACAGACCATCTTTGGTTCTGTGGGCCAGATATATAGACGACATCCTCCTCCTATAGGATGGTTCCCCAGAATCTCTAGAAGAATTTTTTACATTCCTTAATTATAACAATAGAGGGATTTCTTTAACATTTGAGCTTAGTTCAACCAAAGTGCATTTTCTTTACTTGGACATTGAGATTTCTTCTCGCCGTTTTAAGTTTCAAACACATTTTAAGCCAACTGACCGTAATAGTTTTATATCTATCGACAGTTGCCAACATAAATCATGGCTTAAGTCAGTCCCTCGCAGCCAATTTTTAAGGCTGCGGAGGAATTGTACTAGTGTTGACATTTTTCAGTTCAAGCTCTGTCACTAAGACAGAGATTCATTGAAAAGGGTTATGATCCAGCTACCATTGACCTGGAAATACATAAGGTTACGCAGGTGGACAGGCAGTCATTACTGACCACCAAAACTCCACGAGAACCTAATGAATCCTTTAAATATTCCATGCTTACTACATATTCGGTACAGCATAAGGATATTAAGGTTATCCTCCATCGCCATTGGAATATACTTAGAAATGATCATATCCTTGGCACCATCTTACCTGAATGACCAAAAGTAATTTTCAGGGGGGCTCCTTCTCTGCAGAGTAAGGTTGCTCCTAACATTATTGACCCTCCAGAACGTCCTACATTTTTTAATGATATGGTGGGGTACTTCCAGTGTAAAAAGTGTACAGTATGCCAACATAATTCATGCGGGAGATGTAAGACCTTAGAGTTTCGATCAAATGTTACGAACAAAACTTCAAAAATACCATCAGAGTATTTTGTACTTGTGCAACAAAGTACGTTGTATACTTAATCACCTGCCCATGTGGCAAGCAATATGTGGGCCACACGATTCGTGCCTTCTCTGTTCGGGTAGGTGAGCATGTTTCAAAGATCATAGGTGGTGATACCAAACACACTGTTCCTAGGCATTACAGACAACACCATAACCGTGACCCCACTGGATCGCAATTTCTCATTATAGATTGATATGTCCCCCCTTGGAGAGGAGGGGCTCTGACCCGTTAGTTTACATAGTTTGAGATATTTACCCACTATTATTATGCACTTCTGGTTGTTGGACTCCTGTCTACAGTGAGGCTTGAGCCGCACTTGCGTCATGTCTCCATAGTTACTTGGATGTCGATGCAAGTGTGGGATGTTGGCGTCATGATGTGCGTCTCATTCACTCTCGAGCCCCGTTCATAACGAGGCTTGAGTCACACTTGCATTAAGTCATCACGTTTGTCCGGAAGTATATGTAGCTTCTTTCCGAGATGTGCGTCCCAGCTGCGCGCTTTGCGTTCCTGTTCCTTACTTGGAGCGAGGCTTGAACCGCATGCTGCCGGTGGGCGAGGCTTGAACCACATGCTGCCGGCGCCATCTTGTCTACCCGGAAGTTAGTCTAATTGAATGGCAGCATTCTATTGGAGCCATGGCTGAATATGGGGGCTCTCTTTACTATATAAGGGCAGTATTTACAGTGGATCAGTACCCCAGATGATGTCCTATAGGACAAAACGCGTCGGATCGGACTATTGATGCCACTCATACTGCCTATTGTTTTTACTATAAGCGCTTTTTAACTACCAGAAATGTGAGTGTTATTCTTTCATTTTTAATAAATAAGTTACGAATTTTTACGGAATCACGCTATGTGCTCTCCTGTTCCCTTCTTCTTTTACATACATTTGACATGTTTGGGCATAACATTTATTGGGATAACATATTATCGGAAGTTTTGCTGGTCTCTTGGAGTTCATGTCTTCTGTGGCAGTTGTCTTTTGGGCTCATTACTATTCAAGCTAGATTGACCCAGTGGGTGTATACCCATCTGTGTCCAATCTTTCTGGTAAGCCTTTAAGAATATAAGGTGGTGGATCTTCTATCAATTCTCCCACCAAAGTCACATCTTTATTATATATTCCCTTCACTTCTTTGGATCACTACTATCAAGTTGTCTATGGACTATTTCAATGAGATTGTGATTTATATTTATGTCATCAAGGACATTCATATGCTTTAGTGATTTTTCACTCATACAAACGCTCAACACTTTTCACGTATTAATTTCATGTGATTTCTTTTTGTTTTACTTGTTTTTTGCACAGTCACAGTTTAAGCATATTTTATTATTCTCACGTGACATTGAGAGTTTCATATTTCTAGCGCTGCACTTTTTTCTCATTGTGAAGTAATTTTGGCGGGGGATTTTAATTTTGTGCTCGAACCAGCCCTCGATACCCTGCCTTTCTCCTTACGTTCAGAGGGCAATCACCTTAAGGTAGTAAAACAAAAGCTATACCAGTAACAGCTTATGGAGGCCTGGAGAATCATGCATCCTAAAGGGAGGGACTATACATATTATTCTCAGTTACATTCCTTATATTCCAGAATTGATTATGTTTTTTTGGATCATCAATTATTAGAAGGGTTATTAATGGCAGAGGTGAAATCAATCACCTTCTCGGATTATGCCCCAGTTGTTGTCAACTTGGATTTAAAAAATATACCGGAAGGCAAAGGAGCTGGAGGTTGGATGAATCGCTTCTATATGATCAGGGTATAATGGAGGATCTGTAAAGGGATATGAATTTGTTTTTTGAAGAGAATAATGTGGAGAATATTGATCCAACTATTTTATGGGAAGCACATAAAGTATTTATACCAGGAAGAGTAATAGCAGAAGGGGCTAAGAGAAAAAAAAATTGGACAGCTCATAAACAATCTCTTTTACAAGAAATTCAGGATTTGGGGCAGTTACATAAAAATTTTATTGACAATAAAGTAAAGAAGGATTTGATAGGAAAACGTGAGGCACTGAGGGACTTGATGGAACAAAAAACTAAACGTGCATTTATTAGAACAGCCAAAAGACAGTATAAGTTTGGTAACAGACCCAGGAAAATGTTGGCGGGGGTGATTAAACCTAGAAGGAACCTAAACTATATTGCAAAAATGAAAGATAAAAAAGGAGAGATGAAATCATTATATAAAGTAAATGCTAATTAAAACCCTGAAGATAGACAAAATAGAGGTAATAAAATAGAGCAGTACTTACGGAAGATTAAGCTCCAGGAAATATCAGAGGACTCAAGTAAATTAGAAAAAGATATCTCCAGGGATGAAATTGAGCAGGCAATTAGAAAAAGTACGGTGGGTAAAAGTCCGGGTCCGGAAGGATACACATCTTTATACTTTAAAAAGTTTATAGGTATCCTGACCCCTTTTTTCAATTATATATGAATTCCATTGGGGAAGGCTTGAAGGCTCAAGAAGCATTGGGGGCATATACATCACTTTTGTGTAAGGAAGGAAAGGACCCAACATTTTGCGTGAACTATAGGCCAATATCCTTGACTAATGACTATGTTAAAATATATGCTCGGCTTTTGGCCGAAAGATTGAGACCACTAATGCCTGACTGTATTGAGAATGATCAAGCGGGTTTTGTCCCCAGGAGGGAGGCAAGAGATAATGTATTAAGAACAACTTTATTGATGCATGTTGCAAAAAAGGGAAAAAAAACTGCTCTATTTCTATCAATAGAGGCCAAAAAGGCCTTTGATAGATTAGATTGGGATTTTATGTTATGGACATTACATAGATTTGGTATGGGCCCGTGAATTCTGGGATAGATAGAGGCTCTGTATTCGAACCCTATGGCTAAAATTCAAGGTAATGGAACTCTATCCGAGACCTTTTCAGGTGTTTAATGGTACACGACAGGGTTGCCCACTTTCGCCTCTACTTTATGTGCTTTCCTTGGAGCCCCTCTTAGTTTCTATAAGAGCTAACCAAAAAAAATCACAGGTATAGAAGTTGCGGGGCAGGAACATAAGATATCCGCATTTGCGGATGACGTTATGTTTGAAATACCCCTATAATTATTTAATTTTGACAATTAAATAATTATAGGGGTATTTCAAACCTCAAGATGAATATGGAGAAGACTGAGATATTAGATATCTCAGTTTCCTCAGATGAAGGTAGGGACCTTAGAACACTATACCCCTTTAAATGGAGAAAGAGAGGATTGAAATATCTGGGGGTGTTTTTCTCAACATCAATAATGGATGCATATCAGGATAATTACTTGCCTTTATTGAATAAAATCAAGCAAGATTTGAAAAGCTACCCTGTCCAGAAACTGTCATGGTTTGGCAAGATAAGTGCGATTAAGATAATGATTCTCCGAAAAGCCCTCTATATTTTTCATGAAAGAAAGGATTGAAAATATCTGGGGGTGTTTTTGTCAGCATCAATAATGGATGTATATCAGGATAATTACTTGCCTTTATTGAAAAAAAATCAAGCAAGATTTGAAAAACTACCCTGTCCAGAGGCTATCATGATTTGGCAAGATAAGCACGATTAAGATGATGATTCTCCCAAAAGCCCTTTATAATTTTTCAGTGTCTCCCGATAAATATTCCTGTGGCTTATTTTAAAACCCTTAGATTGATATTGTAAAAATTCATATGGAGTAATAGAGGGAATTGTATTGCCTATAAAATTTTGAGCAGATCAAAAGAGAGGGGGGGACTATCTTTTCCAGACTTTGAAAAATACCATGAGGCAGCAGTATTATGGAGAATTATGGACTGGGTCCATGGCACTCCATATAAAAAATGGGTATCACTTGAGTCAGAGTTGAGTAAGTCAGCCTTGAATCAGATCTTTTGGATACCAAGCCAATACAGAGGTCTCCCTAGAGATATGGCCCCAATTACTCTAGAGACACTCTTAATTTGGGATAAGCTTTCTAAAAGCAGATCTTGGCAATACAATAGCCCTCTGATGCCCAAAACAGGTAATAACTATTTCCCTCTAGGTAAGGATAACAAACTATACTTAAAATGGACCTTTTATGACCATCTAAGATTAAAAGATGTTTTGAAAGGAAATGTCCTTTGTTCATTATTGGAACTACGAGAAAAATATGGTGAAACGCTTTGAGATACATGGAGGTATAGACAACTTCAACATTTTGTAGGATCTCTCCCAAAGCCTCTTCGTTCAACAAGGGGGTTGGTTTCATGGGAAAGACTAGTTGACCAAGGGGGAAAAAATAGACAAGGGATCTCCAACGTATACAAGCTGTTGATGATTCCCCCTGATATGGAATCTATGTGTCCTCTGGAAAGTAGGGAACTAGAACTAAATCCTTTATTGACGGAAATAATGAGAAGTAAAGTTTATGATTATGTCCACTCATCTTTAATGGACATAAGGATGAAAGAAATGAATTATAAACTATTAATGAAGTGGTACTATGTTCCATTAAAACTGCATAAAATTAACCCTGACCTATCTTCTCTCTGCTGGAGAGATTGTGGGGAGGAAAGAACTCATGTGCATATATGGTGGCATTGTCCCATAATTCAACCATATTGGAGGGAAGTAGTGGGGTGGATAAAGAAGATCGGTGGGTTTGAAACAGAATTTGACCCTTGGCAGTGCCTGTGTCATGTAATGGCGATACCAAGGAAGATATATATTGAAGCAATTACTCCATTCCTGCTGAATGCAGCAAAGGCATTAATTCCGAAATATTGGAAGTTAAAAAATGTCCCGACAATAAAGGATTGGTTTAGGGAGATTGATATAATTAGGTGTATGGAAGAGGTAATACATATGCAAAACAATTCAGAATTAAAATACGCCAACACTTGGAACTGTTGGCTGGAATTTAGACAAACTCAAGCTTACCCAAGATATATAGGTGGTAATTTGGGGTTTCGCTGCTCCCCGTCTCTCCCTCCCCCCCCCCCCCTTTATTTTCCTTTTTTTCTCTTTTTCTCTTTTTTTTTTGGACATACATAAAAAGGTAATCACTTAGAGAATTTAATAAAATAAGTGATGGTTTTCATACACAAGTAAAGTAGTGGGGTGTTTTTTATTTTCTATCACTAAGGAGAAATATAATGATAACAGAGAGTTTCGATTTTCTCCTTATCAAAAATAAACATGAATAGAGCTGGGAAAGCTATAAACATCATTTATATATGTGGGACATAGTACGGGATAAAGGACAATTATGACTGAGAACAAGAAATAAGGAGGAGGGGGTCACTAAATTAAGGGGGAAAGAGGAATAGGATACACTACACTATAAAGATTGGTGGGGTGTGTTTTTTTCTTCTTTCACATAAAAAGGTAATTACTTAGAGAATTTAATAAAACAGATGATGGTTTTCACACACAGGTAATGTAATGGGGAGTTTTTTACCACTAAGGAGGAATATAATGATGGCAGAGAGTCGCGACTTTCTCCTCTTCAAAATAAACATAAATAGAGCTGGGAAAGCTATAAACATCACATATATATGAGGGACACAGTAAGGGACAAAGGATAATTATGATTGGGAACAAGGGGAAAGAGGAATGGGGTACACTACATTATAAAGTTCGGAGGGTTGTGGGGGTTTTTAAGATAGGAGGGGGGGGGAGACGGGGGAGCACCCATAACAACTTTGGAAGATTTTATGAGATTGATCCAAGTGTTAATTTAAATGTTGAGTTTAATGTGGTTATTTCGTGTTTTATTTTATATATATATATATATATATATATATATATATATATATATATATACATACATATATATATATATATATATATATATATATATATATATATATATATACATATATATATATATATATATATATATATATGTATATATATATACATGAAAAGTATGTTTATGCATTCCCAGAGCGATCGGCGGGTCCCAGCAGACATTGTGTCCAATCACAGCGGGAGCGGGTCGCCAGCGGTACTAGGTATGTGATTTGGCACAGACTGGCCGCCTTGCCACAGTAAATGTACTTGGGGTGGCCACTAAGTGGTTTTTAACCTAGTGTGTAAGAACAGCAGAAGGAGGGCGAAGGTATTTGTATGGGACTGGCTTATAAACACTGCAGCAAAGGGCAGCAGTTATCTAGGGTCTCCAAAAGAGGGATACAGGCAATACTCCTGCACCAGGCCTGGGCATCACGGCTTCCCTGTTTAGGTACATACATGCAAAAGACTTCTCATCTTTGCTCTGTGTGATTCAGAATTCACTGCAGTGTAATGCCTCCTAAGTAGTTTTATTACACTGGATTTTTACCATATACAAAAACCTTCAACCCATCAGCAGCCACAGCAGGTCTTGCAGTACGCAGCAAAAAATTCAATATCGTATGCCAAATGTATTTGCAGTGAAATTGGTATGTATTGCTATATTCCCTGCAAGAGCTGTTGGGTTGCATCACTTTAAATAGACTGTAGTAGCTAGCAATATATATCTTTAACCTCTTGTCGACCAGCTGCCGTCATTATACTGTGGCAGGTCGGCACGATCCCGCAAACCGTCGTAGCTATACGTCGGCTCACGGATCGGGATAGCAGGCGCACACGCGCCGCAGGAGGCGAGCGCCCACTGCACAGCGGGGGTGCCGATGCTCGTGGCTGACGGTCACGATGACCGCCGGCCACTAGCGATCGTGAGCAGGAGACACAGAACAGGGACGAGTGTGTGTAAACACACACTTCCCTGTTCTGTTCTGACTGGAGTGACAGATCGTGTGTTCCTAATAGCTAGAAACCATGATCTGTCACTTCCTCTAGTCAGTCCCCTCCCCCTTCAGTTAGAATCACCTCCCAGGGAACATAGTTAACCCCTTGATCGCCCCTAGTGTTAACCTCTTCACTGCCAGTACATTTATACAGTAATCAATGCATTTTTATAACACTGATCGCTGTATAAATGCCAATGGCCCCAAAAATGTGTCAAAAGTGTCCGATGTGTCCGCCATAATGTTGCAGTCATGATATAAATCGCAGATCGCCGCCATTACCAGTAAAAAAAAATAAAAATAAAAATGTTATAAATCTATCCCCTATTTTGTAGACGCTATAACTTTTGCGCAAACCAATCAATATACGCTTATTGCGATTTTTTTTAACAAAAATATGTAGAAGAATACATATCGGCCTAAACTGAGAAAAAATTTGCTTTTTTTTTTTAAAAAATGGGGATATTTATTATAGCAAAAAGTAAAAAATATTGTGTTTTTTTTCAAAATTGTTGCTCTCTTTTTGTTTATAGTGCAAAAAATAAATACCACAGAGGTGATCAAATGCCACCAAAGGAAATCTCTATTTGTGGGAAAAATAGGACGTAATTTTTGTTTGGGTGCAGCGTCGCACGACCACGCAATTGTCAGTTAAAGCGCCGCAGTGCCGAATCGCAAAAAATGGCCGGTCATTCTGCAACCAAATCTTCCGGGGCTGAAGTGGTTAAATACCTAAATAATTTCACTAGTGAACAATAACTTCTTGGCTGGCTGTGTTTCTTTTCTTATTATGACAAATCTTCCTGTATTAATACCTTCTTGGCTGCGTTCCCATCCCTATTATGATAAATATTCCTGTATGTACAGTATTTTAAAGTTAAAGCAGAGCTCCAGCCCCCCTACAAATACTCTAGCTGCTGACTTTTAATATTAGGACACTTACCTGCCCATGGATCCAGCAATGTTGGCACCCCAGCCGATTTTTCGAATGGCTCTTGGGTGCTGCTGTCGCCATTCCTTGTAAGGGAAACCAGCAGTGAAGCCTTGCGGCTTCACAGCTGACTCCCTACTGTGCATGCACACAACGCTTTGTGAATGGCCCAGCGGCAGGAGAAAGAAGGAGGGGGGCCAAACTTCCAGGGGACTGGTACCTATTAAAAACAGGTACTTACTCCCCCTGAAAGGTGCCAAATGTGACAGCGGAGGGGGGGGGAAGCAAACAAGCGGAGCTTCCCCTTTTGGGTGGAGCTCCGCTTTAAATTGTACAATAGATTTCACATATACCATTTGTAGAACCATGCCCATTTTAAAAGAATTCCTTGCCCCTAATTAAAATACATTCTCTGCTTACAGTGAATTGCTGGATGTACAGCAACTATGCAAAAACTTTGTTGTTATTTTATTTTTTAATGGATTAATCTTTAATTTTTTGCTTTAATAGTGCCTGTTCTTTATTTAAAGAGAAATTATAATGTACTTTCAGTGAGAGCATTTTTTTAATTTCATTTTTACATTATAGCCTCATTTACATGGGTGACTGAGTGGAGGTAAAAACAGGTGGTTGAGCAGTGGTTTTACTGCTCCATGCCAACCAAGCTGCAAGTTAACATAGCCTAAGGCCATGTTAGTACACATTACTATGTTTGGCAGATGGAATCTAATGCAACCAAATTCGACACATTCAAGTACACAGGACCACACCACAACCACGTGTAATGGAGTTGGATGTAGCACAGTGTTGGGGACTTTCAGTGGTCAAAACAAACAGCCAGAAGGTGGGATATAACCTCTGAGCCACCTATCAACTACCTCTAAAAATGGAATAAAAAAACCCTAATTCAAAAACAATTTTGCCACACAGTAATGCCCCGTACACACGGTCGGACTTTGTTCGGACATTCCGACAACAAAATCCTAAGATTTTTTCCGACGGATGTTGGCTCAAACTTGTTTTGCCTACACACGGTCGCACAAAGTTGTCGGAATTTCCGATCGACAACCACGCGGTCACGTACACCACGTACGACGAGACTAGAAAAGGCCGGTTCAGAACCAAGCGCGGCACCCTTTGGGCTCCTTTTGCTAATCTCGTGTTAGTAAAAGTTTGGTGAGAGACGATTCGCGCTTTTTCAGACTCGTGGCTTTCAGATCGTTTTCTGCCGTTCAGTTTGTGCTTGTGGGTTTGTATTTGCTCTTCAGTGCGTGCAGTCAGTTTGTATCGGAGTTTTCTGTGTGATCTTGTCCGCTCGTTGCTGTTTTTCAGGTCGCTCTTCACAGGCCTTGCTGTTCTTCAGTGCGTTCTGTTACTTCGTTCTGAGCAGCCGACCGTTTTCTAGCCATGTTTCGTATGCGTACTCCTCGTACAGTTCGTGCTGTGCGGGGGCTTGGTGTTGGGGTCCTGACCTTGACACAAGTCCAGTCCATGAACAGGGTGGGGAGGAGTTCATGGACCAAGAATTGGTTGCTTCAGCGTGACCAGTTCTGTCATATGCCTTTGCTCCGTGAGATCCGTGAGAATAATCCTGGTGATTTCAGGAATTTTCTCAGGATGACTGACCCCGTATTTCACCGTTTGTTGGCTTCGCTGACCCCCTATATCAGCAGGCAGGATACCTGCATGAGGCAAGCCATCACTCCGGAGCAGAGGTTGGTCGCTACCCTGCGGTATTTGGCGACAGGGAGAAGCCTGCAGGACCTCAAGTTCTCGACAGGCATCTCCCCCCAGGCTCTTCTTTGTGGACATTTACTGCTTGTGTTTGTTTTAGCTGACCCTGACAGAAATGTGTGGAGTCCAGAAAATGTCGTGATTGTGTAACCTTATACAAAGCACTGTTGGCTGTTATTTACTAAATGCAAAGACACTTTTCACTACAAGTGCACTTGCAACTGCACTGAAACTGCACTTGTAGTGCAAAGTGGATTTGCCCTTAGGAAATTACCCCCATTTTCTCATCAAACAACAATTACATCACCCCAAAAGTGTTGTAGCGTTGAGACAATAATCCACACATTCTTGATGAACAATCTTTTTAATACCAGCACAATCACATGTGCATTTACCAAAGGTTTTTCTGACAAACCAACATGTTTGTTGTATAACAATTTTTGTGGTGTCATTATCCAAAATCAAAATGTGCATTTTATAGAAAACAGGCCTGTGTAAAACCCACAAGAAAGACACAAATCTTGATCTTACAAAGTTCACATTTGGTAGAACGTGAAGGCAATATCAGACATGAGTATTTAGGAACTGTGTTTGATAGTGCGTTCAGATGGGGGGAAATCACCCCTGGAAAAGCCAAATTTGGAAGATGCACACAAATTTCCCAATGTCAACATGTGCTATCTGCCATCACGGGGGATGAAGGGACGTGTTTTTGGGGAGAAAGCCCTTCCTCACCGTTACTTTATTATTGAGGAAGGGGTTGCACCCCCAAAACGCGTCCATTGATCTCCCGTGATGGCAGATAGCACATGTTGGCACACTGTGTGCATCCTCCAAATTTGGCTTTGGGAAAAATCACAAAAACATTTCGCACATTGTAGCAGACAAAAGAAGAAAGTGATTTTGAGGGGCTTTAAACTCGCCCCAAAACATCAATGATGTTTTTATATTTTGGAATAACATCATTGATGTTTTGCTTGATGTTTTCCAATTGTAAATTACACCCCATGATCTCCCCGATCAGGATCTGGGCACTTTCGGATGTGAAAGGATCTTCATCCACAACCTCACGATCACCTAAAAAGAAAGGAAACACAAAATAAATTAGGTCTAAAAAAAATGCCGCCATCCATCTCTTATCTGAGCCTGTGGTCGCAGACACTCACCTGTTGTGGTGACTAGTTCCACCACGTCTTCATCCTCCTGCTCATCTTGTGTTGGGGGGATTTCCCCTTCTTCCAGAGGTGGGGGGTCTCTGGTCTCCTCGGATGAGGGGTGTCCTCCGAGTCTTTTCTCACCTATGTAAAACAAAAATGGTATAATTAGCACACAGATATTTGATGGCAGAACTCTAAAGATGAAACATTGCTTGGAAGTGGGGTACAATTGTCTATTTTAGCAGAGTTCCAAGATGTAGCTTTTTTAGTGTCCTTTGTCAAGCTGCAATACTTTACCTGTTTTGTACAAGCTTCACAGATGGAGACCCCCCTATAGTATACACTGGAGCACCTGTGTGGCCCCCCTAATAAAAAGGGTGTTCTGGGGTCCCACACTAGTGCTCCAGTGTCCAGATGTGAAAACAGCTGCTCAGTGTCCTCTCCTTACACACAATCTAGTTTGCATTTCATTCTAGTAACAAAGCCATCTACACAACCCAATTCTTTGAAGACAAGTATAGGGCCTCAAAATGGTGGCCAAATGCATATGGGCTAAACAATGGTATTTTATAGTCCGAAAAAAAAATGTGTGATCCAAACGAATAATGTGCCCATGAACATGAAAGTTGCCATTTTAAACTGTACAACAGTTCCTAAAAGCACATGGAGCAGCACGAACGTAATAAACACAAGAACAATAGGAACACAGCACAACTACTTACTTTTTTGCAGCACTCTCCGGATCTTTCTGTACTGCTCATGTTCTCGTAATTTCAGGTCCGACCATCGCTTCCTGAGCTGATCTTTCGATCGTCGTACCCTGAATTTCCGGTGCAGACTCCTGACCACTTTCGCCATGATCTTGGCCTTTCGGATATTGTGGTTGGGGTAAGGCCCATACTTTCCATCATAGTCGGCCTTCTTCAGGATGTCCACCATTTCCAACATCTCCCCAAAGGACATATTTGAGTCCTTTAATCTCCTTCTGGATCGGGACGTTTCAGGCTCCGGCCTTTCCTCCTCCTCCTCCTCCTCGTTGCTGTAATTAGCACGATCCTGCTGTCTATCCGCCATGTGCTCTTCCTCCACTGCGCCGAACAAAAAGGGGCGGGGAATAGAATAGAAAGAGCGTCAGGGGCGGGCGGAGTTATACGCATGCGCAGTGTGTATAAATCGTAACGCGCGCGTCTTACGTACGATCTGTGAGCGGAGGAAGGAGCATCGGAGACGCCGATCGTGCTAACGAAGGTAGGATCTAAACTTGGGCCTATACTGCTTCGAAATTGAAGCCTATATTGTAACAAGATTAGGGGAGTTTGGCCTGACATTAGGGTTTGTCTTGTGTTGTGTCTTGCAGAGAAAATGGATGGGTTCAACAACCACAATTTCCTGCCCCTGTTTATTGACAAGTACAGAGAGCTGCCCTGTCTGTGGCAGGTCAGACACCCCCACTATAACCACAAACAGAAGAGGCAGGCAGCGCTGGAGAAACTGCTGGAGTTGGTGAAGCCGGTGGTCCCCACAGCAACCATCCCTTATTTAAAAGCTAAAATTGGTGGCCTGAGGAGCACTTATCTTAGGGAGCGCAAGAAGGTCACAGATTCCCAGAGGTCCGGAGCTGCAGCAGATGACGTTTATGTCCCCAGGCTGTGGTACTATGAGAGACTGCGATTTCTGTCAGACCACACTGAAGTCAGGGAATCCCTCTCTACTCTTCCTTCCACGCTTCCTTCCACACCAGCTGAGGCTTCTGATGTCCAACCTAGGCCTTCCAGCCAGGAAGAAGTGGAGGAGCCAGGCTGGAGTCAGGTATAGCATTCTTCTACAGATTTCTGGGCAATAAATAAATGATGTTTACTAGATGTTATTATTGATCACTAATTGCTGCTTGAAAGTGTTTTACATATTAATACACAGTAGTGGGCACCCAAAATTGGGACAAGAATGCAAAATGCTGGGCTCAGAAGGATAGTCTGTTATATTTGTTAACATTGAATTTGCAGCAGTCAGGAGGTGAAAATTGTGTGTGATTGATGAAAACAATACTAAAACTATGTCCCTTTTTCATACACAGGAAGACCTCAGCCAGGAGGAGGCTGTGGAATGTGGCAGTCAGGAGGAGGCGGGGATTAGTGGCAGCCAGGAGGAGGCGGGGCTAAGTGTCAGCCAAGAGAAGCCAGGGACAAGTCGCAGCCTGACTGAGTCTCAGGTCCCTCCCCTCCGCCTGCCATATAAAAGGGCCAGGAAGGCCACTCCCAGTCCTGTGCAGGATTCAGCGTACAGGCTGATCCAGGAGGCTTCGGCGTCCCTCAGAGCCTTCCCCAGTCCTGAAGAGGCCTTTGCCTGCATGGCTGCCACCAAATTGCAGGGCATGCAGGAGGGCCAACGCAAGATTTCTGAGGACCTGATTTATAAAGTCCTTCGTAAGGGGGAGAGTGGGGAACTGACACCCAAGACGGATGTCATTGAGATGGACCATCCTCCTCCTCCTCCTCCTCCTCCTCCTCCTCCTCCTGCTGCCACAACTCCACCACCACAGCCAAAGGCTGGAAGGAAGCGTGGAAGGAAGACCAAAGAGTGATTGCCCTGGGTTCAGTCTGGTCTGACAGAAGATGCAGTCTCTCGTATGACCACAGCCTGGGGACACAGATGTCATCTGCTGCTTTCCGGATCTCTGGGACTTCTGGACCAGACTGCCCTCCCTTAGATATGGACTCCTCAGGCCACCAATTTTGCTTTTAAATAATTGATGTCTGCCCTGGGAGTCCAAGGCTTCGCCCACTTCTGCAGTTTCTCCAGCGTTGCCTCCCTCTTTGTTTATAGTTGTGACCCCTTAATAAAATATTTTTAGGTAAATTCTACTCTCCTGTGTGTGTTTTCATCCAAAAAGGACAGTTTGTTGGTGAGTATTCAGGTACATTTCTAAAGTACAATGTGAAATTAACAAGGGACAACAACACCAAACAATCTCCTCCTACACATTAAATAGAACAACATATCAATGGTGTTGTGGGAACTTGTCACAAAAAACACACAAACATTTTCGGGAGTACAAATCAAAATCACCAAAAAAATAAAAAATAAAAAGAGAAACACAAAAAAAGATTCTACATTAAAGTAAAAAAAAAAAAAAATATGTTGTCAGATGTGAGAAATCAAAATATATTGAGGGAATCCCGATAAATAGTAACGAAAAAAGTTTGTGAGAAGTGTGTGTAAATATGAGCATCAAAACGACCTAATTCTTGTCACATTATAAAGAAGAAGAGAGTGCGCTGTATTAAACCATTTTGAACATTGCAGCGTGACGAAAGTGCTTTATCCATTACGAACGCTAAGTTTACCAGAACGAGCTGTCCCGTGTCAGAATTTCTTCTGAGCATGCGTGGCACTTTGTGCGTCGGAACAGGCCACACACGGTCGGAATTGACGCGATCGGATTTTGTTGTCGGAAAATTTTATCTCCTGCTGTCCAACTTTGTGTGTCGGAAAATCCGATGGAAAATGTCCGATGGCGCCCACACACGGTCGGAATTTCCGACAACACGCTCCGATCGGACATTGTCCATCAGAAAATCCGACCGTGTGTACGGGGCATAAGTCACCAACTTCACAAATTACAGGTAAAATAACATATGATCTTATGGAAAGATTTTTGTTGAAATGAATGGCCTACAGACAGAGTCTCTTTAAAACGAAATGTATTTATATCATCCTGTTTTGTTTAAATGCAAAGCATTATCAATGTTTCCCTAGACATGTTTTTGAAAAACAAAATCATAGCTTATGCAGTACTATCAAGGAAATCAGAGAATACATATAAATGTACCTTGTCAGGTCTTATACACCGTAGTATCAGTAACTTCTGAAAATCAGTCAAAAGATCCTCCCATGGGTTTGGTAGTTCCATCTCATTAGGGTGAGAAGACTCATATATGCTCTTCCACTCGCTTATCTGTAAGCGTGAAAGAAATCACTATGCAATTACTGAATAGGAAATGCTACATAGTAAGAAACCCACTCAATAAACATTCCTGTTTAGATTCATTGTGAAGAGTAATTTGCATCATTGATGTTACAGCTACAATCTAAATTTCTACGTTCCCCTGACACCTGTACAGAAAATGAATTTGTAGTGTCCAAGATCTAAGGGTAAACAAACTTCATATAAACACAAGAACATTTATCTAAAGTTACCTTTGTAAATTGCATACTAAATCAATGAGAAGTGTATTTTGTACCATCAAGGGTAGTTAAAATCCCTAATTCTATTGTATGTGTAACCTGGGATACCAATTTAATTTAAGTGCTATATTCAAGTAGCCCTAGGTAAATAATTATTTTACATTATTGATAGAATACATACATTTAACATTTCACTCTACCAGAACAGAAAAGCTTTTAATGTAATAGACATGTTATTTTACACTCCCGTCTTTAGTGAAAGTCTAATAATAGAACAACAGAGAGTTACCATCAGGGCAGCCATCAAAAATTTTGGGGCCTGACCACCAACATTTCCCAGGGCCCGCCCACTGGCTGTCCCACTGAATCCGACCACTTGCCATCCCACTGAGTCCTTTGGTGCTCCCAATTTTATTTTACAACTTAATATATGAAAAGTGTATTACATTGGCATGGCGTGGATGCATTGTGGACAGGAAACGATGGTTTTGGGTGTGGATGGGGATGCATTGTGGAGAGAGATGGATGGTGCTGGGTGTGGATGGGAATGCAATATGGAGAGAGATGGATGGTGCTGGGCATGGATGGGGATGCATTGTGGACAGGGATGGATGGATGGTGCTGGGTGGGGATGCATTGTGGACAGGGATGGATAGTGCTGTGCGTGGATGGGGATGCATTGTGGACAGGGATGGATGGTGCTGGGTGGGGATGGGTATGCATTGTGGACAGGGATGGATGGTGCTGGGTGGGGATGCATTGTGGACAGGGATGGATGGATGGTGCTGTGCATGGATAGGGATGCATTGTGGACAGGGATGGATGGTGCTGGGTGGGGATGGGAATGCATTGTGGACAGGGATGGATGGATGGTGCTGGGCGGGGATGCATTGTGGACAGGGATGGATGGATGGTGCTGTGCGTGGATGGGATGCATTGTGGACAGGGATGGATGGTGCTGAGTGGGGATGGGGATGCATTGTAGACAGGGATTGATTGATGGTGCTGGGTGGGGATGCATTGTGGACAGGGATGGATGGATGGTGCTGGCTGTGGATGAGATGCATTGTGGAAAGGGATGGATGGTGCTGAGTGGGGATGGGGATGCATTGTAGACAGGGATTGATGGATGGTGCTGGGTGGGGATGCATTGTGGACAGGGATGGATGGATGGTGCTGGCTGTGGATGGGATGCATTGTGGAAAGGGATGGTACTGGGTGTGGATGGGAATGCATTGTGGAGAGGGTTCTGCCCAGGAAAGTCTCTATTAGCAAGGTAGTTGTCTTTCCCAACATTCCCTTTACACATATAGTTCTTGCTTTTTGACCCTTTGGGATCAGTTATTTAGAGGCAAAAGGCTTTCCTTCTAGACTGGCTGATCTTCCTATATTTCATCAGGATAAATTTTTTTAGATTCCTTCTCTGGACCTGTTCACACTAGGGGTTTAACCTAATTCCTTGTTGCCCTCTTCAGGTTTTATTTATTTTTTCTTCTGTTCATGAGAATGTGTGATTGGTCCACCTTTTTAGATGGGTTCTGGTTGATCCGCTTCTCACTGGGTCCATGGTTCCATGCTTATTTCCATATAGACAGTATATGATTCCTGTGTCTCTCAATGGACTCTAAGAAAACTTTAGATACAAAACTCCTGTTTTATCTACTCATGCAACTCTTTCTTAGTTTCAATGAATGTCAGAAATATTTCCCAGCATTTATATCCACACAGGTAATTCATCAAGGTCACCATGGGATGCATCAAGGTAGATGTTGATTGTCCAAGAAGTAAATGAGAGGTTTAACGTTTGTAAACCCAGCCTGTTCTAAGTGGAAGTAGAATACATGGAGTAATATAGTCACCCTGCATGTGACTGGAGTGACAAATATTGCAACCCTTTTTTATTTCAAGCCCAGGATCCAAAGCCTGTACATCCAAAAGACACAAGCAAATTAACTAGGTAAATGCAGTGCAGCAAAGAATGCAAAGATCTGTATGTTCTGTCCATCAGATGTTTTATACTGGTTATTTGTACCTGTGTTGTTAAATTTACATGCAAAATGTGTAATTTACTTAAGCCAATCATATGTGGTGTGCAAGCTCCATCTAGCATTCCTTTTTGGTATTGCTGCAGTTCTGTTTAATTGTTTATTGTATGTGTAAATAAGGAAGTTGTCAGCAAGTAGGGAATTCTGTGTAGAATCTTAACAGGAAGTGAACCAGCCACCATTTTTTCAACACAGTGTAGGAAGCAAGTCATGTCTTTCTCAATCTATCGCCATCACCCCTTAGAGAACTTAAAAAGTAAGTTTTTACTATCACATCTTGTATTGCACATTCTTGTTTCTGCAATGTATGCTGTATTGTATGCTATATTATACCTATTGAAGTCTATTTCTGTTATTTGTAGTTTCACCTGGCTTGTTCTAATAAAACTGAGATCAAAGAAATATGGTATCTACAGTTATTGGGATAAACAGGTTTAGCTAGCTGTCCCAGAGACAGAACACTGTATGATGGGAAGACAAAACAATTTCTCGACAAACAGATGAAGGTGAAGCCAGGAGACAGTTTTTCTGCACCTTAAGATAAATTGTTATTTTTTAGAGGACAGTAACCTACGTATTTTGGACCAAATAGACAACGTTCACAAGTGGCAAGAAAGAGACCATCTATACTGAACTGGAACAACCATTACTAAACATTGGTGGGCCCTTTGACATCATCGGCCTTTCACATTTAATGCCATTTTACTATCTCTACTCTAGTTATTTACCATTTTACAACTTCAGATATGTAATTCAAACAATTAACACTTGCCCCAGACTTCATGGCACCACGGTTATATGATTATCTAATTAGAACAGGGTGTTTTCACAAACTTTCATACCTCCCAAGTTCTTGGGCGATCACCGTTAGCTTTGACACATCCCATGCTGAATGGATTAAGGTGACTGAGTTACCCGTGTGAATATAAATAATGGGATATATTTCTGGCATTCTAATGAATGCTATTGGATTAGAGGTGAAATATCTTCAACATTACATTACAAACTAATCCAGTTCAATGTGACTACTTGCTAATGAAGGAATAGCTTTAGAAGTACCTCCTTGAACAGCCTCAGGCTTATAGTAAATAAACACCAAGTGCATGTCACACATAAAACCAGTTATTTGCTTCTACATTTCCATCTACTTTTTCCATAAAAAGAATAATTAAAAAAAATGTATACAGGTTAAAGCTTATATTATAAAAAATAATACCATCCATGAATTCTTTACATTCATATTGGTGATCCTGTCTTTCTTGTTTGCATATCATTCATGCATTCATCCCCACTGTCAGCTGTCTCCTGTGATTTCTGCTAAAATGCCTCTGTTAATTTGCAATTTAAGCAGCTCTGCAGGCCACTAAATGCCAATTGATTTTGCAATTAATATGATGAACTCTGTTCACTGCAACAATTCTCCCCTAAAGTCCAGAACTGTAGATTAACATAGTTTACATATTTATTTTATATGACACCCTTGTATAATTAGAGAAATACAATAGCACACCGTGTTCCATTATAATCGCCTGGGTGCCACTTTTTAATTTTTATTTTTTTGATACACAAAATGCACATAAATATTGGGAGTTCCTTGTAGTTAGTTCAAACTGGGTACAAAATCTGTTTATGTTGTACAGTTAATATACTAGATATTAAATAGGCTATCCACCATTAAAACTTTATATAAACCTCTATGAAATATGAACAGAGCATATCCCTCTATAGTGTGTACTTCGTTCCTCTACTATCTGCATGGGTTACTTCTGACACATTTTTCTGACATCAAGAGAAAAAAATGTGACAGGGGAGAGAACTCCAGCACATAGCCTGAGATTGACAGCCTCAGCCCTGTTCCTGTGTGCTGTGTGAAGGGTTTGTGTCCCTTCCCTCCAATCAGCTCTCACTGTGATTTGCTGTCTGCTCAAAAAAATTACATCAATGTATTTTAAATATTGTCTCAGTTGGCGTGCTAGCCTCCAGCATTCCCTTGTACATTATCATTCAGAAGGAAGAGGCAGCACTATAAGCCATTTAGCCTAACATCTAACATAGACAGAGCTTGCTGATCAGAGGAGAGAGCACAGAGATGACCTAATCATTGAACTGCCATGACCAACTTACATTGCTTTGACTGCAGTGGAGAGAAAGAAATACTCAGAACATTATACTGTACAGTGTCCATATTAGAAAACTGTCTGAACGGGATTATCTGTTTTTTTTTTTTTTAAGCTGTTTACTACACTTTAAGCAAAGCGTCACTATAGATTTAAAGAATCTGCAACATGTGCCATGTATGACAATGGCATCAGGAGATCAATATTTTATTTCACAAAATTCCCTAAGGTGGATTTTTTACTCCAATTCTCTCTGATGGTAGAGCAGAGATAAAAATAAGCTGGTGCTACATGGAAAAAAAAACTGCTTTGGGTGAGGGACCTGCAGAGACAACAGGGCACCAGAGTCACAGCTACCCTTGGATTTCCATAGGCTAACTGTTGATGCATAAAACTAGCTTTTGCTTTAGTTACTTTAACCTTCCTGGCAGTATGATTATTTCAGCTTTCTAGGTGCTGAAAGCGGTACCATTATTTTGCATGGAAATTTGGCGTTTTATATTGTAGGCCTGTAATTCTTAGGAATAACTCACTTAAATCTGTCCAAACCAGAGTCTAGTAGACATCTCGGGTATGATAAAGTTTGAAACACAAATTCATAAATTATAATATAATAAATAACTATAAATAATAACAAATAATAATATAATAATAATACTTTGTATTCAATACATTTTAGTAAATAATATAATCAAAAACACTGACTTTTTTTGGCCAATCAAGGGTGCAATATTAGTAGTCATATTTCTTCAGTAAAATCCTGGGTATGGAAAATTTAAAAACATGGTACAGCACAAAGTCCGACGTCATAGTCAGGACAGTAGAACCTGGTTTCTGTTCTGACTTTCCTTCCAGTGTCGTCACGCTTAGAGCAGCAAACCACACACATCCTAGTGGGTGCTGACTTCTTTTCCGTTGGTGGAATCTGCTCCATAAAGTGACGACCAGTCAGGTGTTCCCGGGTTCACAACGCCAGCAGCACGACGTCCAAATCTATTCACAGTTATAGGTGTTTGGTGCTTGAGAAATATACGTTCGGCAACTTTCCAAACAAAGTCTGCTTGAACCACAGGCTTGTCACTCTTTTTTTTTAGAAAAATGAAGGCATTCCACAGGAACTGTTCAAGAAGATGCCTGAAGGTTTTTTTGTAATATTTTTTTTGTTGCTTTCTCATGGCTGGATAAAATGTCATGGCCTGGTCAGCTCTGTCAACACCTCCCATGATGTTGTTGTAGTCCATCATGACTTGTGGTTTCTTTTCCACCTTTTGTGTGTACCATGACAGCAGAGGTGTTGTGAATAGTACTCATTAGGCACACATCTTTTTTGTCGCGCTCAGTGCCATCATTTTGCCTTTCTGCCAGGCAACTATTTCTCCTGCCTTCAGCTTTTTATTGCCAAAGTTTGGAGGCATGTCACGCCAGTTAGCTCTAACGGTCCCATATGCATCCGTCTTATGCTGTAGAAAGGAACTCATAGAGTTCTGGAGAAGTGTAAAAATTATCTGTGGTTACACAGTAGCCCTGATTCTGCAATTGCTCAATCAAAGTAAGAACTGAAGCAGTTGCCATTCCATAATTACTGAATATTTCGTTGAATTTGGTTCCTATCCCGGTGTAAAGGACCGAATTCCATATGTAACCAGTGCTGGATTCACAGAGCATGAATGATTTTTTGCCAAATCGTGCTCTCTTAGATGCAATATACTGTATCCAGCTGAGTCTTCCTTTGTAGGCTATTAGACTTTCATCGATACTGATGTCTCTATCTAGTACATAGGTCTGCTGGAAAATTTTCTGAATAATTTGATATACCTCCCAAATCTTTTTCAGTTTTGGTGCTGAATGAGAAGTCTCATCAAATACTTCATTATCAGAGAAAATTTGTACTTCAATATGACGTGCCAAAAAAAGGAGTGGCTAGTAATTTGTTGGTTGTCCAATACCACTTCTGCAGGGGTTTTCCCACCACTCCCTGAGGAATTATGAGGCCCAGAAACTTCCAGATGTCCTCTTTGGTAACTGGTTCCCACTTTCTGCTCCTTGCAAACCTCTGATGTGTAGCAGCTTGTTGCTCCTGGTACCGATTTGTCTCCGTAACAATTTTTTCTATAACCTTATCGGTCAAAAAGAGTTGGAGGTATGACAATGGGTTGTCATCTTCCACATCCACTTTGATACCAGGTGCACCAGTAAATGGGAATCTTGGGGGCGCTGCGTGCGCCGTACCACAGTCAATCGAGTACCAAGTCCGCACATCACTGGGCACAGTCGCAGGATCATCGCTGAAATCGCTTTCCATGTCTGATGACGAACTTCCCCATGAATCGCTATCACTCAATATTGCAAGCGATTCTGTATCGCTGTCGCTGTTTTCCAGCAGGTCATATGCCGCTTTTGAGGTAGAGGCATGCTTTTTTGATGCCATGGTCACTCTGCAGTTTCCAGACAAAGTACAGTAAAACTGCGGGCAAGGGCACTGGATAAAGCACTGGGGGGAAAAGTGAGGTCAATTTTATTTTATTTAGTAATGTAATCCAATAGGATTACAAAGTATCAGTGTGTTTGTGCTTTATACTATTTGAATTTTCCACCAGTTCCACCCCCTGCATCACAACGCTCGCAGAGAATGGAAGCCAGGGCACATAGTGCATCGGGCGGAACATCCGGCCGCCGTACACAGCGGGAGTACATCGCAGGTTCCCGGGGACAAGGTAAGTAACCTCTTCCAGGTTCCAGCGATGCGATCCTGAGTGTGGCTCAGGGTTACCGCTAAAGGTACTGATATCTCACCTCGAGCCACACTGGGGAATACCGCCGGGGGGGGTTAAAGGCAGATGGTTTTTATCTTAATCCATTAAGATAAAAAACCTTTTGTGTGTAGCAGCCTCCCCAGCACCCCCTAATTACTTAACTGAGCCCCATCTCTCTCCAGAGATGTCCACGAGTGTCTTAGCCGTCCAGGACTCTCCTCCTGAGTGGCCGAGAGATACAGCAGTGGTGCCATTGGCTGCCGCAGCTGTCAATCAAGGTCAATCAGCCATTTAGGGGAGAGAGGGGGCCGGGTCGGGGCTCTATGTCTGAATGGATACACGGAGCTGTGACACAGCTCGGGTGCCCACATAGGAAGCTACAGACTGTGGGGGCACTCAATAGGAGGGAGGGGCCAGGAGCAGCAAAGAGGGACCCGAGAAGAGGAGGAGCCGGCCTGCTCTGTGTAAAACCAACTGCACAGAGGAGGTAAGTATAACATGTTTATGTTTTTTATTTATTTTTTAAATGCGACTTTACAGTCACTTTAATGTCACTTTAGGTTTGAAGCATATTTCCACTTTTTCAGTCAAACTTGAGAAAATCCCACTATGTTCTGTGTTCCCATTTCCACAGCATGCCTCATTTTTTAAAAATATTTCTTATCCTTCTCTTAATTTAGATGCTTCTGAGGAGGGGGTGTCATGGCTAACTACAAGGTTTTTTTTTTAACAATATTAAACCAGCCATGGTTGGTTCGAATCAATCCATCTATGGGCAGGCTGGTTGTACTGACTTCAATCCATCAGATCAGTGCAACCAGCCTGTTGGATTCTTTTTGTGATCACTACCGGAACCCCTAGCAGTGATTATTGTGTTCTGCCAGCAGTGAAGGCTCCCCATCTGCAGAACACAATAGCGGTGGGAATCCCTCATGAATAAGCTATGGTCTGCTTTAGAGTAAGCCTTTCCCAGGTTTGTTCTCTTTAACATACAATGCAAGAAGTCTAGTCCTAAACCTAAAGCCTCATACACATGGTGCGAAAATCAAAAGGGGATTGTCGTTTTACAGGCTGTTGTCCGAAGTTCTTACCGTTAGTACGCTCCTTTCAACAACTGTTTTCCAATTTTCAGCCAACAAATGTTGGATGACAGGCTAGTAAATTTTTGTCAAACGACAGCTCCACATCAGATTTTCAGATGGTCAGTTCACAAATCCATCACACAAAAGTCAAAAGTACAAACACGCATGCTCGGAATCAGTGCTCACCAAACACAAAATTAGCAGAAGGGGCCCAAAGGGTGGCGCTCAAAAGCTGAAATTCCTCGTAGTACGTCACTACATTTGTGTTTGAGGCACGACAATTTGTGTAACGTTAGGATGCAAGACAAAATCCTGGCACACGCCCTTTTGACAAAAATCAGACGCTCGGTTTTCCAACAATCGTACCGAATGTACAAGGCTTTAAACACTTTATTAGGACAGACTGTGTTCAAAATCTTTTTTTTTAGATTGTGCTATATGAATGGGGGCAAGTAAGAAATATAAAAACGATAAAAGGACTTTGCGCTTCAAATCTATCACATAAATAAGTGGCGGTATTGTGACCTCTACACAGTGCAACTAAGGTGACTATAAACATAAACATCAGCTGTGAGTCAACACAACAGTGAATAAACGCACACAATAGTCAACAAAATAATCCAAATGTACTAGTGACACAAATGTTCTTCATGGGTGAAAAGTTCATAATGTTCTCTTCTTAAAATAAAAATTCAAAATAATATGTGACTGTAGCTGGGATCCAGTAGTGGGACAATACAGATAATCTTATAATGGGGGGTCCAGTGCATATGGGCTCTCTAACCTCTCACCCTAAACAAAGCGAATATAGGCATCAGATGTCTGCTTTAGAAGGTCCTGTGTGGTGCAGTACATTTAATAATCCGGGTGGTGTGCCTCTAGTGGTTAGATAATCCTCCCGGCGTACACATGCCTATATAAATAGAGAGGAGGAGAGAGGAGGGAAGGGGGGGTTTGCCCACCCTGGGCTCAACCAATCCGGTGGGATAGGGGAATGAGGGGAGAGAGAGAAGCCTCCAATGGTGTAGTATATTTGACCAAAATAATATTTATTAAAGAATAAGGGTGGTCTCTTACAATAAAACATCATAAAAACAGCATAAAAGCATGAAAGAATCTGGAGCGGCATCCGAGGCGCCTCCTTACTAGCTTCCGGTTACGTCTTGCTCTCTGCCACGCCCTACGCGTTACGTCACCGCTCGTGACTTCATCTGGGACTTCACCCTTATTCTTTAATAAATATTATTTTGGTCAAATATACTACACCATTGGAGGCTTCTCTCTCTCCCCTCATTCCCCTATCCCACCGGATTGGTTGAGCCCTGGGTGGGCAAACCCCCCTTCCCTCCTCTCTATTGTACGCCGGGAGGATTATCTAACCACTAGAGGCACACCACCCGGATTATTAAATGTACTGCACCACACAGGACCTTCTAAAGCAGACATCTGATGCCTATATTCGCTTTGTTTAAGGTGAGAGGTTAGAGAGCCCATATGCACTGGACCCCCCATTATAAGATTATCTGTATTGTCCCACTACTGGATCCCAGCTACAGTCACATATTATTTTGAACTTTTATTTTAAGAAGAGAACATTATGAACTTTTCACCCATGAAGAACATTTGTGTCACTAGTACATTTGGATTATTTTGTTGACTATTGTGTGCGTTTATTCACTGTTGTGTTGACTCACAGCTGATGTTTATGTTTATAGTCACCTTAGTTGCACTGTGTAGAGGTCACAATACCGCCACTTATTTATGTGATGGATTTGAAGCGCGAAGTCCTTTTACCGTTTTTAGTCTTTTGAGTGTAGTGTGAACACTTTTGACTTTGCCGCAGTCCTGAGAGACATCATCACTTCACATTCACGCATATTATTTTACACATTTTTATTTGCTTTGTCTATCTACTCACTATACATCTTCATTTAGATGTAGACACATTCCTTTACTCTGTTTAGCGCGAGGGACATCACCACAAGTAAGAAATATAAACTGGGTATTCTCCAAATTTTTTTCCAAAAGTAGAAATACACTTTAAGCTCAGTACGCGTTTTGAATTGAATAACTGATTTTGTATGAAAGGGCTTTCCTCTTAACCATTTCAACCCTGGACAATTTGGCTGCTGAATGACTGGGCCATTTTTTACGATTCGGCACTGCAACGCTTTAACTGACAATTGCGCGGTCATGCGACACTGTACCCAAACAAGATTGACGTCCTTTTTTTCCCACAAATAGAGCTATCTTTTGGTGGTATTTGCTCGCCTCTGTGGTTTTAATTTTTTTGCGCTATAAACAAAAAAAGATTTTGAAAAAAACGCAATATTTTGTACTTTTTGCTATAATAAATATCCCCATTTTTTTTTTAAAAAAAGCTAATTTTTTTCTCAGTTTAGGCCGATATGTATTCTTCTATATATTTTTGGTAAAAAATATTGCAATAAGCGTATATTGATTGGTTTTCGCAAAAGTTATAGCGTCTACAAAATGGGGGATAGATTTATAGCATTTTTATTATTATTTTTTTTTTTTACTAGTAATGGCTTTGATCTGAAATTTTTATGGGGACTGCAACATTATGGCAGACACATTGGACACTTTTGACACATTTTTGGGACCATTGGCATTTATACAGCGATCAGTGCTATAAAAATGCACTGATTTCTGTCAGGGAAGGGGTTAACACTAGGGGGCGATCTAGGGGTTAACTGTGTTCCCTGCTACGGTGACCCCGCCCCCCTCTGACACATGGGGACTTCCCTGTGGCATTCCCCGTGACATCAGAAGGGGGCGGGGTTACGTAATGGGTGACCCCGCCCCCCTCTGAAGTCACAGGAATGCCACAGGGAAGTCCCCGTCAAGTCGACCTGCGTCAGAGGGGGGCGGGGTCACCGGGTGGCCCCCCCATTATTTAAGAACCGTCAGAAGAGGAGAAGCGTCACACAGCGGGAGCCTCCCATCATGCCATCATGTATGCGGAGCAGCCCAAGGAGAAGAAGGGAAGAAGACGCCGCAGAGGAAGATGCCGGACTAGAACACCGGAGGAAGAACCAGAGGAACCAGAAGAACCAGAAGAAGAAGAAGACGGAGGAAGAAACCAAAGGAAGATAGAAGATAGAAGAAAGAAGAAAGAAGATAGAAGAAAGAAGAAGCATTTAAATAAAGGAATTGTCAAAAACTGTCTCTTGTCGTTTTTAACATTTTTGACAGTTTTTTTGTGAAATGGTAGGGGTACTTTTGTACCCCCTTACCATTTCACACAGGGGGGAGGGCTGGAGTCTGGGGGTCCCCTTGTTAAAGGGGGCTTCCAGATTCCAATAAGCCCCCCACCCGCAGACCCCCACAACCACCTGGCAAGGGTTGTGGGGATGAGGCCCTTGTCCCCAAAAATGGCGAGGGGTCCCTCCAAAAATCCATACCAGACCCTTATCCGAGCACGCAACCTGGCAGGCAGCAGCAAAAGAACTGTACCAGGCCACATGCCCTCAACATTGGGAAGGTGTTTTGGGGGGGCTACCCAAAGCACCCTCCTAATGTTGAGGGCATGTGGCCTGGTACGGTTCAGGGGTGGCGCTCTCTCGTCCCCCCTCTTTTCCTGCTGCCTGCCAGGTTGCGTGCTCGGATAAGGGTCTGGTATGGATTTTTGGAGGGACCCCACGCCATTTTTTTTTTTAATTTTGGCGCGGGGTTCCCCTTAAAATCCATACCAGACCTGAAGGGTCTGGTATAGATTTTGAGGGGGACCCCACACCATTTTTTTTTTATTTTGCCCGGGGTTCCCCTTAATATCCATACCAGACCTGAAGCGCCTGGTATGGAATTTAGGGGGACCCCCCCACATAATTTTTTTTTTTTTAATTTTGGTTCGGGGTTCCTCTATGGGAAATTCCAATGCCGTTTTTATCAATGAACTTTTATGCGTATTGTTGGACCGGCAATTCATTAATAGCCGCGAGTAGTTTTAAATGACTTTTTTTCCTTTTGAAATGTCATTTTGCTGTCAGACTGTTCTAAACACGGGAAACATGCGCCCCTTTACAGGCATACTATAGACACCCCCAGGTACAAAATTAAAAGGAATATTGCACTTTTATTGTTTCACTTTAAGCATTATTAAAATCACTGCTCCCAAAAAAACGGCCGTTTTTAAAACTTTTTTTTGCATTGATCCATGTCCCCTGGGGCAGGACCCAGGTCCCCAAACACTTTTTATGACAATACCATGCATATAAGCCTTTAAAATTAGCACTTTTGATTTCTCCCATAGACTTTTAAAGGGTGTTCCGCAGCTTCCGAATTTGCCGCTAACACCCCAAATTGTTCGCTGTTCGCAGCTGATGTTCGAGTCGAACTCACTCGAAGCTCATCCCTAGTACAGTCAGACTCCTCTCAGTATGACCAGCATGTGCGTTACACTTTCCGTGTTTATGTGCTTTACTGTGACAAAGTGGAGGCTGGGTTACATTTTTCATACCTTATTGCTACTTGATCATCACTTTGGGAAAGGAGAGCAATAATATTTTGCAGCTTTCTAAAAAAAAAGTGTTCCTACATATAAACCAGTGTAACCCAGTAAAATCCATCAAGAAAGCAGTTTATCTGTTATAAAAAACGCCTAATATAAATAAAATAGTGTTTTATTAGACAATATAGTGACTCGTTGATATGTATTCTTTATTTTTTGTGTATTAAACACAAGTTTTATTATTTCTAACAATCTCACTAAACCAACAGAGGGCAACGTTTAGCTATGAAACAAGCACTGCACAGTAAACTTTATGATAAGATTGGATCTTCTTCAACTAGCATAAAACTTTGATTCAGAATTATAACAACTTTCTATGTAAAACTTCAAACTTGAAACAGCTACTGTGCAGAGTCCCTCTTAACCAGCTCCAAGTAAGTCATTCTGCTTGTTTCAGTAGTCTTTTTAAAGCTTTTCATTGATTTCTTGCAGGTTATTTTACTATGCCAGCAGCAGAGTGCAAGCTTTCCAGACACAAAGGACTTTGAATCTTCTTAAATGTACCTTTTAGTCATAATCAGGCTCTTGTTTTTTGTTTTTTTGTTTTTTTTTTCGTCTACCTAACATGCACATATGCTATTCGGTGCCTGTTTGACAAGCCTTGCATAGGTGGTGACAACAAGGAGCAGTCATATTGCTGCAGACTTAACAGAGAAAAATGACACACTGGGGTTGATTTACTAAAGGCAAATCAACTTTGCACTACAAGTGCACTTGGAAGTGCATTCACTGTAGATCTGGGGGGAAGATCTGAATTAAGGGGAAGCTCTGCTGATTTTTATCATCCAATCATTTACAAGCAGAAATGCTGTTTTTTTATTTTCGATGCATGTCCCCCTCAGATTTACAGATACTGCACTTCCAAGTGCACTTGTAGCACAAAGTGGATCTGCCTTTAGTAAAAAAAACCCCATGGCTTAACATCTTTAACCTATTCTACTGACAAGATACTCAGTACCCCCTGAGATAATTTCCTTTAATTACAAATCTCCCATTCACTGCCCACGTAATATAAAAATGACAAAATTGTTCAGATTGTGAATCAGTTGTGCATAGGAGGAACTTAAAATGTATGTAAAGTCAAAACTTTTTATATATATTTTTTAATTTTGGATAGAGTAGGAAAAGTTTAGAACCTTGTCAGTTTTTTTTATTGCTGTCTATGCCCTCAGGGAAATCCAACAATTTTGAGATGTCACTGGAAGAGGAGGTGAGGGAAACCTATCCTGATGACAATGATCTAAAAGGGAATTACTGTTAGCTTTTGATACATGAGTTTCTACTTTCTGCAGTGCTTTAGGGAAACAAAGGGAAATCTCCATGATGGGACAGCAAGATAAAAAAAAGAAGAAGAAAGAAACTGACAGAGGTCATAACCAGTCTCTGAAAATGCTAGTTGCCTAGCTGTCACACTAATATAACAGCTCTAGTACTTTGAACCAATGTCCTAAAGTATGCAGATCAGGACTTTTTACCTAACCTGCTACATTCCTGCTCTGATCAGTAACTCAAAAAGTAATGAAAGTAAAAACAGCCAGGAAACTTAGTGAGGAGAACAGCAATGACAGCCCAATGTTTTTTTCAGTATAGATTTCCTCTAAAAGGAAAGTGCCTACATACAGCTCAAGCAGTCTGAAACGGGTATATAACGTTATCAACTTGTACAATAGGGTTTCACTTAAATATATACAAGTAAAAGGAAAAGTACAGCCAAAACTCGTTTGGCTGTACTTTTCCTGTGGATCCCTTTTCAGCAGACAGTAGCCTGAAGCCCGCTGTCGGTTGACATCACAGAGCTGGTCCAGGATGGGGAAAGATTGTAAAAATATGTTTGGGATCCTCCCACAATTCTGGACCAGCACTTGGCTCACTCTATCCAAAATGAGCAGGGCTTTGGCATTCATTGTGCTTTAAAAAAAGCGAGTCCGATGCCACATTTTTAAGTGTAAACAAGGGATGGTTTACACTTGCTACAAAATGTGGCATTGGACATGGTTCTTTAAGGCACTCTGAATGACAATCACTGAATAAAAGGGTTAGCTTACAGCCCTGTTCGCATGTTGTGTTTGTTTTGCTTCAAAAATTATACCCCATGTCGCATTTACGGTACTTCAAAGCATCTTCAAAACCTCCATAGAAGTCCATGACAAAGCTCGCTTGAAGCTCCTGCAGCTTTTGAGAGGCTTTAACCCCTTCAGATCCGCGCTATAGCTGAATAACGGATACAGCGCGGATCTGCTTTGCCGGGAGGAACAATGGAGGTACAGTATGCCTGCATATTAGCACATAAATGTTCCATAAGCACAAAATTGCAGGAAACAAATTACAAGTTACTACACTCCGGACAAGCTGCATAGATGGATCCACAAAAACAAGACCCCTGCTGGAGATGTCAGAAAGAAATAGGTACAATTACCCATGTTTAGTGGAGTTTCCCCTCAATTTCAGCCTACTGGTGTGGAGTTAGGGAACTGATCAGGAAAATCACAGAGACCAAACTAAATTTAAATGCGGCCTGCTGCTTATTGCACGTGACAAACTTCTTGTTTAAAAGATACAAGCATTCTTAACTACCAAGGTACAATTTACAAAAGCAGATCAGCAGATGAACTACAACAAACCCTTTTAAAATTAAATCTGACAGAACCCACAAGCAGCAACACTCCCACACGCAGAAGAATGGCATCATCTTCACCTTCAGGCAGCACCCAGAAAATTTCAGAACAAAATGGGAATCATCATTCTCACAAAAGAGGCCGTTATGCCACATCATCCATGGACCAAGAAGATTCAATGGACTGACATCCTAATTCCTGATATCTCTTCATTTATTATACTAAGAGATGGTTCTCTATAAAAAACCTGTATTTATAACTGAATGTAACTGCATTCTGATAGTCACACACTGTGTGGGATCATGTTACATTCCAGTTATATTTCTTATTACTTCTGATTCATATAGCCTTAGAATATATAAGTGAAATAAGGAAATTCTTGTTCAGTTATATATTATCAGGTAATAACAATAGATTTATTACTTTTTAGGACAAATGTGTTCAATAATCCAGAAGTAATGGAAGCTTTTTCTTTCTTTTCTTAAAACAAATATATTATTACCTAACTAGTTCCTAGAATTATGTTTTTGTTTATTCTAATCTGAAGCAATACAACCTCAATTTTATGAGTTAACATATCTAAACAGTTACATATGAATAAAATATGTAATTGTTTACTCTAAAAGGGTTAAAATCCCAAAATAATTCAAACTATCTTCATCAATACCAAAGTTATTAACAGTACCTTTCTAACTGAATTATTTAGCCTAGGGCAAGACTAACCATATACAACCACCCTGGAATAAATAATTTCAACAAAAACTATATTCTGCACTCCAATTAATGAAACATCATTTTGATGTCTTTTGACATAGCACTTCTCTCTTGTAAGCGGAAGATCCGTGTACCCCCATTAACCCTCCTCATTCTCCCAACCATATTATGTGGGAGTGTGACGAAGGCACTTATTCTCCTGAGAGAGATATTTATTCTCTTTCACGGGTAAATTGTGATTACCGTATTTATCGGCCTATAACACGCACTTTTTTCCCCTGAAAATCAGGGGAAAATCGTGGGTGCGTGTTATAGGCCGATCCCCGCCGATTTCTGTGTCATCGGAGCGATCGCGGCAATTGCCGCGGTCGCCGCCGACATACACAGCCGTGGGTAGATTCAAAAATGGCGCCGAGACTGCAGGGAGCCGAGATACACATACTCGAGTGTTCTCGGCTTTTTCCGGCGCCGCCGTCACGCCCAGTCCCGCCCCTGGACCTGTGTTATGTCCATCATAGGGCGGGACTGGGCGTGACTGTGAGCGGCGCCGAAAAAAGCCGAGAACACTCGGGTATGTGTATCTCGGATCCGACAAGAGCCGAGATACACATACCCGTGTGTTCTCGGCTTTTTTCGGCGCCGCTCACAGTCACGCCCAGTCCCGCCCTATGATGGACATAACACAGGTCCAGGGGCGGGACTGGGCGTGACGGCGGCGCCGGAAAAAGCCGAGAACACTCGAGTATGTGTATCTCGGCTCCCTGCAGTCTCGGCGCCATTTTTTGAATCTACACCGAGTGCACAAAGCTGCACTGACATGGCTGGACTGGGGCAGACCTGCACTAACGAAGCTGCACTGGGGCAAGGCTGCACTGAGGCAAAGCTTCACTGACAAGGCTGCACTGGGGCAAAGCTGCACTGACAAGGCTGCACTGGGACAAAGCTGCACTGACAAGGCTGCACTGACAAGGCTGCACTGACAAAGCTGTACTGACAAGACTGCACTGGGGCAAGGCTGCACTGACACTGAAAAGGCTGCAGATGGACAGATAAGGCTGCATTGATGGGCATTTTAATGTAAGTTTTTTTTTTCCCTTAAACTTCCCTCCTAAAAATATTTTTTCCTTAAAATTCTCTCCTAAACTTGGGGTGCGTGTTATACGCCGGCGCGTGTTATACGCCGATAAATACGGTACTTGCAAAATATAATTTATACAATGTATCATCTAATCTCATATGTTTTTTGTTTACTCTTTACTCCAGAATTCACTGGTTTCTTTTCTATCTATTCATCTCTTCAGTCCACACAGGTTGATCTGCGCAGTCAGCTCTGCATAACAAAAAGTAAGTCAAAACTATTTGATCTATTGCCATGGCACCACTGAATATACTTTCCCTGAATGTTCAGGGAATAAATGTCCCTCAAAAAAGGACCAAAGCCTTCCGTACTTTCCATAACAAGAAGGCTCACATAGTATGCCTCCAAGAAACACACTTCACCAAAGATTCTACTCCAAAATATATTTCTCCTTTTTATCAACAAATTTACACGGCTTCTGCCTGTACCAAGCAAAGGGGAACTCTAATTGCATTTCACCGATCCACACCATTCACCTTATCATCAGAAATTAAAGACCCAGAAGGTAGATACCTGATACTCATGGGTTATATAATGGATACAGCAATCACGGTGATTTCCTACTACGCTCCTAACAAACAACCTACACCATTCCTCTCACATATATTACAAGTGATTAATACACACAAAATAGGAACAGTGATAATGTGTGGGGATTCGAACCAGGTCCTCCTCCCATTTCTAGATAAATCACCTTTTACACCATCCAAAATAACCTCTAGATTACCTTTTTCTCAACTTCTTTCCAAATACAATCTGGTAGATTCATGGAGAGAAAGTAACCCAATGAAAAAGAAATTCACTTATTTCTCGCACCCTCATCAAACCTTCACCAGAATAGATCATATTTTTCTAACAATAGGAATGATACCAGAAATTATTGCATCAGATATAATTCCGATTCCGTGGTCTGACCATAATGCAGTATACACTACTATAGCCTCAGCCATACCAAAAGCGCATGACCCAACGTGGTACTTACTGGACATAATGCTCAAACACCCACTACATCAGATGGCCATTGAACAAGCTTTAAAGGAATACATATCAATTAATAATACAACAGACATCTCCCCAATAACACTGTGGGAAGCTCATAAGCCTGTCTTGCGTGGTACAATACAAAGACAAATGGCACTATTTAAACGGGAACGCAAAAATCTAGCAAAAAAACTAGAACTCAATTTTAATGCAGCCTACATATAATTTCAAGATAATCCATCTCAGAGTACAAAATCTCATCTGGAAAAATCTAGATTGGAATACGATCTATTTCTCACTGAGTCAGTTGATAAATCCCTCAAACGCTCCAAACACAATTTCTACATGAATACAAACAAACCAGGTACATATTTGGCTCGGGCATTAAATTCAACTAACAAATCTTTCAAACCAATACGTTTGAAATTATCAAAAAATGTTTACACTTGTAATCCAGTTAAAATAGTCCATAAGTTTCACTCACATCTCGCAACTTTATACAAGACAAACAATGAATTTAATCCTACAGAGGCTGAATCCTTCTTCTCAAAAATAACCTTACCTGAGTTATCTCAGAATCAAAAAAGCAGTTTGGATGAGCCTATAACTATAGATGAAGTTGCTAACGCCATAAAAGACCTAAAACTTAACAAAAGACCAGGCCCAGACGGCTACTCGGCTTTATACTATAAAACATTCTCAGAAATACTCTCTCCCATTCTCACTGAAACTTTTAACAAACTTCTAGATGGACATTCTTTTCGGCAAGAAACACTAATGGCAATTGTTTGTATGATCCCAAAACCCCTTTCTGATGATACTTCCTGTGTGAATTATCGGCCTATCTCTCTGTTAAACCTCGATATTAAATTATTAGCAAAAATAATAGCAAAACGCCTCAATAGCATTATAGGAAAATTAATACATAGAGATCAAGTAGGCTTCATGCCAAATAGACAGGCAGGCGATAATATACGCAGGGCAGTGTTATTGGCACATATTGCTAAAAAACGGAAAATCCCTTTATGTTTTCTATCTCTCGATATTAAGAGGGCATTTGACACAGTATCCTGGCAATATATGCAATATTCATTACAAAAATGGGGTTTTGGACCCCACTTTTTAACATGGATCAAAGCATTATATAATAAACCCAAAGCCTATATAAAATATGCTGGATACAAATCTGAAGCCTTTAATATCGAAAGAGGTACTGGACAGGGTTGCCCATTATCTCCCTTATTATTTGCCCTTATACTCGAACCCATGGCCCAATACATCAGAACAAACCAAACTATAACTGGCATTGAAGTACGAGATATTACACACAAATTATGTATATTTGCAGACGATATATTACTTTTTCTATCATCACCACAGGTCTCTGGTCCTAACTTAATACCAGCTCTTGATGGATTTGCAGCCCTATCCGGCCTTATGATTAATCCTAAGAAATGCCTAGTGCTTAATATTTCACTCACAAACATGGAATTGATCCCGGCTAGGGCTGCACTCCCATTCACATAGGCAGAAAAATCAATCCCATATCTTGGAATTCATTTAACAGCATCTCATTCTGACTTATTCTCAACCAATTATCCTCCTGTATTAAGACAGATCACAAATCTAATAAAACAATGGTCGCAACTTCCTTTATCCTGGATGGGGAAGATTAATGCAATCAAAATGACTATTCTACCCAAATTGCTTTATCTATTCAGAGTCCTCCCTATTCCAATTCCTTCCTATTTTTTGAGAATAGTACAAAAAAGAGCAACTTCGTTTATATGGGGCTCTTCTAAACCACGTATACCTATACACACACTACATCTTCCCAAAAATAAAGGAGGCCTGGGATACCCTAATTTTACTAACTACTACAGAGCAGCACATTTGGCCAGTCTGTCCAAATACCATGCAAAACAGGAAATCCCATTATGGGTATTTATAGAGGCTTCAGAAAATGACCCTCTATTAATATCAAATTTATTATGGCTTGATCCTAAAGACAGCTTTAAAATTCATAATCCCATAACTAAACACTTCTTATCTCTCTGGGATAAACTAAAAACCAAATATCAGTTACAATCTCCACACAATCCTCTCCTTTCTTTTATCAGAAATCCGGCCTTTTATCCGGCATGGATCTACCCAAATTCTTTTAAAGCTTGGACAACATCAGGCATTCAGACACTAAATGACTTCATAGCATCTAAATAATTCCTTTCATTCCCATCGCTTAGAGAAAAATATGATCTACCAAACTCTGAGATATTTAGATATCTCCAAATCAAAAATTTCTATACACCATTCCTAAAGGGGGATACACCATTATCCCAATTATCCATTTTTGAATCAATCTGTACAAAAGATCCATTTGCTAAAGGTACAATTTCATCACTTTATAATCAATTATATGGAGTAGCAAATCTTAATAGACCCTCTTACGTTCAGAGGTGGGAGGAGGACCTGGGACGAACTTTAGAAGACACGGACTGGTCTAACATATGGCTCACATCTAAGTCATCTTCACCCAACATCTTAGCACTGGAGACAAATTATAAAGTCCTAACTCGCTGGTACCTTGTACCCGCTAGAGTGGCAAAATATTCACCTAATACCTCAGCTCTTTGTTTTCGAGGATGCCCAGAAATAGGCACATATTTACACATATGGTGGACGTGCCCAGTAATCCAAACCTTCTGGAAGGAAGTCTTCGTGATTGCATCTAAAATATTTAAAAAAATAATACAACCAGATCCATATTTAACTTTACTTAATCTAAAACCGGAATGGTTAACACTCTCTCAATTCAAACTAATGATCCAACTAATAACGGCTGCAAAACAAACAGTGGCCAAGGCATGGAAATCTCCTACATTGGTACTAGCAGAAACAATTCACAGAATGAATAATACAATGTCCCATGCTAAGATGGTAGCCATCGATCAAAATCAAATTCCAAAATTTGAAAAACTTTGGCATCCTTGGATAAACAACAGTTCCTGTCAGACTTCAATGACTCTGTCCTGTTGCCATGGTAACAGATTAAATGACTTACAGAGATACCCATTCTAAGGCTTCAAAGAGAACTAAAAAGAATAATAAACTGACGAGCGGGACAACCTTGTGGACCATACCTCTACCTTTCAACCCTTTTTCTTCTTTCTCTTTCCTTTTCTCCACCTTACGATTAAAGCTCATTATCAGAATTTATTTGACCTATATACACTCTATTTGTAAACAATATGTATAGTAGGTATAAATCATTTAAATACCTACAAAAGTAACTAAGGAAATTATATATATCTTTAATTTAGGTTTACGTGAACCCAGTGTTTAATATTTGAAATTTCATGATATTTACCTATATAAACCCTACTGTAAAACAATGAGCTTACTTTATAGATCCTTGTAAACTTACTTTATGTATCTTTATAACATTGTATACTCAATAAACTTCTTTTGACAAGGAAAAGATACAAGCATTCTTTAACTAAACACCTCCTGAATGTGGCCAAATCACTAATTCTCCTACACTGGAATACAACACGGGTTCCATCCATCCCAGATTGGCTAAACAGGGTCAAGGACATCTGTGATATGGTAGATACCCTTGCACAAGACTCAGGAATGGTAGAGATGGTAGAGAGAAAACATAGCAGCCCTGGTTTGTCTTTAAGTACTCCCAGTCCTTCATGGACGCCATGTCCTAACTAGCTTTATAATGTCCTAACAGAACAAAATTGTACTAGACTATATCTGTATCTGAGATCCAAACTGATTGAATATAACTAAGAGCTACTAACGTACCTACGTTACACTACTTACACCTTTTCTACTCCACCTTTCTTACCTACATAATAGTGATAGCAAAGAACGACAAGAAAATGAACCAGATTAAGGTTAACAAAGTTCCTTATACTACTTACTTTACGATAGCAGTGAAACCAAACTCTTTAAAATTAATTTTGATGAGCCTACTATGCTTACAGACTATGTTTATGGTTTACTCGTGACACCTTAAGATGTACATAACAAACAAATGCAGTTGTATCTGCGACTTGCGTATTGTGCAACCTTTCCTTACTTTTTCAATAAAAGCTGACTGTTTAAAAAAAAAAAAATACCAGCTTGTATACCTAGCCTGATGTAATAGGGTTTTTGAATATTAACAATGCCTATTAACAGTTAACAGCGTCAATAAAATATGTATTATATATTTCAAATAAATGCTACAGATTTCTATACATTTAATTTAAGTAAAACATTTCTTATTTCTTCATCCCAAATTTTTCTAATACAACATATGGACAGACCATAATACACATCTTCACTGCCAGTAGTTCAGACCGATAAGCCATGCCATGTCAGATGTTCCCAGCTCACTCATTTTATTTACCTTGTCAGATGGTGGGATTTTCTATGTCTCAAAGGGTGAAAGCAGATGTTGTATGCTAGGTTGTCAATTATTTACTAGGGTTTAATAAAACCATTCTTAATTTATATACCATATGTATACCTGTTCATCAACAAGAACTGGAATCATGAGGGTGGTCAGACCAATGTCTCTGGAAACACTGCCAAAAAGACATCAAAGCATTATTCAGATTCACTGGTCCCTGCACTGATGAACCATATTCCAGACTTATAACTTATTTCAGTTATCAAAATTAGAGATATAAAACAATATTTACATAGCACAGCCTATACAAATTGTAGAGACATCAGTGTGCTTTGCTAGAACTTTTTTTCTTCTGATAAAAAGATCTTCAGAAACAGCAGTTGTATAGCAATAAACCCCAAATAGAAAAAGTGCTAAAAAAGACTGCTTTTCAGGTATATATTTTTATAGACATTACTAGTCCTGTACAATTTGTTCAATAGTTGGGCTTAACCACCTCAGCACCGGAAGATTTTACCTCTTTCCTGACCAGAGCATTTTTTGCGATTCGGCACTGCGTCGCTTTAGCTGACAATTGCGCGGTCATGCGACGTTGTACCCAAACAAAATTGACGTCCTTTTTTTCCCAAAATAGAGCTTTCTTTTGGTGGTATTTGATCACCTCTGCAATTTTTATTTTTTGCGCTATAAACAAAAAAAGAGTGACAATTTTGAAAAAAAAGCAATATTTTTTTACTTTTTGCTATAATAAATATCCCCAAAAAATATATAAAAAAAAAAACAAATTTCTTTCTCAGTTTAGGCCAATATGGGGGATAGATTTATGGCATTTTTATTATTATTTTTTTTTAATTAGTAATGGTGGCGATCTACGATTTTTATCATGACTGCAACATTATGGCGGACACTTTTGACACTATTTTGGGGCCATTGTCATTTATACAGGGATCGGTGCTATAAAAATGCACTGATTACTGTGTAAATTACACTGGCAGGGAAGGGGTTAACACTAGGGGGCAATCAAGGGGTTAAGTGTGTCCTAGGAAGGTGCTCTAACTGCAGGGGGGATGGGTTACCACTGACATGACATCGATCACTGCTCCTGATCACAGGGAGCAGTGGAACTCTGTCATGTCACAAGGCAGAACAGGGAAATGCCTTGTTTACAATCGCGGTCCATCGGTGAACATCGAGTTCCCTGGACCGCGGCGGGCGGCGGGGGAGCATGCGCATGCCCGATAGGCAGCAAATTTAAAGGGACGTACAGGTACGCCCATTTGCCTGCCTGCACCATTCTGCCAATGTACATCTGTGTGCGCCGGTCGGCAAGCGGTTAAATAAAGAAGGGCTGACTTTATCCCAAAAGTACCATGCACTTCCATAATACTCCGTTTGTAAAGCTTGCCAAACTTTCTAATAAGAGAGTCCAGAACAACAAACATGCTGAGTGTCAACCTGCTCATGTATTGTGGAGTAAAGCAGTCAGGTTTAACTGCTATAAGAGCAGGGACAGTAAATGAAAGAAAAAAAAGAGTCAGGGATGGCCATGTTCGTTTTTTTTTTTGGCATGGTATTCAACCTTCTCATTGATGTCCCTAAAGCCATTATTGCTGTTCAGCAAGCAACACTATTTTATTTTTACAGATGTATTAGTGGCCTTTTGCTTTATAGGTTTTGTTAAAGGTAAGCTTCAAACAAACAGCTAAATGCACAATTGAAATAGACATCTGTGAACTGTGTTATCTGGCAAAGGATTTATAATTCTATCCAGCCAGGAGAATGACATTACATTGTCTGTTATATTTAAGGAATACAGGGATGTCACCTCTCTGTAACTAAAGGCAGAATTTTATTTTTTATATATAGTAGGGGAGGGTTATAACATGTCAGTTTTGTCCGTCTGTGTCCCATGGAGATTTCCCTTCACTTCCTGTACCATATCCAAAACAGGAAGTGAGAGGAAATCCCTCCAAAGTGAGGAAATCCTGGGGTGTCACCAGAACTAGTTCCACCATTGGAAGTTTTCCCCTCTATTACTGTTCTGCGGACAACTCAGAATTTGTAATTTTCTTTCTCTTTCAGAAATAACAATAAACAGGACAAATAGTTTGGTTGAATCTCCTTAACGTGGGCACAGACAGCAATAAAAACCCGACAGGTGTTCTAATCCCTCTCCTCTCTATCCAAAACTAAAAAAAAAAAAAAAAAAAAAAGTTTTGCCTTTAGTTACAGTTCACTACTCCAGTCATTCAATTCTGTTTTTTTTTCTTGCACAAGATTGGGCATTCAAAGTGAACGTCACCATATTCGATAAGCTTTTGTATTTCAATAGTAAACCAACCCAATTGAGTGCCATTTAATTCTCATAATAGGTAGAGAAAGAAAGTGACATTTTTATTTTAGCTAACTCCTGAATTACAATAAAACATTACATACACAGTGTACTGTATATTTTAAAGAACAGATCCGAAGAACTGTTTTGCAAATATACAGTAACACTATATAAAGTGTGCAATGGACTATAAGAGTGCATATAGTCTTCACGTTTGGTACATTTATTAAAGTTTTTAAAAGGAGGTAGTCAAGTCAGCTCTCGATGACCGGATTATTTCTTTCCTGCTATGTATATACAGAAACTACATGATTTTTAATTCCAAAAATTCAAATGGAGCAGCTGCAATCTGGGTTATGCTGTTCTGCTTGAAACCACTGATGTCAGTGTGATATCACAGTACATGCTGTTTGTAGAAAAACAAGGCATGCCTCCCATCTGGTCTCTCGGGAGTGAAAGAAGCTTTTAAGTGAAACTCCAGATTCACATGCTAAAAAAAAATAAATCTCAATGTGCTCATTGATTTCCTTTTCAAAAATATACAAAAATCTTTCTTACTTACTTTACAGCATTTCTTCACACCTGCCTAAAACTTTAGCACACTACTCTGTGTGTGTGTGTGTGTGTGTGTATATATACACATACACACTATATTACCAAAAGTATTGGGATGCCTGCCTTTACACGCATATGAACTGGCATATTAATGGCATCTCAGTCTTAGTCTGTAGAGTTCAATTTTGTGTTGGCACGAGCCCTGCTCTATGCGTCTATAAGACACATAGAACCACAGCTCGGTCATGCCCCTGCTCTCTCCTCATTGGCTCATTGAAAGTGAGGCTTGGACCTCTTGGTGTATTATTTAGAGCGATGGCAGGAAATGACGCTCATGCCCCAGAAGAAGTCCTTTTGGCGACAAAACTGATCAAGCTGAGCTGGATGTTTCTGCTATCTCGCTTTCCTGCATGTGTCCGGATGTCTGTGGTGGCCACCCTTCTTTCATATCTAATGCTATTTTTACTTAGATAGTTGCCAGTTGGCCGATTTGGGAGAGGAGTCTTCTGGATTCGCTAGTATAGATCGTCAGGTGGTTCCTTCTTCTACCCCCTGTGGATGACCTGTGCTGGGGATATAACATCAAGCCTGTTTGACCCTCTGTAACAAAGGGTCCAGGCTCTTTGGTAAGAGTTCATTTTGTATTATGGCGGTGGTATACTCACCTGGTGGAGGGAATTTGGATCCACTTATCCACAATATCATTATGGAACCGGATATTTGAATTTATTATTTATCTGAACGATTGATCACTTTGGACCATATTATATACTTTTGGATTCTTTTCATATGTTTTTAGCACAACACTCTAATTGCTATTGGATATTTAAAAAAACGTTCATCCTGTACAACCACTTTAAGCTTCTGCACATACACCTTATTAAATCATTTTCATTCACTCTCAGCCAAAGGTAGAAAAAAGACCATTATTTCAGTAGTTAACTTCATTTATTTTCTCTGTATTATAGTACTGTCATTCTTTCTGATTCAAAGGTATAAAAGGTATTAAGTATAGGTTCCACTGCAATGATAGATTGAAAAGTCATCAGGTAATCATTGTTTCTAATATTTTGCATAGTGGAAACACAATTGCTTAGTTGTGTATAACCTTATTCATCTAACAGGAACCTAACTTATTGTGTCATAGGTGAGCCAAAGGGAGCAACTGTACATTCAGGATACATTTACCGCAACATGCATTACTGTCTCTGGCCCAGGGTAAGCCTTCTAACAGGGCATATAGGGGGAAGGGGGCATGGGAATCTCTGATATTTAGGCTATCTCAAAGTTTTAACATGAAATATATGTTAAGATGTTCTGTCTGGGCATCCCCTTGCCAGGGTGCATGCACTAGATTGCCCCCAGCTTTGGACTTCTCCAAGGAAACCCACAGCTTGTGTTTAACATGAAAATTCTGGTTATATATTCTGGTTAGGGTGATGATGGTTTTATAGTAGGATGTTTTGTTAGAAAGGTCTACACTATCCTCATCTATAGGTTTAGTCAAGATCTTGTACAATAGTCTGTTTTCCCTGTCAAATATAAGAGTCAACAATGGTGTGTGTGATCTGATTAAACAATGTATTGTGTGGGGAGATGGTACCCATCCGTAATAGTAATAAAATGCTGGGTAATACATTCATTTTTGACAATACTAGTTCTACCTAGTCACATGAATAAGACTTTATTCCAATCATCTAAATCTTGTTTTGATAGTTTGCAACAATGGAGCATAATTTTTTTGTATAGAGTAGTTAGCGAGAGTCAGCAAGCAAGGTTGGGTTGCCAAGTAAAATTGGAAGAATGGCAAGCATCTGTTTCAGTAGTGGTCAGTTTCAAAACCAGTATCTCTGATTTATCCATGATAACTTTAGAGTTGGAAAGGGCCCCCGAGTCCTGCAACTCCTACATAAGTTTAAGCAGGAAAGTGATTGCCATCTGTGTGTGCAGAGCTTATGTTCCTTTGCACCCTATGCAGACCCCCTGGATGTTTTGGTTAAGATTGATTTTACAAAGGCCAACAGCATGAGTGCCAAAAAGAAACCCTGCCTGGATCCATTTATAATGAAGAAGAGTTGGGAAAGTGCACCTTTAAAATTAATCCTGACCGAAATGTTTCTTTAATATGCCAGTTTGCAACCCAGCATTTTAGGTCTAGGCAAATGCTTTAAATTATTCCTCCATGAACAGCCAATCCATGCTATCAAATGCCTTTTTGACATCTATAGAACGAAGGAGGCACGAGTCTGGATACATTTGGGTGAAGATCAGTGAGCAATCTGTAAAGCTCTGAGAAAATTGTCTCTTGCCTCCCTACTTGGTATGCATCCAGTCTGGTTAGGGTGGATTAGGTCTGGAAGGAACTCCTTAAGTTGGTTCACCAAGATTTTAAGAAGGATGTTGGTGTCTGTGTTTAGTTAGGTGATCAGATGAAACTTTTAGCAGTGGGAGTGAGCTTTCTTTCTTTTAGAAGCACTGTAATGTGGGTCAATAGCACTTCCACTAGAAGGGTCCCATCCATGTTGCTGCAGTTTGCTGCAAGTTGCTGCATTTTTTTTTAGTTCTTGAAATGTCAAGGGTTAAATACATGATGGAAAGTGATGCTGAAAATTATCACAAGATTACTGATGAGTTTTTGGGGTTCAGACATTTTTTTTTTAACCCAAACAATTCTGCAAAAGTTACAACTATAAATGTGGGGAAATACAGTATGTGGTAAATTTAGCAAATCACAAAACTCTAAAGATTTGTAAGATTGGTTCCCTAATGATGTCAAACCTCTTTACTAATGTTGATTCACTAATGATGTCAAATCTCTCTATATTATTACTGAGCATGAAAAAAAGCATTATTTACACAGGATACCAATATAAATGAGAAAAAAGACCACTCATTTTGAAGTGTTCGGGGCTTGTTTTAAGCAATAGTTACTTCTAGTTTGATGGTAAGTTTTAAATACAGAAGAGAATTACAAACCCTCTCACTGATATGCATCAGTGAGATATGCTCAATGATGCGTCTATAAGGTGTGGTTCCTCCCTCCCATGTTTCTTTTGCAACATCTAGCAATCCCCTCGGATGTCTACCATACAGTAGTTCAAAAGGGGAATACCCTGTAGATGCCTGAGGTACCTCACGTATGGCAAACATGAGGTATTTCTCCCATCTTTGTCCACCACCTTTTTTAACATCTTTTTGAGCGTTTTGTTCGTTTTGTTTGCTCTCTACAAGACCAGTTTGGGGGTGGTAGACAGAGGTATGGAGATTTTGAACAACTTACACAATTCTTTAGTGACTCTGGACATAAATGGTGCGCGTTAATACAATCCGTTAACATTTCTTTTGAAATACCAACACGACTGACTACCTGGATAAGCACTTTGACAATAGTCTTAGCTGAGGTATTACGCAAGGGAATGGCTTCAGGATATCGCGTGGCATAGTCCAGTATTACCAGTATGTACTGATGGCCCCGGGCAGACTTTCCTACTAGTCCCTACAGATCCATGCCAATTCTTTCAAAAGGCACTTTAATTATTGGTCACGGTATCAGCAGAATGCAAAAATGGGGTTATGGCGCAGAATACTGACACTCTGGGCATGACTCACAATATTCTTTGACATCTGCATGTATCCCAGGCCAAAAGAATCTCTGGGTTATTCTCTCCTTGATTTTCTGGAAACCCAGATGTCCACCCATTACATGACCATGGGCTAAATCTATTACCATTCTAGGATAGGGTTTGAGAATCACTAGCTGCTCTTCCTCCTCCTCCCCTTGCTTTACCACTTAATACAGCAAGTTATTTTTAAGAGCCATGTAGGGAAATGACACCCCTACATTAGGTTCAACAGATTCGCCATCAATGATTTTAACATTTTCTCTGGCTCTACTGAGTGTGGAGTCTCTTAGTGGTTTTGTACAAAAATCATCTTTCCTGACTTATAAGTCAGGCACCACATTCTGTCCACTCTCACTATTAGAGTCAGAGATAATTTCTTGTTCATTAACCTCAAGCTGGGGGCTGGATTTCAGCTCCTCCTGCTCCCCAACCATTACAGAAAAAGGAAAAGGATCTAGCCCTCCGTTGGACACACCAACAGTTTCCCTTTCAATTTTGCAACCAAAGGGGTCTGGAGTGAGTTTGTGTTTCCTCAGCAGGGGGAGCTCTGTCTTCCTGACTTCTTTTGTTTTCCTATAAATTCCAAAGATGTGGAAAACCTCTCCCCACTAGGGCTTCATGAAGTAGTGAGGGTACCATCCCCATTGAATGTGTCACAGTGCCCCAAGGGGTATCAAACTCAACCACAGCAGTCTGGTAGTCACATGTGTCACCATGTATACAAATCACCTCAATAGTACTAGGGTGTAACTTTGCAGGATTTACAAAATCACCTTTGACTGATGTCACAACACTATCAGAATCTAGCAGAGCAGTGACTGGCTTTCCATCAACTGAAATCACACATTTGTTTTTCCATGCGTCCCTGACATGATGCAATACACTCCACCTGTGCAAAAAGAGACATGCTTTTTTTTCAAATAAGCATTATCACATTGCACTGGTTCATCATTTAAAGAACAGTTTGCAGCAATATGACCTAAGGCATGGCAAAGATAACATTTTATGTGTTCTGTACCTAGTCCTCTAAATGGCCTCAGAGACCTTCCTGACCTATGTGGCCAGTCTCCAGGTCCTGAGCCCATACTCTCTATATCTGTATCAACAGTCTTGTAATTTTTCCCCAAGCCCTTGAACCCCAGAACTGTCTTACCAGATCCTACTGGCATTTTTCACCCCTAGTGGCATTGGGGTGGGGCATGGATTAGTTCAACAAGTCCTCAGCAGCAGTATATCTCTCCACCAGGTCCACCAGCTGGTTTGCAATCTTAGGGTCACCATAGCTGCCCCACTTCCACAAAGTGGCAGGGAGCGCACACAAATAATGGTCCATGACCACACGCTCCACAATCTTAGGGCCTGACAAAGTCTCTTGCTGCAGCCACTTCTTGGTGAGGTGTATCAAGTCAAACATCTGAGAGCGGGGTGGCTTATCAGTACGGTATGACCACCGATGCACCCATTGGGCTCGGACTGTAATGGTGATGCCCATCCATACAAGCATCTCAGCCTTCAGTGTGTATCATAATCCTGGGCAGCATCTGGTTCCAGGTCAAAATAGGTTTTTTTGGGTTCTCTCCTGTCAGAAAGGGCACTAGCAGTCCTGCCCATTGCTCTTTTTTCCATCTTCCTCGAGCAGTAACTCTTTCAAAAGTTGCTAGGTAAGCTTCCACATCACCTGCAGGTGTTAGCTTCTGCAGGTAATAGCTGGCACACACCATTTTCTGTTCCACCGGCAAAGGACTTTCAAACTCCACCAGGGCCTCTACAAACTGGCGATTCGCCTCCTGCTGGGCTACAGTGGCCTCTGCGACTCGGTGGTTGGTTTCCTGCTGCTTGTGATTGGTTTCCTGCTGGGTTGCAGTGGTATGCAGCAGGGCTTTTGACACATCCTTCATCTTTCCACTTGTTCAGGAAGATGCCCGCCAAATACACCATATGTCAGGGGTTAGCTCAATGGGAGATCACCTTCCCTGGGAAAAAGGTAGTCCAAACAGCAGGTTTCATGAAATCTGACATGTAGCCAATTTTATTTAAAAAGGTTGCATGAAAATAACACAAACAAAAGCAAGAAAATAAATCCTTCCCATACAGGAACTAACTGAACATTTGCTCCTAACCCACGGGTGAGGGACTTTTGCCAGTCACCCACAAAACAAAGATAATACAAACCTTTTCTCTTACAAGGCAAACAATTGTATAAGCAGCTCTTTCAGGTTTTGGCTTCCCGAGTCCCAGGCCAAGAGCAATTCCTTGCTCCAGTCCTGCTTTATTTATACCACTGGTCCGGAACCAACCCTGCCAAGGTAGCTGGTTGTCAGGGCTGGGCTCAGCCCTTCCTTCTCAAAGCTGGCCTCTCAGATGTTGGCTAATTGCCAGCTCCTTTCTCTCCACAGTGACTCACCTGTTGATATCCTGCTTGTCAGTCCTGCCTACTTAAGCCGTCCAGCTCAGATGATCTCTGCCTTCGCCTTGGTCACATCTCTAGAGACGCTCTCCTGTGTTCCTGTTAAAGAATTGCTTGGCTGACATTCCCTCTAGCTCCAGATCTTACTTGCTGTTCTACTACACTCATCTCTGGCTCCCTGATGTTTTGGCTTGTCTGACTATCTGTTCCGGTTCCTGCACTCTGGCTATGTTTTGACCACCTTTACACTGTTTACCTTTTTATTATTATTTAACAAAGTGTGATTTAACTGTACTGCTGTCTCAGTCCGATTCATGGTTTCTGACACTGGTAAAACTTGGACTGGAATCCACCTTAGTTCTCAGCAAATGATTGTATGCGATGTGAAACATAACGTCCATCAATCATCTCGCATTTCCTAATGTCACAATATATATTATATACACACACATGCTCGCATGTGTGTGTGTTTGAGATTTGGGGTGCCTACCCTAATGCAATAGGTTGCGCACACTGATGATTGGAGGCCTTTTAGGAACAGAGTATAGAAAGGAATAGTGGAGAGAAATGACCAGGGAATTTTATAAGAGGGAATATAAAAAGAAAACAGCCCAAAAGGTATGTAAGGAGGCAGATAAAGAGTTTTTGCAAAGGCCTAAAGACCCATTGTGTTCCTAAATACTCCATGGAGAAATATGGATGGGGTCATTTAAAATGAATTGGTATAAGTGGTGTGAGATTTATTTACTGACATTTTGTTACTTACAAGCAGCCAGAAGAAGAGACATGGGGGGTTATTTACGAAAGGCAAATCCACTTTGCACTGCAAGTGCACTTGGAAGTGCAGTTGCTCTAAATCTAAAGGGTAGATCTCAAATGAGAGGAAGCTCTGCTGATTTTATCATCCAATCATGTGCAAGCTAAAATGCTGTTTTTTTATTTTCCTTGCCCTGTTCCCCTTAAATCTACAGCGACATTACTTCCAAGTGCACTTTAAGTGCACTTTCAAGTGCACTTGCAGTGCAAAGTGGATTTTCCTTTAGTAAATAACCCCCATGGCCATGGAAGCATTCTTTCAAGGTGGGGCCACCTCACCGATACACACGTGCGGGCATACTGTTCTCTTCCTCTTGTGTACACGCTTATCAATGCCCAGGGCCAGGTGAGGTTGCATTCATGTGAAAATCAATATTATGGCGGTACCCGGCTTAGAGATGAGCCATATACCATGTGCAGCAATGTAAAGCACTCTCTTCAAAATGTACTGTCCCGATGTAAGTTGCATTTAGGAGGTACACTGCTGAACTTATGCCCTCTCCACCAATCTAGCATAACTCTGCCACCTCACTACTAGTGACAGAATGGGGTCCTTTTGTGCACCTAGCATGGACCTCATGCATGCACTTAGTTAACTCCTTCAGCTCTACCATAGCATATGGCTAGTTTTATGGGTTCTCCATACCACGTTACCATACATTTCCACCAATTCTTGGTTACCCGTGGTAAGTACTCTCTTTCTACCCTGACTATTCTGCCAAGTTAATCTTTTGTAGTGGCCTTGCTTTCATTCCCAGAGTGTTCTTTTCAGGACTTTATTATACCATTTCCCACAATGCATCCCTTTGAAACCAGGCTTGCAATGGTTAACAGCGCTTTTACTGAGACACTTAGGAACATTACAGTGTAACGTGCAACATAGTCCAATTCATAACTAACTAAAATGTAGCTGCCCAGGTATACCTGTAAAGGCTTGAGTCCATTTAGGTAGTGTCCATGACTGATGAGTTTCTTTGGGGTGGCAAAGGAACTATAAGGAAGGTTACATCCTTCCAGATGACAGGGACCCTCAGGATCCCATGTGGTCCTGTAACAGCAGCTCTCCTGACTCTGAGCCTGGTCTTCTACGTGTGTGTGTGTGATATTATGTATGGATTGGGAAAGAAGGCAGGACCCAAAAAGCCCAGGAAACTAGGGATCCAGAGCTTAACCCTTCCCTAAACTAGGCGGAATAATCTTGGTTGCTACAATGAACATTCCCCTTGTAGGCACCTGCCTACAACATTATCCACAGCAGCAAACCTACAAGGCATGCCATTATACTTCTTCCAAAGTGAACTGGTCCAGCAACTGGTTTCTGAATACCATGTAATATCCACAGTCCTCAGCAGGGATCAGCCAAATTTCAATCCATGTGTGGCCATTGTGACTGTGACTTCTGTTCAACCACATTGTTTTTTATATTTTAGCTCGATCAGAGCCACAGTCAATTGGCTGCAGCGCTGATCTGTGTATTCTGAAGGTGGGGGAGTCTCCCTGCTGTCAGGCTACAATGACACAGTGGGGAGTATTTCTGCATCCATATTAAATGTGTGGATGGGGGAATTGGGTATTTTTTTCATTCACAATGGTTTGGAAAAGAAAAACTGACCCATGTATGGGCAGCTTAAATCACCAGGGACAGATTTACAGCATGTGACAAGGAAACAAAATCACAGAAGTTAACAAGTAGCCAAAATCAGCGACAAAACTTTATATGATCAAATAGTGCAGAGCTACCTAAAAATTGAGGTTTGTAGGAGTATCATATACAGTATCTCACAAAAGTGAGTACACCCCTCACATTTTTGTAAATATTTTATTCTATCTTTTCATGTGACAACACTGAAGAAATGACACTTTGCTACAATGTAAAGTAGTGCATGTACAGCTTGTATAACAGTGTAAATTTGCTGGCAACAAAAGTGAGTACACCCCTATTTGAAAATGTACAAATTGGGCCCAATTAGCCATTTTCCCTCTCCGGTGTCATGTGACTCGTTAGTGTTACAAGATCTCAGGTGTAAATGGGGAGCAGGTTTGTTAAATTTGGTGTTATTGTTCTCACTCTCTCATACTGGTCACTGGAAGTTAAACATGGCACCTCATGGCAAAGAACTCTCTGAGGATCTGAAAAAAAATAATTGTTGCTCTACATAAAGATGGCCTAGGCTATAATAATATTGCCAAGACCCTGAAACTGACCTATAGCACGGTGGTCAAGACCATACAGCAGTTTAACAGGACAGGTTCCACTAACAACAGGCCTCGCTATGATCGACCAAAGAAGTTGAGTGCAGGTGCTCAGCATCATATCCAGAGGTTGTCTTTGGGAAATAGATGTATGAGTGCTGCCAGCATTGCTGTAGAGGTTGAAGGGGTGGGGGGGTCAGCCTGTCAAGGCTCAGACCATACGCCGCACACTGTATCAAATAGGTCTGCATGGCTGTCCTCCCAGAAGGAAGCCTCTTCTAAAGATGATGCACAAGAAAGCCTGCAAACAGTTTGCTGAAGACAAGCAGACTAAGGACATGGATTACTGGAACCATGTCCTGTGGTCTGATGAGATCAAGATAAACTTGTTTGGTTCAGATAGTGTCAAGCGTGTGTGGCAGCAACTAGGTGATAAGTACAAAGCCCAGTGCATCTTGCCTACAGTCAAGCATGGTGGTGGGAGTGTCATAGTCTGGGGCTGCATGAGTGCTGCCGGTAGTGGGGAGCTAGTGGGGAGCTACGGTTCATTGAGGGAACCATGAATGCCAACATTTACTGTAACATACTGAAGCAGAGCATGATCCCCTCCCTTTGGAGACTGACCGCAGGGCAGTATTCCAACATGATAATGACCCCAAACACACCTCCACGACAACCACTGCCTTGCTAAAGAAGCTGATGGTTAAGGTGATAGACTGGCCAAACATGTCTCCAGACCTAAACCCTATTGAGCATCTGTGCGGCATCCTCAAACGGAAGGTGGAGAAGCGCAAGGTCTCTAACATCCACCAGCTCTGTGATGTCGTCATGGAGAAGTGGAAGAGGACTCCAGTGAGTGATGTCATCATGGAGGAGTGGAAGAGGACTCCAGTGGCAACCTGTGAAGCTCTGGTGAACTCCATGCCCAAGAGGGTTAAGGCAGTGCTGGAAAATAATGGTGGCCACACAAAATAATGACACTCTGGGCCCAATTTGGACATTTTCACTCAGGGGTGAAACCTACTTTTGTTGCCAGCGGTTTAGACATTAATGTCTGTGTGTTGAGTTATTTTGAGGGGACAGCAAATTTACACTGTTATACAAGCTGTACACTCACGACTGTACATTGTAGCAAAGTGTCATTTCTTCAGTGTTGTCACATGAAAAGATATAATAAAATATTTACAAAAATTTGAGGGGTGTACTCACTTTTGTGAGGTACTGTATTTAAAATGTTTGCATTATGCTTGTGGTCGAAATTTATAAGTTTCTACTATAAGCAAATAATTCCATGCGCCAATAAGCACAATCATAGCTCTCTTGTATAATGCCGGGAAAGCACGCTTGTTTATCTCCAAGTAACACAGACAGATGCTGGTATCACGTTGAGCTTAGCAAAATCCTGCAATAGAATGATATACTGCTTTTATTTATACTGTAAACATTAATAACAAAGGAAGGTGGTGGCTTCAGAATCAGCCAATCAGACACTTGTATTCTTTCAAAAGAACCAATTACACACATGTATATATTCAAATAGAATTCCAGTAGTAACGTGTGCAGATGGTCATGTGCAGAGCCATGCGGTCAGCTTATTATGAGACACAAAGTGTCTCACAATTTGAACGCTACTTACAGGGCTCTGAACATGATCGTGTGCACATTCCCACTGCTACCAATGACGCGAGCCGTACTCTATCATGGCTCAGTGGGCCATAATTTTTGTATGGTTATTCTATGGTTCCCATGTACGCAGATCTGTTGGCTAGAAGCGTTAATGCAGTCACCATGGGGTGGCCAGTCTCTTGGTGAGGCATAAATGAACATCCCTAAAAGAGCAAACAGATCTTGTCAGAGAGGTTACCTTGGTAGACGATGTGCTGACCACTCTGGTGTGCGCCGGGGTGCGCCGGTGGGCATTAGTGTGCATTAAGCGGTTGACCCTGGTGTGCGTGCCGGTGTCCGGACGTGCTCGCGTGTGTGCGCTAGCAGGCATATCTCTGTGGACACTGGTCAGCATGTTCCTGTGGGCACTGGTGTGCGCGCTGGTGCTCGGGCAGGTGCGCACGCGGGTGTGCGCGCTCCTGTATGAGTCGGCGCGCGCATGTGCATGCCATTTGGCGCCATTCGGCCTATTTAGGTCTGCAGCACACTCTGCTCGGTGCTGCCTGATCATCAGCTCCCTGTGCTCTAGCTCCTGTTACCTGTATCTGTGTTCTGATCTCCTGGCGACTCGGCTTGCTTCTTGGATACCCCTGACTGCTGCCAGCACCTGACCTTGGCCTGTTTGACTCCGCTTCTGCCTGCTCCTCTGTACTTCATTGCCTGCCCGTTGCTGAACCCGGCCTGTACCTGGACTTGCCTGCTCTGCTCCTGCTCAGCAGCTGTTGCCTGTATTCCTGTTTACCAACTTGCTGTTGAAGATCACTCACCTTCCAGCTTCAGGATCCCTACCACCAGGCTCTCATACCACTCCGTACTCCCATGCCTCCTGTTCTCTCTACCAGGGGCCGCGAGTCCAACACATAAGGGAGACCACCCTCTGCCCAAGCGGACTCACCGGTCAGGTATGTAGAAGTCTGATAGATCTGCCGTGTCCACGGGAAGGTTTCCGCAGCCAATGGTCTTCCACCAACGTCTGTATGAGCGTATTACAGCAAAACTGACACTGGGGGACATCTGGCAACATACATTAATAAAAATTTCCACAACACGCTGCACCATTTGATAATATTTCATATTAATTAGAGGTGTCACCCACGTTAGGGTGGTTTTGGACTGCGTGGATACATTTTTTTTTCCAATTCTCTTTCTTTTACCCCACAGCAAGCATCACCAACACACCATACACAGATGCAAGTGGCTAATATAAAGATTAAACAGGCTGCATCTCAAAATGAAAAAAATCCAAGATGTCTAACTCTCTGTATTAAAAAGGCATTTCCACATTTTGTTGAACTACTTGGCAAGCTATCTAGTAAACTGATACATCAGTAAAAAAATTCTGTTAATGAAGCTGGAAGATGCAGTAACAGCAAAAAAAATGTCAAGACTTGGAAAAGAAAAATAAAAAAAATTGGCAAGAGGTACATAATATTACTGGTTATATCTGGGCTGTTTCCATTCTATTTTCTTGTATTTTCTTTTATATTATGGGCTAGGATTCACAAATTACTCAAGTCATCAGGAAAAAAGAGCAAGGCAGACTAGAATAGCTAGCAATAGAAGCCCCATATTCTAGCAGCACAAGTATCCTTAATGTATTAAATACATTTCTATGAATAGTTTGTTATAATAAATCTACATTAAGACAGTCATATGTATTCATATATGCAGCCTCTGCTTCCCACATAGTAGTGTTGCAAAGTGATTGTGTCTCAATGGCTCCCTTATCTTGTTGCAAGTCTATCAAACATCTGTACACACAAAAAACAGTCTCTAATGATGTCAAACACACATAATGTTCCTAATATCCAGAGACTATGTGATTTAGGTTGCCTAGAATCTAGGTCAAATAAAGGATCTCAAAGGCAGCAGTGTTCTATTTAGGGCAAGAAACAGGCGTTCAAGATAATAATGTGATTTGGCAAAGCTGAAAAGTACCCTATTGATTTAACTGAAGTGTGAATTTTAATGATTGGTGTATTTTAATGTTCCAAATAATATTTTTTTGCATATGTATTTTTCCTTAGAAAACAAATAAGATAAAAACTACCCGGACAAGATGCTGCCAAAAAAGAGAAATGGAAATGACTGCCAAAAGAACTTGTGTTGTCCTTTTATGTTTATGCCAAAAATAAATGATGAACTTCAAAAGGCTCCATCTCTAATGAAAAACTGACGTCAGACAAAGACAGGGGCTGTTATCACCTGACCCAACCCGATGAAAAGTAAAACACCTAATTATTACCTATTTATTTTGTATTCTTGACAAACAGGGTTGTGAATTAGGAATTCTTTTCCCATATTCACTTCCGTTGGTATGAAATTCTCTTTGATTGACTACTGTCTAATGTGTAACTATTAAATTGTGTGCGGTAAAATATCAGAATTTTGACTGTGACATTATGTGGGTTAGCTACAGTGATACTCTTTACACAAAGTGCTTTAAATACATTTTACAAGCATTTTACTATTCAGGGTGCTGTGAATGAAACTGCACCAAAGATGTCACAAGCAGGTTTTTTGTTTAACAATATGCATCAAAATGACGAGGTTTGAATGCAGCTCTTTTCTCCAGCACTATAGAGCAAGAATGCAGCTCTATTCTGCCTGCATAAGTTTTATCTAAAGGTTGCTGTGAGTAGCACTGTGTATTACTGGGGGTTGTGGTCAAGTTAGCTTGATTTGAGCAGTCATTTTGTCCTACACACATATGCAAATATCCCATAGTTAAACTAGAAAAAGTAACGGGCTCCAGAAGGATTCAGGACATTTAAAAAGCTTCAAAGATGACCTCATCCCTTTTGCCCCACTGTATTGAATTAAACTTTTCTGATACCTAGTTCACTGGATGCATGATTACCTCACACTCACCATCTCTGTGTAGTAGCACCTCTTATGCCCTGTACACACGGTCGGAAAATGTGTGATAGGACCTTGTTGTCGGAAATTCTGACTGTGTGTAGGCTCCATCACGCATTTTCCATCGGATTTTCCGACACACAAAGTTTGAGAGCAGGATATAAAATTTTCCAACAACAAAATCCGTTGTCGGAAATTCCGATTGTGTGTACACAAATCCGACGGACAAAGTGCCACGCATGCTCAGAATAAATAAAGAGATGAAAGCTATTGGCCACTGCCCCGTTTATAGTCCCGACGTACGTGTTTTACGTCACCGCGTTTAGAACGATCGGATTTTCCAACAACTTTGTGTGACCGTGTGTATGCAAGACAAGTTTGAGCCAACATCCGTCGGAAAAAATCCTAGGATTTCGTTGTGGGAATGTCCGAACAAAGTCCGACCATGTGTACGGGGCATTAGGCCTCTATGGGTCCTAGTCACAAAACATGGGAAGCTTGGGAGATGTCCCCAAAGAGGGAAAGGGTGGGGTAGTTAAGCTTAGCATGGGAGGGGGCACAAATGGACAAGTGCACTGTTTGTTGGATCACTTATTCTCTAAAGTGTATTGGATAGTGTAGGGAACTGTTAAATCCCCTATCAGGTTATTTGTTGCTGTCTAACTGTTTTGGAGATTCAACAAGAAGTAAGAGGGGGAATTATCTTAGACTATTGTTGTCAGAATATTTGCCCCATTGGAAGTATTCCCCTTACCTCTTGCTCTAATGTCAAATTTAAATGTAGGATTTCCCAACACCTTCTGTTGCTGTGACATTGGTACCCGGACAAATAGGGAAGCGACACTCCCCAGGGGGGCACAGACAGCAGTTAAACTTGCCAGAGGATCTAAAGCCTAGTACAGGGGTCAAATGCCCGACGACATTGGCTGGTTCAATAGAAACCAGCCGACATTTGGCCCACGTGTGGGGGAGACGATCCGACAGAAGTCTGCTTCTGTCGAAGGCTCATGAGCAAAAAAGGTCTGCCGACCAGCTCCTGATCAACGCTCTCAGCCAATGGCTGAGAGTGCTGACTGGATTGTTCTGGCAGGGAGATTGTCCCCCTGTCAGAACACAATAGCAGGGGAGATGGCTGTACTAAAATCAGATTGTTAGTACAGCGGCTAGCGGTGTGTACCAGGCTTAAAGTGGTTGTAAAGGCAGAAGGTTTTTTATCCTAATGCATTCTATCCAGCGACATTGCAGGAAAGACTCGGCTGCCCGGGATTCTTCTCTTCATTGGCTGAGACAGCAATGGAGCGCCACTGGCTCCCCCTGCTGTCAATCAAAGTTAGTGAGCCAATGAGGAGAGAGAGCGGGCGGGCCTAGCTGGGGGGGCTCCATGTCTGAATAAATACAGTGTGCTATGGGTAGGCTCGGGTGCCCCCATAGCAAGCTGCTTGCTGTGGGGCCACTTGTCAGGAGGGAGGAGCCAGGAGAGGCAAAGAGGGACCCGAGAAGAGGAGGATCTGGGCCGCTCTGTGCAAATCCACTGCACAGAGCAGATAAGTATGACATGTTTGTTTTTTTTAAAAAAAAACAAGACTTTAGTATCACTTTAAGCTTTCCCTGTTCTATCAACAGCTATAAAAAAAAGTTTTGCATTTACATACAATTTAACCACTTGCGGACCGGCTCACGCCGATATACGTCGGCAGGCATATTAACATACAGGCATATTAACATACCTATACGCTGCCCTTTAAGAAGCGGCTTGCGGGTGCGCGTGGGCACCCGCGCCCACCGCAATCTCCGTGAGTGTGATCATGGGTCTCGCAGACTCGATACCCACAATCGTCTCACGGAGAGGAAGAACAGGGAAATGCTAATGTAAACAAGCATTTCCCCGTTCTGCCTAGTGACAGGACACTGATCACAGCTCCCTGTAATCTGGAATGGTGATCATTGTCGTGTCACACATAGCCCATCCCCCTGCAGTTAGAATCACTCCCTAGGACACACTTTACCCCTACAGCGCCCCCTAGTGGTTAACCCCTTCACTGCCAGTCACATTTACACAGTAATCAATGCATTTTTAATCACACTGATCGCTGTATAAATGTGAATGGTCCCAAAATAAAAAGTAAAAGTGTCCAATCTGTCCGCCATAATGTCACAGCCATGATAAAAATCGCTGATCCTCGCCATTACTAGTAAGAAAAAAAATAATAAAAATGCCATAAAATTATCCCCTATTCTGTAGATGCTATAACTTTTGCACAAACCAATCAATATACGCTTATTTTGTTTTTTTTTACCAAAAATATGTAGAAGAATACGTATCAGCCTAAACTGAGGGAAAAAAAATGTTTTTTTATATATTTTTTGGGGATATTCATTATAGCAAAAAGTAAAAAATAATGCGTTTTTTCCAAAATTGACGCTATTTTTTTGTTTATAGTGCAAAAAATAAAAATGGCAGAGGTGATCAAATACCACCAAAAGAAAGCTCTATTTGTGGGGAAAAAAGGATGTCAATTTTGTTTGGCCACGTTGCACGACTGCACAATTGTCAGTTAAAGCGACGCAGTGCCGAATCGCAAAAAGTGCTCTGGTTTTTGGCCAGCCAAATGGTCCGGGGCTGAAGTGGTTAAAGATGACAGGGAAAATAAAGAATGCATGAAAACTATGTCACTGGAAGGAAATATATAAAAAATTGAGTATAGGTGTAGGATCCATTCATCTTTACAAGCCTAGTAGACTATAAGCAAAAAGAAGTTTGCACTGCAGTGGAACCTTAATATACCAGAACCATTATTATGAGCAATGTGTTTGTTATGATAGAAATGCAGTGAAGCCACATATACAAATCTCTTTAGTCTATTTCTACATTTTAGAAATGCAGAATATTTCAGGCTGTTAAAGCTGCATGCATCTAATAACTTCAAATGTGAATATTAAAAACCAATATGATGCAGGAAGCTAATAGTGTAGGAGATTTCTGCCTTTCTGAATACTACTGCTGTGCTGACTTAGAAGAGGAGAAAAAATAACTCAGGCACCAACATTAAATATTGTGCTGCCACAGCAGCAGTGAATGGCATTTTGATAAGCATATATCTGTGAACTAAAATCAATTATATAAGCAGGAGGAAAAATACTTCTGTTTAACCACATTAGGTATGTGAGGAAGCTGAACTGAGAAATCTTATTTATGCATTGACAGAGAGCAAGCAAAAGTAACATGCACTGTACCCAGGCAGGCTGGATAAACATCTCACAAAGCACAAACAAAATAAACACAATACTACATAAAATGACTTACATGTTATGTAGAAAATGACCTCCAAAATTAACGCTAAATAAAAAAACGAGTAAGGAAGATGACATACTATGTACCTTCATCCTGTTTGTTGCAAAATATCTACACTTTTTTGAATATACCCAGAGATCTCCAGCTGTTCCTAAACATCTCAATAGGATAAACATTAAAGGTGAAATAGGGTCACAGGAGTACACTTCATTCTACGCTCCTGTGACCCATATTTAGCTGACAGCGGGCTAAAGTCCACTGTCAGCTGATGTCACCCAGCCCATCCAGATTCTGGGGAGATTCACAATTCAATGTCGGGATCAACTCAGATGTCTGACCGGCAGCTGGCTCGGTCTCTCAGTGTGTTGCTGGGAGACTGAGCCAGCTGCTGCCACCTCCTCCACAGCCCAGAGCTCTAGTGAGCGCTGGAGGGACAGAGCAGAGAGCCAGTGACTAACAGTCACTAACTCTCTGCTCACTGAAAACCAAGAACTGAGTGATCAGTGGTCTTTGATCTCTTAGTTATCAGTGTAGAGGGGGTGGGGGACAGATGCAACATCAGATCGATGCTGCATCCACTTAGGTGAGTATGATTTTTTTTTTGTTTTCAAAACCTGCACTTCTTTTAAAGCCTAAATTTAGTAAATTTTTTTTAGAGGCACTAAAATTATCAGTTCCTCAGTCAAGCCAATTTACAGCCATACAATTTGTCTTCACTTTCTGTGCCAGAGATGCGGTTTAAAGTGGTAGTAAAGCCTGCTTTGAGATTGGTAAATGAGATAGGCAAAATAAATATCTCCTAAATGTGCACCGTTTAGGAGATATTCACCCTGAATGCAGCCGCTGATGTCACCGGTGCATGCGCTCTGGAGGTCCGGCTTACCATGCTGGACCTTCAGATCTTGTCGCAAACGAGGGCTCCAGCAGGCATGTGCAGGAGTGACGTCATTGTTGATCCAGCCACTCACAGTGCTGGAGCCTGGTAGAAAGACTTAGGGAAGATGTCAGCCCTCTCAGCGGTGACAGCAATACAAAAAATAAAGAGAGAAGAAAGGTTAGAATTTCTGTTTTTGTTCTGTGTATATCTGTACTGTGTCTTCGATGTGTTGGGTGCCATGGAAAAGAAAATAACTTATGTAGACAACCAAAAAACTGACAGTTTTTTAATCTGTTCCTCAAGTTTTGGCTTCAAGTGGACTTTTAAATCTGAACTCTAGGCAGATATACAAAAGACAAATTATTGTCATTCTGTATTCGTTAATACATCTTTAAATTTATTTTTGTAATGCAAGCAGTTAAAATACCTGAATTTGACTAATGAGCCTCTTGCAGTTCCCTATACCAGATCCCAGAATGGAAGAGGAAGAAGCAGTACAGTTAGTCAATCAGTTCATGGGCCGTACGGGCATGCTGATTTGAGGGGAATGCAGAGTGACAGCAAGATTAATTTATCACTGTGCTACTGCTACACTGTGCAGTCACAGTCTAAGGGAAGGCACATGACAGCCTGGGCTCAAGGGAAGAGGGTTGAATGAGAATAGCCATTATTCAACATGGGAGGCTGAAGATACCTAGTGGTTGATAAGACAAACTGCACGCATGGACAGCTCTGGATATATTTCTGACCCAATTTCCTCTTTAAAGAACACGTTTTTTTTTTTAGTAAAAATTATATTAGCTTACCCTTCCTCCCTATTCTAAACTTTGGTTTCAGCAGCCTTCAGTGGAGCCAGTTCACATCCAGCAGACTACATAAATAGATCACAGGCTGCGTAGTACACAGGTAAGATACCACAGGGATATCATGCTTCTCTCTTATACTTGAGGTTGCTTTGTAATAGTCAAAAGTTGCTCTATATGCATTGAAGCAAACAGGCAAATCCTACAGAGCAAATCGGGAGAATAAAAAAAACACACAAATATGTGCATCAGCTCACCTTAAAAAAAAAAAAAAAAAAGAAAGAAAACCCTCCAAAGAGCACTAACTCACAGAATGAATAAACTTTAGGTGACTTTTACACTAGAAACATACTAGACACAAATTGATACATTCTCACTAATCAGTCTCAAACATAAAACTTTGTGTGTAATTAGCATATTGTAACATTAGCTCACAAAGTTAATCAATGTAGCTAGATGATGCACTTTATAGTTACACAGGTTATGCAGCTTGTATGGAGCAGCTCACACCTGTGGACCAGTAAATAGCATGGAGTGCTCGAGTATTAGATAAAAGTAGAGTGCTAGATCACCATGGAGTCATGCGTTTTGTTTGGTAAACTACAATCTCTCTCACGTCTTAAAAGAACTTTTATTGCCACCTTCCTGATTCCTTAAACAATTGCATTTTCTATTATGCCACCCAAACAATAAATGCATAATAAACTTTATTACCTAGGTAAAAAAAATAAAAAATAAAAAATAAAATAAATAAATATATATATATATATATATATATATATATATATATATATAAAAAAACAATATAGAGAAGAGAACTTTGGAGACTTTAATGGGATGCAAAAAGCTCAATACTTATGTTTAATCCAGCTGGAGCAATATTATTTTGCTTAAAAATCCATTTGGATTTACATCTGGATATCTTTTAAATAAAATTGCCACTTCTTCAAGCTGTTTTTACTGATTCTATCCCCTAGAACAGTGTTTCTCAACTCCAGTCTTCAAGGCGCCCCAACAGGTTATGTCTTCAGGCTTCCCATTATTTTGCACAGGTGATTTGATCAGTTTCACTGACTTAGTAATTACCACAGCTGTTTCATTTGAGGGAAATCCTGAAAACATGACCTGTTGGGGCGCCTTATGGACTGGCGTTGAGAAACACTGCCCTAGAAACTAGTCCCTTTCGGACTCCTATCTTGGAACTCTTATGGGAAGAGGATGGGGAGGGGATGGAGGAGGGGATTACCTTGTAAGATTTTACAAAAAAAATTCCCAAACTCAATTCTCATTTTGTGCTGGTTCTGGTTGTTAGCTTGGTCTAATAAACATTAGCATAATTTTATTGGACCAAAGTGCGCTGCTTACGGACAGTCAGAGCTTGATTGTGTCTCTTCCATGTTTGTAATTTAACTCCTGTTTTTAATCATTTCCCTGGAAAAGCTAAAACACGGTTGACTACCAAGGCTACAGCAAAGTTATTTATTTCACAAAGAATATGTATACCTATGTCTACCGAAACTGGAGAGCTAAGACAGAGTTAAAGATGAGGTCTATGATGACTGTAGTGCTATTAAATGGGTTGAAGTCAGTGATCTTACATGTTCTTCCCCTTGCACCACTGATAGTATACCCTCATTTTGCTAGAGATCCAATCAATCCTAAGCATCACAACAAAGGCTCAAATAATGTTGAGGTAAAAAAAAGAAGGATAATGAGAGCTCTGCCATATCAAAAAAAAATCAGCAGTGTTGGCTGAGTACTATTTGACCATGTTTAATTTTTGTTTTCTGTTGACACAATATTAATAAGAGAGCCTACAATCTACATGGAATATGTTAACAGGCAGACGCTCTAGGGAGATAAATACACATCGAAAGATTTGAATGATCAGAGATTTAAGTGGCTCTTTGACTTTTCACTTTATGTTTTAGAATCACAGAGCCCTATTACATAGTTAGCGTTGTTCTTCAACCCTGTTAAAGATAATTATTGGAAGGTCATCGTTATCCAGATAATGATACACTTGTGCAAGTCATAGCCATTAGCAGAATTATAGTGGATAGTGGCCATTACAGAAAAATGGTGCATTGGGGCCTGTCTTAGTGTTTGTAAGAATTTTTGTAATGAGCTTTTAGGTCCATTAAAAGTTAGGGGGACATGTTACATATCAGACTGGTTATCTTATAAAGAACTTTACTATTTAGACATTACTGAATACTCTTTTCACTTTGTTCAGTTATTTGTAACCAGCATTGCCTTAAAAGTCACTTCTATATCTGTCACAGTTCCGTTCTAATCACAGAGTCAATTTGCTCTGTTTTGTCAAGTCCTAGCATTCTCTTTTTTCCAGAGTTTTCTAAAAAAGTTTGTTTCATCCATTTTCACTCTTATCTTTTAGATCCTTGGCTAATGATGCAGGTTAAATTAATATCATCAGGCCCTTGTGGCTTTTAGAAAATGTTATGCCTGATATTTAGCAGACAAAATGTTTTTCTGAGTTCCACAAAAATTTGATGACGTTAATTTAACGTTAATTTTGAATGTGTTCATAAACAGGAGACATATAGAAACGAGTTTAAGGCAAAGTTGGTTACAAATAATTGAACAAAGTTCAAAGAGTACTGAAAATGTCCAAATAGTAATTGTAATATATTACAGATATGTGATATCACCTGTAAAGTCATAAGGATCTAGTGCTTTAATGAGAGCTTGGACCTACTTTATTGATATATCTCAGAGAATCCAAAATCAATTGGTATAACTGTATAGTAACATTAAGCATACTGTACAATGTCTGTTGTTAGGAATGTTGTGAGCAATGACATGGCAGCTTAGCAAGTACTGCTGTTCTTAGAGAGTAAAGGATAAGTGCAGTGCACATATAATTAGAGGGGGGGGGGGGGGGTTGTTGGGGTTGGTTTTACCAACTGTGCAGGCTCTACAGTGAAGATTTCTAGAGTCTTGAAAATAAGATAAGAATATCTTATTAGCAAAATGCTCAGCATTTGGAATTTGGCTTTGTACTCACTTAAAGTGATCCATAAGCATACAACCTAAACAGATTTAACAATTCTCTAAATAATATGCAAAGTCAACAGTTAAGAAGATCGTGTTTTTCTTTTTTGGGCAAAGTGACAATGTCTGTCAAAATGCCCCAACTTTTTGATACATGCCTTTAGAATGATCCCCTACTGCTCCTTATTCTACCTCAGCTAATGCAAAATGTCCAGAGCCAGTGTTGGGGTCTAGTGACTAAGTGCTTGGCTCAAGCACTATCACATGATGGAGGGATTGATGGCACCACTCCCTTTAGACTCCCACATCAGATGACACCAGTGATTTGCTGGAGAGGTGCGCATCAGTGGACGCTAAATGAGCAAAGTCACAGTGTCTCTAAACGCACTCCTTTATATCTTACTGCTGGTCATAATCACTTTGCATTATATGCTTTTCCTTTAACAGTTTTTATTAACTCAATAAATATTAAGCATACAGTATTGCACTGGAATAGGAATAGGGATACTGTTAGTTTTATCATGATCTCATTAATCAGGGCCACTTTAATTCTTCTGTTTTCCATTTTGCTACTGATTGCCTTTATGACAAAATCTTACCCATATCCTGCATTTCCCTGGCCAGTTCTGTCTACAATAGCTCACCCTCATTCTTCCTGGAGACACGTGCCCCCTCTCTATGAGCAGAACCAGGCCCCAATTACTACAACCCTGGCAAAAAGACAAAACAAAAAGTCTCAAACGACACAGCCATGTTCTTCAGCAACTGTGACATAAAAACGAAATCCCTTAACCACTTCAGATTTGGCTGCTCAATGACCAGGCCATTTTTTGCGATACGGCACTGCGTCACTTTAACTGGCAATTGCGTGGTTGTGCGACACTGTACGCAAACAAATTTTTTTTCCCACAAATACAGCTTTCTTTTGGTGGTATTTGATCACCTCTGCGGTTTTTATTTTTTGCGCTATAAACAAAAGAAGAGCGACAATTTTGAAAAAAACACTATCTTTTACTTTTTGCTATAATAAATATCCCACATTTTTTTTAAAAACAAATTTTTTCCTCAGTTTAGGCCAATATGTATTCTTCTAAATATTTTTGGTAAAAAAAATCACAATAAGTTATAGCATCTACAAAATAGGGAAATAGGGGATAGATTTATGGCATTTTTATTATTTTTTTATTTTTTTATTTTTTTTACTAGTATTGGCGGTGATCAGCGATTTTTATCGGGACTGCGATATTGCGGCAGACACATCAAACACTTCTGACACATTTTTGGGACCAGTGACAATTATACAGCGATCAGTGCTATAAAAATGCACTGATTACTATATAAAAGTCACTGGCAGTGAAGGTGTTAACACTAGGGAGCGATCAAGGGGTTAACTGTGTTCCCTAGTGTGCGTTCTAACTGTGGGGGGGTTTGACTAGTAGAAGAGAGAGATCGGTGTTCATACTTAGTATGAGCACACAATATGTCTACTTTCCCCTGAGAAAACCGGGATCTGTGTGTTTACACACACAGATCCCGGTTCTCGCTCTGTCACGAGCGATTGCGAGTGCCCGGCGATCACCGCGCCTAGTGGTCAAAAGGCGAAGCAACATAAGGTAAAGTTGTTTTGCCCAGGGGAGCCAAGCTGCCGCAGTTCAACTGCGGCGGCTGGTCGGGAAGGGGTTAAAGACCTCACCCAATATAAATCTGCTCTCCTAAAATAAAACTCTTGCCTCAATGCTGTTAAACAAACTTACTTCATCACTCTCATTAGCACTCTTTCATTTAATCCTTGTCAACTCTTTTACATCTTTAACTATCTACTTCATCACTCACTGACCTACTTATTGCCTAGGATATTGGCAATCATTAAAAAAAAAAAGATCAATACAATTTGTGAAAAGAACGGCACTATGCAGCTATCTCCCCCAATCAACATACAAGACCCTCACCACACTCAATACTGAAAAATTTGCTCACCTAACTGCCTTTCTCATTCATTTATGACCCTCCAGAGCTCCACACCTAACTACCTGCCCTATGGATCCCATTATTTCATGACTGCTGAGGTAATTCTCATGCTCTATTCTACGCTTTATAACTCACATCTTCAGTCTCTACCGCTCCACCAGTATCTTCCCCACTACGTTCAAACATGCATTGGTCAACCCTATAATTAAAAACCCTCACTAGACCCCACAAGTTTGAACAATTTAAGACCTATCCCCCTGCTCCTGTTTGTCTCAAAACTTCTCGATTACAACCATCTGAACTGCTACAGTATATCACTAATAACAACCATCTCGACCACTTGCAGTCTGCCTTCCACCAACAATGTTCCACTTAAACTGTCCCACTAAAACTAATTAAGAACCTACTAACTTCTAAAACCTACTCTGTGCTCATAAGCTTTGACTTTTACATTACCTTTGATACAGTTGATCACCTAGTCCATCTCAAAAAAACTCTTCTCTGGGCCTATTAATAACTTCCCATGGCTTCCAACAACATTTCTACGCTGATGACACAAAATCTCTCTATTCCTCAGTTCACCCCTTTAACCTTCTAATGCATCACTAATTTACTGACTAATTTACTTACTGAAATTGTATGTTAGTGCAAATAAAAAAAGTATAACGGACAGTACTCAATTTTCTCTGTCACAATTGCACTAATTCGGCTACAATCAAATCAAGTATACAACTTCCTCAAATTTAACTGATCAAAAACTGAGCTTGAAATATTTCCTTCCCTAATCTCCTCCCCTGACCTTACCATTGGGATCAATAGCATAACTATCATTTCTTCCATGAATGCCAGGGTGCTAGGTGTAATCCTAAACTCTGATCTCTCTTTTGAGCCCCACATCCAATCACTATCTAAATATTGTTGCCTTAACCTCTGTAACATTTTCAAAATTTGATTCTTCCTAACTAATAACACCAAAAAGCTATTAAATTATTCCCTAGTTATTTCCCCCTCCACTATTGCAATTCACTTTTTATTGGCCTACCTTTACACAGTCTATCATGAATGTATCCACCTTACTAACCAATCCAGAGCTGACACCTCTCTCTGTCAATCCCTCCATTGGCTTTCTCTAGTCAAACAAATAAAAGTCAAAATACTAACAACATCATACAAAGCCACTTACAAATTTGCCCAAGCTATATTAGTAACCTCATATCCAAATATCACTCAAACTGTCCACTCACTCCTCCCAAGACCACCTGCTTTCTAGCTTCCTCATCACTTCCTCCCAAGCTCCCCTCCAGGACTTCTCTTGAGCCTTTCCTATTCTTCTGGAGCACCCTGTCCCAATCTATTCAGATATCACTTACTTCATCTGCCTTTATACATTCCCTGAAAACTGACCTTTTAAGGGAAGACTATCCAACCTCAACGTCTAGTTTCTTCATCAACTTATCCCCACAGTAAATACCCTTTGTACCACTTGTGCCTCCCCTTTAGATTATAAGCTCCTATGAGCACCTCCAATTGTATTGTAATCTTACTACCTCCCATAATATTGAAATGTGTTGAGCAAACAGTTTTTTTTATCACACAAGTTTTATTGAAGTATAAGACAAAGAAAAGGCAAAGTAACAGTTTCACACTAGCAATGTACGTGGATCCAAATCTGAGAACGCATGTAATATGCACAAAAAGGGGTAACCGATATGACCAACAATTGCAGAGATAAAATCTTGGCCGTCAATACAAAGAACATTGTAATGCCCTGTACACACGGTCGGATTTTCCGATGGAAAATGTCCGATCGGAGCGTGTTGTCGGAAATTCCGACCGTGTGTGGGCTCCATCGGACATTTTCCATTGGATTTTCCGACACACAAAGTTGGAGAGCAGGAGATAAAATTTTCCGACAACAAAATCCGTTGTCGGAAATTCCGATCGTGTGTACACAAATCCGACGGACAAAGTGCCACGCATGCTCAGAATAAATAAAGAGATGAAAGCTATTGGCCACTGCCCCGTTTATAGTCCCGACGTACATGTTTTACGTCACCGCGTTTAAAACTATCGGATTTTCCGACAACTTTGTGTGACCGTGTGTATGCAAGACAAGTTTGAGCCAACATCCGTCGGAAAAAATCCATGGATTTTGTTGTCGAAATGTCCGATCAATGTCCGACCGTGTGTACGGGGCATAAGTGTATGTGCATCAGAACAGAGCAAACTGTTGGTGCTATATCAATCTTATAATTGTTGCAATAGTTGCAATAGGTTAATGCATTTTGTAAATCATGATTAAACATTGCAGAGCATTACTGATAGGCTTGTATATGTAATTGGTAGACAGACTGTATTAAATCTTTCTTTAGATGGCACTATTAAGCCACCCTAAACTGAAATCCTATAACCTTTTCAATCAAGTCCCAAAATGACAAACTCCTACATACTCCTACGTACTTTAGTTGTACTGTGCCTGTAAAGCATTTGTGTACTTCAAATGCAAAATAAAGCCACACGACTTTTACAATCAGCTTTGAAGTATAAACAGAATATGTTAATGTTGGTACATTCATTTATCAATGCATTTAATTTCTTCAATGTTTGTCAGACAAGGTCTTCAGGTTATTTTATAGCTTTTCTTAAATACAATTAATTCCTCCATGTAAAGCAATATGTTAATGTTGTGTTTTATAGGAATTTCTCTGTCTTTCTATTCAGGCTTCAGATTCAGAAAAAAATCAAGTAGGTGCTTAAACGTGCAATTATTTCAGTGTTTCATCTGTCACTTTGCTGAGTTCAATGAAAATTACAGAGATTGCGTTGTGTTTGCTTTGCTTCTGTGAAGTTTTGAAATGTATAATACAGTTGCAAAGCTTCTGGTGTCAGCCTTCTTTGTGTTCAAGTCAAGAGAATCACTTTATCAATAAATACAATTCAGTATTTCTTAAAATTAATTTTATGCTAGAGGAAAAATGTTTGTTATTGCTATATGACTTTGTGGCATGTTGATTGACAACAGAGCTCATCCAGGAGCAGAGCAAATAAAGCACCAATTGGATAAGGGAAGCTAATTTTTTTTTTTTTTTTTAAGACTAACCTATTTATAACTAGGGATGAGCTCGATGTTCGGGTTGAGCATAAGTTCAACTCGAACATCGGGTGTTTGCCCGTTCGCCGAAGAGCGAACAATTATGGGGCGTTCGCGGAAAATGTGAGCGCCGCGGAACACCCCATAATACACTGCGAGATCGCAGTGCATTGCTGTATGATGATTGGCCAAAGCATGCACCTGAGCTGCGTGTTTTGGCCAATCACAGCATGCTCTGCTAAGAGAGACATAATTGGCCAAAAGCAGGGTGCCTTTGGCCAATCATGGCTCAGTCCACATCCCACACTATATAAGGCTGCTTACACTATATAAGGCTGCTTACACGGCGGCTGTGTGTAGTGTTGTAGGCATGGACAGAGAGATAGCTTGATTTAGCTTAAGCAGGCAGGTTATTCAGTTAGTGGCAATGTATTATATATATATATATATATATATATATATATATATATATATATATATATATACAGCCAGTCTAGTGTGTGTATGTGTGTGTGTGTGTAGATATATATATATATGCATTTAGCATAGACCGTATATTCAGTGTTTACTCGATATTCAGTCAGTGCAGGCAGTGTATTAATATATATACTCTGCATCCAGTGTAGCCCATATCTACAGTGTATTCTGTGGTGTACTGTTTTTAATACACTTCTGGTGGTGTACACAGTACACAATACAGTGCAGCCATAGTACAGTTTCTAATACAGTGCAGGTGGTGTACACAGTATCTAATACAGTGTGTACAGTTTCTACTACACTTCTGGTGGTGTACACAGTATACAATACAGTGCAGCCATTGTACAGTTGCTAATACAGTGCAGGCGGTGTACACAGTATCTAATACACTTCAGGCTGTGTACACAGTATCTAATACAGTGTAGTGTGGTTTTGCAAAACAAAAAATACATCATGTCCAGAAGGCCACCAAGGAGGGGCAGACACTCATAGGCCACTAAAAGAGGGCAAGCAGCCTCTGTGTCTACGGTTAACAGTGGTGGTCGTGGACATGGTGCATCCTCTGCAGGTGGCCGTGGGGCACCCTTGTCCTATTTTTCTGCTGCTGGTCATGTTATTGAGCCAGAACATGCAGGTTAACAAAAGCTGGATAACAAAGCTGTCCTCATCCTCCTCATCCTCTGTCACCCAGGCTCAGAGTAGCCTATTCCACCGGCTCCTTGTCCACAGTCACTCCTTCCATAGCCCCACCATCATGCATGGAGGAGTCCCCATAATTGTCAGGTACATGCTGCTGTGGGATGCACAGCAATTTGAAGGTTGGTTCCAAGGTTGAGGAAGGGAGTAACGTGAGCCTAGAGAGAGAGGATGCCCAAGAAGGACAAGAAACTGGCAGTCATGTTCCCCCTAGCTACAGTATACTGCCAAGTTTGCTTCAGTGACGAGGAAGGAGGAGATGATGAGATCACTGACTGTACTTGGGTGCCTGAGAGAAGAGAGGAGGAGAAGGAGCCACAACTCCAAGGAGGCAGGAAGGGCTGCCACCCTATTGCATCACACCACAGAGCTCCAGCAGGTGCAGGGCGCTGCTGACTTTTAAAAGTTCCTTGGTGTGGGCCTTTTTTGCCACATGTGCAGCAGATCACACCGTTGCTGTTTGCAACCTATATCTGAAGCAGATCATGCGTGGCCAGAACAGCAGCTGCTTGGGCACCATGTGCTTGACCAGACATATGATGACCTGCCATGCAGTCCGTTGGCAACAGCACTTGAAAGACCAACATCAAACAAAAAGGTGGACTTCTCCTTGCTCCTCATCTGGGATCTCCAACCCTACTATACCTCCAGTCCTCTCAAAAACCTGTACTGAGAGGAATGATGGTATAGCAATAGGTCTCCCAAGTACTTGCAGCCAATCTGCTAGCAGTACACCACCATCTGATTTTAGCAGGCAAATTTCCCTATCCCTGTTGCTGAACCATAAAAAGAAATTTGGTCCTAGCCATCCACATGCTCAGCATCTAAATGCTAGCTTGGCCAAATTGCTAGCACTGCAACTGCTGCCTTTTCAGCTGGTAGATTCTGCCCCCTTTCGTGAATTTGTGGAATGTGCTGTACCTCAGTGGCAGGTTCCAAAACACCATTTCTTTTCACGGAAGGCCATTCCGGCTCTCTACCGGCATGTGTGCAATGTTTTGGCCTCGTTGAACAGGGCAGTCAGCAGTAAGGTTCATATTACCGCTGACTCATGGTCCAGCAGCAATGGGCAGGGATGTTATCTTTCATTCATGGCGCACTGGGTAACTCTGCTGGCAGCTGGGAAGGATGCAGGACAGGGTTCAGTGTTATTGGAGCTTGTTCCACCACCACGCCTCCAAAATGCTAGTGGTGATTCTGCCACAGCTCTCTCCTCCACCCCTTCCTCCTCTTCTTCCTCTATGGCCTCTTCTGCAGATTTGTCCTCTGAACCAGCGGTGCTCCGTAAGCATTCGAGAGGCTAAGTAAGCAGTCAGGCTAAAAGATGCCATGTGGTGCTTGAGTTGGTCTGCCTAGGGGACAGGAGCCACACTGGGGCAGAGATTCTGTCAGCTCTGCAGGGGCAGACTCAGAGGTGGTTGACGCCACGCCAGCTTTAGCCTGGAATGGTTGTATGTGACAATAGGCCCAATCTTCTCTCCGCCCTCCCACAGGGACACTTGACCCATGTTCCATGTTTGGCACACATCCTGAATTTGGTGGTGCAGCGGTTCTTGAGCAGGTACACAGGCTTTCAGGATCTCCCGAAAAGTCTGGTCATTTCCGCCGGTCATACAATACCAGTGCTCGGCCGGCTGACATTCAAAGGGAATGCAACCTGCCCACCAACCTTCTCATTTGTGACATGCCCACCAGGTGGAACTCAACGTTGGCAATCCTGCAGCAGCTGCACACACAGCAGAGGGACATCAATGAGTACCTGTGTGAGTATGGCACCAGGACAGGGTCAGGGGAGCTTGGCTTCCTTTCACCACACCAGTGGCTACTGATCAAGGATGCATGCACTGTCCTGTCGCCATTTGAGGAGGCCACAAGGATGGTGAGCAGTGACAATGCATGCATCAGTGACATTGTCCCTCTAGTCTTCCTGTTGGAGCACACGCTTCGTGGGATCATGGACAGGGCACTTGAGGCAGAATAGCGGAAGGAAGAGGAGGACTTCCTTACCTCTCAAGGCCCCCTTTATCCAGATAGCATTCCTGTGGGCCCGCCAAACACACAGGAAGAAGAGGAGGAGGAGCAGCCTTCAAGGGATGGTTTTCAGTCCCTAGAAACCCAAGGAGTTGTACGTAGCTGGGAGGAGGTAGTTACAGATCATGTGATCCTTAGTGATTCAGGGGACTCAGAATTTAATGCCTCTGCAAACTCATGCTCCCTGATATTTCAATGCAGGGTCCGTTCCTGTGACCAACAAGAGTAACTGTGAGGGCTTACAGTGTTCTGGCACCAGCACCACCACCGCCCAAGGTCCAATTTTTCTGCCCCTGTTCAACAGGGGCATGTAATTATAATTCTTGATATAATATTTCACAGCAGGGTCCGTTCCTGCGCCCAACAAGAGTAACTGTGAGGGTTTACAGTGTTCTGGCACCACCAACACCTAAGGCAGAATTTTCTGCAGAGTACAGTGGGGACGGAAAGTATTCAGACCCCCTTAAATTTTTCACTCTGTTATATTGCAGCCATTTGCTAAAATCATTTAAGTTAATTTTTTTTCCTTTTTAATGTACACACAGCACCCCATATTGACAGAAAAACACAGAATTGTTGACATTTTTGCAGATTTATTAAAAAAGAAAAACTGAAATATCACATGGTCCTAAGTATTCAGACCCTTTGCTGTGACACTCATATATTTAACTCAGGTGCTGTCCATTTCTTCTGATCATCCTTGAGATGGTTCTACACCGTCATTTGAGTCCAGCTGTGTTTGATTATACTGATTGGACTTGATTAGGAAAGCCACACACCTGTCTATATAAGACCTTACAGCTGACAGTGCATGTCAGAGCAAATGAGAATCATGAGGTCAAAGGAACTGCCTGAAGAGCTCAGAGACAGAATTGTGGCAAGGCACAGATCTGGCCAAAGTTACAAAAACATTTCTGCTGCACTTAAGGTTCCTAAGAGTACAGTGGCCTCCATAATCCTTAAATGAAAGATGTTTGGGATGACCAGAACCCTTCCTAGAGCTGGCTGTCCGACCAAACTGAGCTATCGGGGGAGAAGAGCCTTGATGAGAGAGGTAAAGAAGAACCCAAAGATCACTGTGGCTGAGCTCCAGAGATGCAGTCAGGAGATGGGAGAAAGTTGTAGAAAGTCAACCATCACTGCAGCCTTCCACCCGTCTGGGCTTTATGGCAGAGTGGCCCGATGGAGGCCTCTCCTCAGTGCAAGACACATTAAAGCCCGCATGGAGTTTGCTAAAAAAACACCTGAAAATCTCCAAGATGGTGAGAAATAAGATTCTCTGGTCTGATGAGACCAAGATAGAACTTTTTGGCCTTAATTCTAAGCGGTATGTGTGAAGAAAACCAGGCACTGCTCATCACCTGTCCAATACAGTCCCAACAGTGAAGCATGGTGGTGGCAGCATCATGCCGTGGGGGTGTTTTTCAGCTGCAGGGACAGGACGAATGGTTGCAATCGAGAGAAAGATGAATGCGGCCAAGTGCAGGGATATCCTGGAGAAAAACCTTCTCCAGAGTGCTCAGGACCTCAGACTGGGCCGAAGGTTTACCTTCCAACTAAACAATGACCCTAAGCACACAGCTAAAATAACGAAGGAGTGGCTTCACAACAACTCCGTGACTGTTCTTGAATGGCCAAGCCAGAGCTCTGACTTAAACCCAATTGAGCATCTCTGGAGAGACCTAAAAATGGCTGTCCACCAATGTCCACCATCCAACCTGACAGAACTGGAGAGGATCTGCAAGGAGGAATGGCAGAGGATCCCCAAATCCAGGTGTAAAAAACTTGTTGCATCTTTCCCAAAAAGACTCATGGCTGTATTAGATCAAAAGGGTGCTTCTACTAAATACTGAGCAAAGGGTCTGAATACTTAGGACCATGTGATATTTCAGTTTTTATTTTTTAATAAATGTGCAAAAATGTGAACAATTCTGTGTTTTTCTGTCAATATGGGGTGCTGTGTGTACATTAATGAGGAAAAAAATGAACTTAAATGTTTTTAGCAAATGGCTGCAATATAACAAAGAGTGAAAAATGTAAGGGGGTCTGAATACTTTCCGTCCCCACTGTATATAGGGCAGGCCATACAGTATATATACTGCTGTTCAGAGTATATAGTGCCTGGGGGCCTGGTGGACCCGAACGCCATTTTTTAAAATTTGGGTGCGGGGTTCCCCTTAATATCCATTCCAGACCTGAAGGGCCTGGTATGGATTTTGGGGGTGACATCCACGTCATTTTTATTTAAATATTTTTTTATCTATTTTATTCGACAATATTTTCAATTTTTCCTTTAGAAATGTAATTTTGCTGTTGCACTCTTATAAACATGGGAAAGATGTGCTACTTTACAGGCATACTAAGGACATCCCCCAGGCATGATATTTAAAGGAACATTTCATTTTTATTGTTTCACTTTAAGCATTATTAAAATCACTGCTCCCGAAAAAACAGCCGTTGTTAAAACTTTTTTTGCATTGATATATGTCCCCTGGGGCAGGACCCGGGTCCCCAAACACTTTTTATGGCAATAACTTGCATATAAGCCTTTAAAATGAGCACTTTTGATTTTTCACATTCATGTCCCATAGACTTTAATGGTGTTTGCATGCCTGTTCACATGTTCTGCTGCGAACCGAACCAGGGGTTTTCGGCTCATCCCTACTTATAACATGCAGGAAAAGATATATCAAACCAAAATAAAAAGTGTAACTAATGCACATTGGCCTGGCAGGTTGATGGATAAAAAGTGAAAAAATGTTGGCTGCTTTAATGATTTAAACCTAGCATGGGCAGGTGTAAAAAAGGTGAATGGTGTAATTCATTAAGGCATCATGCAATTCCCTAAGCCCCTGTTAGCATTGGGCCAATTTGACATGTGATTTGCATGTCAAATCGGAACCTGTTGCCGGCAATGGCACCGTCCAAATCGGTGCTGTGCCGCAAAGTCACAAATTTCCAAAAGTAGTTCCTGAACTCCTTTTGGCGACTTCGCAGGCAATTTGGAAGACATCTGTGCACAGATGTCTTTCAAATTTCCCCTGAACTCACAATGAAATGCGGGTTTAAAATTGTGCGCCTCCAATGTGAATGAGGGCTAAAGCACATTCCCAGTAGCAAGTCACTGTCCTAGAGGCCTCACTTGCATATAGTTACAAATATATGAGGCTATTGCATGAAATGTTAAAGAAAAACGGGCATGACAGTATTATGGAGGTTGTCATTGCTGACTTTTCAAAATTCTAGTTTCCTAGCTGTCATACTCATGCTATGGCTTTGGTTTTGTCTGATTTGCTGCCCTGGAAAAAAAAATAGAGGTAAACATTTCTGATCATTTACAAAGAGCATGCTTGTTCTGGGCATGTATATAAAAAGTACTAGTGCCAGACACAGCCAGGCATCTACCATTCCTAGAAGGAGGTAAGCAAGTCCATGACACATACTTCCCTATTAATCATGTTCACTTTAAAGAGCTTTTGTATTATTCAGTCCCGTTCTATGAGAGCAACAACAGAAGGACAGGTAGTATGAAAGCAAGCTTCTGGTTGTGCCCTTTTCCTTTGCAGCAAGGCAAATAAAGACTTCTCATGGGCATGCACCCAACACAACTAGGGATGAGCCGAACACCCCCCGGTTCACAGCAGAACATGCGAACAGACAAAAAATTTGTGTGAACACGCAAACACCGTTAAAGCCTATGGGACATGAACGTGAAAAATCAAAAGTGCTAATTTTAAGGGTTATTATGAAAGTTATTTTCATAAAAAGTGTTTGGGGACCTGGGTCCTGCCCCAGGGGACATGTATCAATGCAAAAAAAGTTTTAAAAACAGGCATTTTTTTGGAAGCAGTGATTTTAATAGTGCTTAAAGTGAAACAATAAAAGTGAAATATTCCTTTAAATTTCGTACCTAGGGGTGTCTATAGTATGCCTGTAAAGTGGCGCATTTTTCCTGTGTTTAGAACAGTCCCTGCACAAAATGACATTTCTAAAGGAAAAAAAGTCATTTAAATGTACTCACAGCTATAATGAATTGTCGGGTCCAGCAATACATATAAAAGTAATTGAAAAAAATGGCATGGGACCCCCCCAGTCCATTACCAGGCCCTTCAGGTCTGGTATGGATATTAAGGGGAACCCTGCGCCAATTTTTTTTTAAATGACGTAGGGGTCCCCCTCAAAATCCATACCAGACCCTTTAGGTCTGGTATGGATTTTAAGGGGAACCCCACACCAAAATGAAAAAAATGGGGTGGGTCCCCCCAAAAATCCATACCAGATCCTTATCCGAGCACGCAACCTGGCAGGCCGCAGGAAAAGAGGGGGGCGAGAAAGCACCCCCCCCTGAACCATACCAGGCCACATGCCCTTAACATGGTGAGGGTGCTTTGGGGTAGCCCCCCAAAGCACCTTGTCCCCATGTTGATAGGGACAAGGGCCTCATCCCCACAACCTTTGCCCGGTGGTTGTGGGGGTCTGTGGGCGGGGGTCTTATCGGAATCTGGAACCCCCCTTTAACAAGGGGACCCCCAGATCCCTTCCCCCCATTTGAAAAAAGTGTCAAAATGTTAAAAAACCACAAGACACATCTTGGGACAAGTCCTTTATTAAAAAATAAAAAAATAAAAATGTCTCATGAAGTCCATTCATCTTCTCTCGCTCCGCCGACAGAGGGGCTGGGATCTGGGGGTCCCCTTGTTAAAGGGGGCTTCCAGGGTCCGATAAGCCCCCCGCTCGCAGACCCCCACAACCACCGGCCAAGGGTTGTGGGGATGAGGTCCTTTTCCCCATCAACATGGGGACAAGGTGCTTTGGGGGGATACCCCAAAGCACCCTCCCCATGTTGAGGGCATGTGGCCTGGTATGATTCAGGAGGGGGGTGCTCTTTCATCCCCCCTTTTTTCCTGCGGCCTGCCAGGTTGCGTGCTCGGATAAGGGTCTGGTATGGATTTTTGGGGGGACCCCCACACCATTTTTTTTTTTCATTTTGGTGCGGGTTTCCCCTTAAATCCATACCAGACCTGAAGGGTCTGGTATGGATTTTGAGGGGGACACCTACGCCATGTTTAAAAAAAAAATTGGCACAGGGTTCCCCTTAATATCCATACCAGACCTAAAGGGCCTGGTATGGAATTTGGAGGGACCCCCATGCAATTTTTTGCGGCCGTTTTTAAAACTTTTTTTTGCATTGATACATGTCCCCTGGGGCAGGACCCAGGTCCCCAAACACTTTTTTATGACAATACCATGCATATAAGCCTTTAAAATTAGCACTTTTGATTTCTCCCATAGACAATTCATTATAGCCGCGAGTACTTTTAAATTACTTTTTCCCTTTAGGGTCCTTTCACACTGGGGCGGTTTGCAGGCGCTATTGCACTAATAATAGCGCCTGCAAACCGACCCGAAAGTGCCGCTGCTTTCATTCCAGTGTGAAAGCCCCGAGGGCTTTAACACTGGAGCGATGCACTGGCAGGACGGTAAAAAAAGTCCTGCTAGCAGCATCTTCTGAGCGGTGAAGGAGCGGAGTGTATACCGCTCCTTCACCACTCCTGCCCATTGAAATCAATGGGACGGCGCGGCTATACCGCCATCAAAGCGCCTCTGCAGAGGCGCTTTGCGGTGGTTTTTAACCATTTCTCGGCTGCTAGCGGGGGGTAAAACCACCCCGCTAGCGGCTGCATACCGATGGTAAAGCGCCGCTTACAATAGCGGCGCTTTACCGCCGACGCCTCCGCCCGCCCCAGTGTGAAAGGGCCCTTAGAAATGTCATTTTGTGCAGGGACTATTCTAAACACTTGAAAAATGTGCCACTTTACAGGCATACTATAGACACCCCCCAGGTATGAAACTTAAAGGAATATTTCACTTTATTCTTTCACTTTAATCATTATTAAAATCACTGCTCCTGAAAAAACGTCTGTTTTTTAAAACTTTTTTTTGTATTGATACATGTCTCCTGGGGCAGGACCCAGGTCCCCAAACACTTTTTATGACAATACCATGCATATAAGCTTTTAAAATTAGCACTGATTTCTCCCATAGACTTTTAAAGGATGTTCCGCGGCTTTCTCATTTGCCGCGAACACCCAAAATTGTTCGCTATTCGGCGAACAGGCGAACACCTGATATTCAAGTCGAACTTATGATCAACTCGAACATCGGGCTTATCCCTAAACGCAACAAATTCCAAAAATATGCCACCTGTTTAGTCAATTTAATGCTTAATGCTAAACAGGAAAATAATTTAGTAAATGTATGTAAATTAAGCTTTCACCTGATTTTGTGTTAGTCTGAGCTTCTGCAAGGGTACACACCAGGGAGGAATGGGCTACCTACAACTTAACCTCTCATAGTTACATATAGTTACATAGTTGGTGAGGTTGAAAAAAGACACAAGTCCATCAAGTCCAACCTATGTGTGTGATTATGTCAGTATTACATTGTATATCCCTGTATGTTGCGATCGTTCAGGTGCTTATCTAATAGTTTTTTGAAGCTATCGATGCCCCCCGCTGAGACTACCACCTGTGGAAGGGAATTCCACATCCTTGTTGCCGCTCTTTCAGTAAAGAACCCTTTCAGTTCACTTATAGGATATGTCAAGGAAAAAATATTGTACTCTCTGTAATACATGGACATTTCTCCATATTTATTATACTAAAACCATGCAAGTAGAGAAAAATAATTGTTAATGTGCCAGAAATATATTGTGCTTCTACTTTCCTATTTGGTGTCAACCCTGCCTACCTAATTTCTGATGCATTGAAAAAACAGACCTCTTCTTCAATATCCTCCTTATCTTCATAATCCCCATTTGTGCAGTAAAACCTTGGATTGCGAGCATAATTCGTTCCAGAAACATGCTTGTAATCTGAAGTACTTGTATATCAAAGCAAATTTCCCCATAAGAAATAATGGAAACTCAAATGATTTGTTCCACAACCATTTATTCATAAGTCCTTCAGTTTATAGTCCATATAAAAAGATTATACCAATGTGATAGGTTTTGTCCATCCACAAATGGGAGCCTCCACAAGGGGATTAGAAGCAAAATCCAGCAGCAGCTACAGAGTATAAAAGAGAAGAGAGGTGCCTCTAGGTGTAGCAATATGATTACATTTAATGAAAGTACAATATTTAGCAACTCACATGGTTGATGATTAAAAGAGGCACATCTAAGTATACAGGCATCCGGGGTAAAGCTGTCCACATAGACCATCCTCCACACCGTCAACTCTCACCACTATCAGTCTGCAACTGTACCCAGGAAGACTACCCTGCAGTAGAGTGATCTGAAAGCGTGGCTTTAACCGCTCGTGGAGCACAGCGTGGAAGGGATGACGTCGATGGCAGTGTGGGGAAGGTCTATGTAGACAGCTTTACCCTGGATGCCTGCATACTTAGATGTACCTGTTTTAATCATCAACCATGTGAGTTGCTAAATGTTGTACCTTCATTAAATTTAACCCTGTTGCTACACTTTTTCGAGGCGCCTCTCTTCTTTTTTGTACTCAGTTGTGACATGATGCTACTTGTATATCAAGACATCACTTGTATATCAAATCAAAATTTATTTAAAAATTTTGCTTGTCTTTCAAAACACTCTCAAACCAAGTTACTCTCAAACCAAAGTTTTATTGTATTCTCAAGGGTATATTTAGCAGACCCAAAGGGAGAAGATAAGAGAAGCTATTTATTAGCATTTACATACATACATAGCATGAATGTAAGTGCAAAAGAAGAAATGCATTCATATTAAAACCTAAAGCTATATGCGGCAGGGCAAGCCCATGCCACGGTCTAAGATGGCAGTCTAGGCCAGATTTTGCAGGAAACAGGCACACTAATGGTGCAGGTGTGTGCTGGATTCATATTAGAACCAGGATTAGAATTCAGGGCCCCAACCTCTCGCTGGCGTCAGTGTGTGAAGGGAGCAGTGAGAGGTGCACGTCTGCACCATACTGTCCAGGTCAGGACAGACAAAGGCCCTAGCCTGTGAAGGATGTAGCAGCTGGGAGCTGCAAAAAAAGAAGCCAAGCTGACAGAGGTAAAGCATTTTGTGCACGAGCACTGGGACTGTTGTTTGATGGTCAGGAGGTCCAAGGCATGAGGTCTGAGCCAAACATCAAATAAAGGGCCAGGAGACTAAATCCTTTGTTATCTTTTATATTGAACCCCTGAATGGGAAGATATTCATGTGTGAACTTTTGCTTTCTTTTAAATAAAAAGCAGAAGTGGGCAGAAAAAGCCCTGAAATGTACTTCTGGCATGGAGTAAATTGTTTTGCACTACCAGTGAGCTACAAAACCCCCAACTTGTCACATATATTATTGAACCAAACTTTTACATGGTCATTTGGTTGTGTTTATCTACATGTTTATCATTAGAGAGGAGGTCCAGCCCCCCACAAAAAATTAAAAGTAAGCAGCTACAAATACTGCAGCTGCTGACTTTTACTATATGGACACTTACCTGTCCAGGGAGCCCGCAATGTCAGATCTTCGAATCAGCTGTCGGGTGCAGCCGCCGCCATTTCTGGTAAGGCTTCACTGCCAGTTCCCTGCTGCACATGCGCATAGCGTGCTGCGCTTTCTAATTGGTCTGACGGCGGAGGAAGGAGGTGGGGGTCAAAAACAGGTACCCATTCCCCCCCTCTCCCCTGAAAGGTGCCGAATGTGGCACCGGAGGGTGGGAGGAGAAGGATAAAAGGAAGTTATACTTTTTAGTGGAACTCCGCTTTAAATATACTGCATGCTGCAATATGTATACTTGCATCGCTAATTATGAATCTGCATTTTTGATGATCCCTGACTGTACACCTTTTTTGTGGGCTGCTTTTAAATTATTACATACAAAGCAGCCACTTTATTAGCTTTGCCTTGCCTTTCCCTGCAACAGTGCAAGTACATCCAGGTAGCTATTTTAAAATAAAGGACTTGGAGGTTGGTTTATGTTCAGTCCAAAAACAACAGCCTCTAGCAATGAGTTATGTTAGTTAATGACTAAAGAGCAGCAATGAGCATGTACAATGGCTGCATTGCTAACAAGATGTGTGATAAAGCTCTGATAATAATGTCCTATAAATAGGGGCATAATTCAATTGGGTCAGGACAATGAAATGTTTTTTTGTTCTTCTTCCTTGTATTTTCTCTACTACCTTTCCTTTGCTAGCATAACCAGTATAAATTAACTAATAACCTGGCAACGTTATTATGTGTAGGTGGCAAGCAATCAATTAATTTACTCATGTTTCATAGGATAAACTTTACAGGACAGAGGAGATATTTTTAACTTGTGTTGCTACAATTAGCTGTAGACATAAAGCATGTTTTGCTCTGGCTCTCGAAAGAGCAGCAGAAGTGGAAAGGTTAATTACTTGCCTGAATAATTAATGATAAAGTAAGGTTTTGGGGTAAAGAGTGGCTTTTAGTATATGCGCTACTGTAAAATGTGGAAGAAAGGTTCTAGGACACAGGATCCAGGGCTTAGCAAATTAGACACAGTGGCATATTGACCAAATATTGATCAATATTTAGGTTTTAAAGTCTGCTCTACAACACTGTTTTTTTTCTTCATATATATATATTAAGGACTTATTTTAATGTTACTAATACAGGAGTCCCTCCACAGGAAAGCTGCGGCCTGAATAAGGCATAATTCAGGCTGAAGCATGCTATGAATAAAAGTGGATCTTTTATTCACCCCCCCCCCCCCCCATTCATAGAACTCTTTTCCTTGAGGAAACCAATAGTATGGTTTCTATGAATGGAGCACTGGGGCAGTAATGGTGGGCACTTGATGAGTCCCTGTCACAGCTGCAGCCACTCTTATTAACCCCTGCAACAGCAGAAGATCACCAGCCTGAGAGTATCCGGAGCCAGAGGATAGTAGATTTCATCCCAACAGAAGCCACCAGCAAAGAGGATTCATGTTAATTACTGTCCCTGGTGCTGTTTTTTTTTTTTTAAGTTTATAATAAACTTCAACTATAAACCTTTTTTGGATAGGCCAACATTTCTGAGGGAAAGAACAATTACATTGCATGCAGATTAATTATTTTCTTGCTTCAGAAACCAAAGATGGAAAAGGGATAAAGGCTTGCACCACAGATATTAAGCCTTTACAGTGAAATTTGTGAATGATTAAGTGGCATGTTGCATCTGGAAATTAGAGGTTTTCTATGTATTTTTTTCTATTCATGTCCTTTACCAGTTACTGGAACCCTAGTTCTTGGGGGTTTCTGAGCATAACATTGATCTTAGATACCTCCTCCCAGTAAATACAACAACCTGGGTTTGTGGGGGATGAAACCTACCCCTCGAAACCTCCTTCATGTCCTCCACCTAGTCTTGAACACCATCAGTGCAATCATACTCCTCCTCATGCACTTGCTGAAGCCTCACAGAGACAGCATCTGGATATAGGAAGTCTACTGTCCTGTCTATAATGCCATGCTGTGTCTGATACAGCAGGGAGACAACAGAGATTGTGACACTGATGGCCACATTGTCACAGCTTACGAGTTTGGTGGCCTCCTTAAACAGTAACAATATGGTACATGCTTCCTGTATGAGGAGGCACTGACACGAGGAGACTATCCTTGTTCCAAACTTGCACAGATATTAATTTATGGCCCACTAATGCATGTGCAACTGCTGTAGCATGGCCACAGTAGAATTCCATCAGGTAGGCATATCACATGTAAGGCAGCGTGAGTTCCTCCTGAAGGCGCACACTGGCTGGATACAACTGCCTGAAATACATGCCAATTTTTCTGGCCTATCTCTGAAGACCGTGTAACCAAGGGTACCTATCCAGAAAGTGCAGCACCACCACGTTGAGGATGTGTGCCAAACAAGGCATGGGTGTGAAGTTTTTATACCAAATGGCTGACAGCAGGTTGGTGCCATTTTCACACAGGACCTTTCCTGGCACCAGATGGCATCGTGATAATAACCTCTGGGTCTGCACCAGCAGAACTGACAGATTCTCTTCTCAAGTGTGGCTTCTGTCCCCTAAGCATACCAGATGTAACACTGTGTGAATTTTGCTTGAACCGTTGCATAGTGTCTCAAATGCTTGCAGGGTACTGGTAGTTCAGAGGGCGTCTGACCCAAAGAGGACATTGGGTAAAAGGAGGAGATGGAGGTGACTGTACTATCACTGCCACCAGCTTTAAGAATGCAATATGGTACAGCCAGCTCCAATGGTATGCCCATACCTGCATATTTCATGGTTGCCAGCAGAGTTACCCAATGGGACCAGGAAAGACATACAATGTCCCTGCCCATATTTGCTATGCTATCCTCTGAATCCACCAGCTGGAAAGGCAGAAGCTATAAAGACAGCAGTTTTTCCAAGCTGGTACCGAGCAGCTGGCCATGGGGGTGACTAGAGGCCTACCTCTTCCTATGTTGCAGAAGCTGGAACAGAGAAACTCACCTAAATTGGCTGCAGGGATTGCTGCATGTAATTGGCTGCAAGCTGAGAATCTGATATAGAGGGAAAAACCTGGTGCTGGATCAATACAAAGGTAAGTGTGAGACAGTGCTGACCTTTCTTATTAGAAATTCTAGCAACCTCTGCAAATTGTCATGAATGTATCCTGTTTTAAAGCTTTTATGAAATGCAAATTTAAAAATGCAATAATTAAAAATAATATAAAAAGCCAATTTATAAATGTAAGTTTGAAAAATTTTTTAGATACCAATCGTTAGACACTGATAATAGTTCCCATTTAATGTAATGTTAGCAGTTACTAATAAATAACTTTATCTTACTTGATTTTGTGTCATCAGATGAATTGTCTATTATTATACACAGATGCAGCAGGATTAAGGCCTCACGCACACTGGGCAGAAAAAAATGCCGCTTTTACAGGCATTTGGCATTTATTTTTTTCAGCCTGTAGCACACATAGGCATATTAGAAGAGGAGTGTTCACAAGCTGAAAAAAAATCAAGTGTGTTTAGGAGAGGAGAGTTTGGGCAAAAAAAATGCACAAACGTTCATAAACACGCATAAAAACATAAGAGCGTGTTCGCTCTAGATGCATTAAAAATAATGCATTCTAATAGCCAGAATAAAATAATATTCTCTCCAATAGAATACATTAATGCCAAACACGTGAAAACACATAAACGTGCAACGTGGGCAAATCATGGCTTTTAATGTGTTTAACGTGGGGTCAAATTAGAGAGGAGTCACATTAAAAGTAATAGGGGCAGTATTAGGAAACTAGAGTTATTTTCCTTCTTGTCCCATGTGTGAATGTGTGTTTTAAATAACGTGATCAATGAAAGCAACAAAGTCACTGACTGCCTTATGTTTTTCGTTGTAAATGTTAGCTGCCAAAAATCCACTTTCTTGTAGCTTTGTTCTCATGCATACCTGGCCACAGTTTCTTATATCATTCAAAGAAGGATTTCCGATAGCCAAGAACAAATATCTAGAAAGTTGATTAGGTTTTTTTCAGATTAAGGTTTTTTCTATTCCAATTAGTTTTTTATCACACAAAGGTTGGCTGCACTGCAAAATCTTTTTGCTACATTGTCTCAAACAAGTTCAAATGCAAGCAAGCAAAATTTCAGTTTGTGCATGGTAATGCTCCAGGAAGCAGATACAAATGATATGTATGAAGTAAATGATGTGTAATCACATCCCAAAAAATTAGGAAAGCATAAAAGGTAGCACAATGATGCAATTTTGATGCACTGATACTTACAATGGAATGTGTCTTTTTGTTGAGCTTAAAAAACTGCACCAAAGATGCAGCATGCAGGACTTTTTAAAGTACAGCACACCTGCAGTGTAAACTTTTACATAGGTGTAGCCAAGTGCTGGTTATATCACTTTTCATCTTCACTTGCCATCATGATACATTCTTTAACAAAGATTGCATTGAGATTTGTTCCCTTTAGTGTTCAGCCTGTGTATCATGACATAATTTCCTGACTGCAGTGAGACAGACCACTACTGAAAGAAGGGGATCGTGGGACATATAGTCCAGAAAGCCAGGATTTTAACCAGATACCGACCAGCCGCTGCAGTTATGCAAGTTGGCTCGGCTGCGTGAATCGACGTACTGGTATGCTGGTTTATGCACTGGCTTTTGCGGGCACGTGCCCGATGCTGGATGTCCGCCGAATGTCCATCGGCCACCCGTGATCGAGGGAAAGAGACAGAACAGGGATCTGCCTTTGTAAACAAGTTAAGTGTTCCCTAGGGAGATACTTTCTAACTTTCAGGGGGATGGGCTCACTGGAAGTAGAGAGAGAGATCGCTGTTCTTGATCACTAGGAACAGCTGATCTCTCTCTTCCCCTGTCAGAACGGGGATCTGCCTTGTTTACAAAGGCAGATCCCCGTTCTGACAGGGGAAGAGAGAGATCAGCTGTTCCTAGTGATCAAGAACAGCGATCTCTCTCTCTACTTCCAGTGAGCCCATCCCCCTGAAAGTTAGAAAGCATCTCCCTAGGGAACACTTAACCCTTTGATCACCAGTAGTGTTAACCCCTTCCCTGCCAGTGCCATTTATACAGTGCATTTATACAAGCATTTTTAAAGCACTGATCACTGTATTGGTGTCACTGGTCCCCAAAAAGTATCACTTAGGGCACTTTCACACTGGGGCGTTGGGGGCATTGGGGGTAATGCCCACAAAGCGCAGCTGTTGAAGTGCTTTGCAGGCGATTCGGCAGGGCTGCCCATTGATTTCAATGGGCAGGGGTGTTCTAGGAGCAGTGTATACACCACTCCTAAAGCCCCCCAAAGATGCTGCTTGCAGGACTTTTTGTTTTCAATCTCTCTTTATTAGATTTTCGCTTCATATAAAACAATCATTAATATCATAACATCCCAATTAAACATAGACAATTTTACAGCATATCCTCCATACTTCAGGTACATAAAAATGTTTTACAAACTGTAGAAGCATACATATCCAAACCTAATCATCCTTAACCCTTGGGATCTAGTCCCCCTTACCCACCCCCCAATGCCTATGTTAGCATACATTCCTCTTCCATACAACAAATCAAATACACACAAAAAAAAAAAAAAAACTCAATCCTCGTTCCTTCTGTATATTTTATAGGAATTCTAATATTTCTCTCGATGACCGAAACTCGTCCCATCTTTGACACATTTTTGGTAATTGGTTTGTTATATACCCTTCATCTCTTATCTGTTTTTCCATATATTGAATTTCGTTCATTTCACATATCCAATCTGCTATTGTTGGGCTCCTTATTTTTTTCCAGTTTCTTGCTATTATTGTTCTAGCTGCGGATGTCATATGGTCGATGATATCTGTTTTAATTGTCTTTATTGATTTCGGTATCAGAGACAATAACGAGATTTCCATACTTGGGGTCATCTCTACTCCTGATACCTTATAATAAATCTCGAATATCTTGTTCCAGAATCCTCTCACCAGACGACATCCGTACCATATATGCTCCATTGTTCCTTTTTCTATTTTGCATCTCCAGCATAAGTCTGTATTTCCTTTATTAATTAAGTTTAAGGTAACTGGGCTCCTATACCATCTCATTGCAATTTTGTAATTTCTCTCTTGATATTTATTTGCAATGGTTGTTCTATGTATAATTTCGAAAACCTTTTCCCATTCTTCCTCTAATAAGGATTTACTCATTTCTGCTTCCCACTTCTTTATGCTTGTTATCTCTTTAAGGGGGCTATTCGGAATGAATTCATCATATATCTTTGATAGCTTCTTAATTGGGGCCTGTTCTCCCAGCAATCATTTTTCAAATTTAGTTAATGGTCTATTTATCTTAACTATTTTGGGCTCTATAAACGTCCGTAATTGTTGGTGCTGCAGCCATTTGTTTTCGTTTTCCAATCCCAGTTCCCGCAGAGTGGGTATTTTCCCATTCTCAAGGACTTGTACCAATCTTGTATGTTCAGATCTATTCCATTTTAGAAATTTTTTACCCCCCGTAGTTGTAGGGAATTCAGGATTGAAAAACAATGGAGTCTTAGGTCCAATCATCGTAGAGAGCTTCCCCCCTTTCACTATAACGTCCCATATCTTTAATGTAGCGTTTACAAAGAGTGTTAGTTCGTTTCTTTTAGGTCTTAAGTGGGGTTCTAACCATGGAAGGACTTTTAATTGGGGCCCTATTATTTCCTCCTCCATACTAACCCATTGCTTCTTTTCTTTATTATGATACCAGTCTACTATACTGGTCAATGATGCTGCCTGCAGATATTTTACGCAATCTGGTAACGCAAGCCCTCCATTTCTTTTTTTCCTGATTAGATTTTCTCTTTTTATCTGGGGAGTTTTATGCGCCCATATAAACTCAACTATAGCTTTTCTTAACTCCATCATCAGTTTTTTTGGGGGTTCTAATGGTATTGTTTGAAAAGTATATAAAAGTTTTGGTAATATGTCCATTTTTACTATATTGACTCTTCCTGTCCATGAGTATATTAACTTATCATATTTCTGTAGTAATTTTATAGCATTTCGAATTGTTTTCTCATAGTTCATCCCCTGTAGTTGTTTCAAATCTTTTGTTATAAAGACTCCCAGATATTTTATTGCATTTTGCTTCCATTTAAATGGAAAATCTTTTTTGCATAAGTGAGTATATTTTTTCATTTACTGATATATTCAATATTTCTGATTTATCGTAATTTACTTTGAAATGACTTAATTCCCCGAATCTTCTGAATTCTTTCATTAAGTTTGGGATAGTTATAGGGTTAGTTATGTATATTAGCAGATCGTCTGCATATGCCGCTATCTTGTATTCTTTACCACACACCTTTATCCCCTTAATGTCTTTATTGTTTCTGATTGCTGTAATTAGGTGTTCCATTATTAGTACAAACAGTAAAGGGGAAAGGGGAGAGCCCTGATGGGTTCCGTTTGATATTTTTATATCCTTTGATAATATGCCGTTTACTCTCACTTTTGTTTTTGAGTTGGAGTACAGAGCGGAGAGCCTGTTACGCATTTTCGGGCCCATACCAAGTTGTATTAGTGTTTCTTCTAAGAAGCACCACCGTATCCTATCAAATGCTTTTTCCGCATCTACAGCCAGCATACATGTTTCAATGGCTGTTCTTTGGGCTTATTCCACCAATGTACAAGTCTTTATGATGTTATCCTTAGTTTCTCTCCCTTTCGTAAACCCAGCTTGGTCTAATTTTATATAGTTAGGTAGGATTGGTGTTATTCTATTTGCGATGATTTTAGAATATAGCCTTATATCTATGTTAGTTAAAGAAATGGGCCGGTAGTTTTTACATAGTGTGTGATCCTTCTTTGGCTTTGGAATTAAGGTAATGTGAGCTTCCGTGCTTTGTGATACAAAGCCTTGTAAGTTGGATATGGAATTGTATGTTTTTTTCAATATAGGGGCAATTATATCCTGAAAATTCTTGTAAAATCTAGTGGTATACCCGTCAGGTCCTGGACTTTTTCCTGAAACTAATTCTGTAATCGCTTGCTGGATCTCTTCTAATAAGATATCATTTTCCAGTGCCTCGAGTGTTTCTTTAGGGAACCTTGGCTGTTTCTTCAATATATTTTTTAATTTTCTCCCTATTCATTTCCTCCCCCTTGTTCCCCCGTGATGTTTTAATATTGTACAGATTAGAGTAATATGCATGAAATTCCTCTATTATTTCTTTTGGGTTGTATGTAGATTCCCCGTCTGTTTTTAGTATTTTAATTGTAGATGTTGTGGACTCTTTTAATGTTTTAGCCAATATTTTCCCTGTCTTATTTCCATACTGATACCATTGTGCTCTTCTTCGATCCCTAATCCTAAGAGATTCCTCATCAAGCATGGCTTGTAATTCCGTTCTTTTCCCTTTTAATTTTATTTTATCTGACGATTTAAGGCTCTGTTTATGTTTTTTATCCAGTTCCTCTATTTCTTTTATCAGCTGGGATTTCTTTTGATCCTTTCTTTTTTTTAATCTTGAGCCGTGCTTGATGAACATCCCCCTTAATACGCATTCTAATGTTTCCCATTGCATGGGAATTGATGTTTCATCATTCTCGTGAATCTCTAAAAATTCCCTTATTGTTTTGAGTATGTCCTCTACACACTCTTTATCTTTTAACAAGTTATCATTTAATCTCCAGTTACCTTTTGTTTTTGCTCGTTCTATTACCTTAATTTCCAAATACAATGGGGCATGGTCTGACCATAAAAACCCCCCTATATCTGATGATGGAGTCATTAACATTCCTGAGTGGTTAATAAAAAAATAATCTATCCTATGGTAGGAATCATGTATGTTAGAATAATATGAATAATTTTTTTCCGTTTGATGTTGGGCTCTCCAGATATCCACCAGATGGTACTTCGCTAATATCCCTTTAAATTCCTCTATCTGACTATTATTTCTATAAGCGTGGATATTAGTTGTATCAATTTTTGTATCCATAACAAAATTAAAGTCCCCGCCCATAATCACTGTACCTTCCGCTTTCTCCATAGTGCTATTTAGGGCCCTTATTCCCATCCTTATTTGATCATAATTTGGTAAATAAAGATTAATAATTGTAAATATTTTCCTGTATATCGCTACTTTTATAACCAAGGATCTACCGTCTTTACCCATATATTTTTGTATTATTTGATGAGGTACATTCCTATGGAAAGCGATGGATACCCCTCTTGATTTAGAATGGGAAAATGTGTCGTGTATCCAGTTATTATAGTTTCGATTGTTAAGTTTCGGAATGTGATTTGAACGAAAGTGTGTCTCTTGGAACAGTATGATATCCACTTTTTGTTTATTAAATAAATTTAAAATTTGATTTCTTTTATTAGGAGAGTTAAGCCCTCTTGCACTGAAGGAACAAAATTTGATCTCACCTATTCAAGAGGGAGAAAAAAAACAAAAAAAAAAAAACACAACACAACCCGACGCACTCACACTCCCCACACACTCAATCTATCCTACTTCTACTTGACTTAAATAAGAAAAGTCTATCTTACTATCTAAAGTAAGTTCCCTACTATGGGGGATTTTGAGTCTGCTGACCAAGAATTGTCGCCCAATCGTCGGCCTCATGCCACAGTTTAAATGCTAGTTTTCCTTTTTTTCCTTTCTCTTTCCTTTCCTTCTTCCCCTTCTCCCTTCCTTTACTCTTGCAATCTATCTTTCTTCTTCTAATATAATTCCATTTTATTACTCATTTGCTGCTACTAAACATTCTATCCTTTTCTTTACTTCGTTATCTTTCTATTTCCCTCCAATTTCCCCTTTTTTTTCTTTTTCCCTTTCTTCTACTTTCAAATATCAGGATCAGAGATTTTCCTAAACTGTAGAGATGGGAAGGTGCGTGGTAAAGGGGGGGCTCCAAAAAAAAAAAAATTCTTATCTCCTCTGTGTTTATTTTTTGCTCTTATACATTATTATTCCATGTCTCGCCATTAAAAAAATAAATAAAAATAAATAATAAACCCATTAATTCTTTAGTCCTTCCTGTAAAATACATCCAATTCAATCTCCCAGTGTAAAGGACGTAACTATTCTCTCTTCTGTGCTTGTTATTTCGCCTTATAAATTATTATTCCGTGTCACACCCTTCACAAAAAAAAGGACGTTGATTACTTAATCCCTCCTGTTAAATTGTTAAATACATCCAATTCAATATCCCGGTGCAAAAAACATAAATATTATCTCTTCGGTGTTTGTTATTTCGCATTATACATTATTATTATACCGTGTCACACCCTTCCCACAAAAAAATATCTTTTCTCTTAGTGTTTTAACTTGAATAATATTATCACGTACTTATCACAAAAAAAAAAAGAGAAAGGACATTGATTAATTTATCCCTCCTGTTAAATTGGTAAATACCTCCAATTCAATATCCCAGTGCATAAAACGTAAATATTATCTCTTCTGTACTTATTATTTCACCTTGAACATTGTTATTATTCCCTGTCCCACCCTTCACCAGAAAGAAAAAAAAAAAAAAAAGACATTAATTAATAAATCCCTCCTGTTAAATTGTTGAATACATCCATTTCAATATCCCAGTGCATAAGACATAAATATTATCTCTTCTGTGCTTATTATTTCACGTTGTACATTATTATTATTCCAATTATTCCAGGTCACAACCTTCACCCGCAAAAAAAAAAAAAAAAAAAAAAATGAATTCATCCATATATCTTTTCTTTAAGTGTTCTAGCTTGAATAATATTATTACATACTTAACAAAAAAAATAGCATTTTTTTTTACCAGATTTAACATCCCCCTCCCTCTATCCCAAACAGACCCCGACCCTTTTTATATTTTTTTAAATGTTTGCATATATAAAATGGGCCAGTCCGGTAGTGTTATTTCTGGAATTTTAAGGGTATCTAAAAACTCTGGCAAGTCTTCCAAATCTCTAAATGATATAATATGTCCCTCATTTTGAACTTGTAGTTAAAATGGAAATTTCCATCTATATTGAAGATTGTTCTTTATTAATTGCTCCACAAGGGGCCTTAGCGCTCTTCTACGGTCCAACGTAAATTTTGATAGGTCTTGAAAGAATAATAAAGGTTCTCCGTCGTATTGAATATTTTTATTTTGATGGGCTGCAAGCATAATTTTATCCTTTATATGGGCAAAATGCATTTTGCAAATAACGTCCCGAGGCTTTTTTAGATCTGGCTTCCTTATTCCTGTTACTCTGTGTGCCTGGTTGATGATTAAATCTTTTATATCAATATCTTGGGCGATTTCCTGAAAGACTTTTTGTAATGTTGTTGTAAGTTCTTTTGAGATTTTTTCAGATTTTTTTTCAGATTTAAAGGTTTTTTTCTGTTCCAATTAGTTTTTTATCACACAAAGGTTGGCTGCACTGCATAATCTTTTTGCTACATTGTCTCAAACAAGTTTAAATGCAAGCAAGCAAAATTTCAGTTTGTGCATGGTAATGCTCCAGGAAGCAGATGCAAACGATATGTATGAAATAAATGATGTGTAATCACATCCCAAAAAATTAGGAAAGCATAAAAGGTAGCATTAGGGCCCTTTCACAATGATGCAATTTTGATGCGATTTTGATACTTTCCCATTGACTTACAATGGAATGTGTCTTTTTGTTGAGCACCAAAGATGCAGCATGCAGGAATTTTTAAAGTACAGCACACCTGCAGTGTAAACTTTTACATAGGTGTAGCCAAGTGCTGGTTATATCACTTTTCATCTTCACTTGCCATCATGATACATTCTTCAACAAAGATTGCATTGAGATTTGTTCCCTTTAGTGTTCAGCCTGTGTATCATGACATAATTTCCTGACTGCAGTGAGAGAGACCACTACTGAAAGAAGGGGATCGTGGGACATGTAGTCCAGAAAGCCAGGATTTTAACCAGATACCGACCAGCCGCTGCAGTTATGCAAGTTGGCTCAGCTGCGTGAATCGACGTACTGGTATGCTGGTTTATGCACTGGCTTTTGCGGGCACGTGCCCGATGCTGGATGTCCGCCGGATGTCCATCGGCCACCCGCGATCAGGGGAAAGAGACAGAACAGGGATCTGCCTTTGTAAACAAGGCAGATCCCCGTTCTGACAGGGGAAGAGAGAGATCAGCTGTTCCTAGTGATCAAGAACGGCGATCTCTCTCTCTACTTCCAGTGAGCCCATCCCCCTGAAAGTTAGAAAGCATCTCCCTAGGGAACACTTAACCCTTTGATCACCAGTAGTGTTAACCCCTTCCCTGCCAAGTGCCAATTATACAGTGCATTTATACAAGCATTTTTATAGCACTGATCACTGTATTGGTGTCACTGGTCCCCAAAAAGTATCACTTAGGGCACTTTCACACTGGGGCGTTGGGGGCATTAGGGGTAATGCCCACAAAGCGCAGCTGTTGAAGTGCTTTGCAGGCGATTCAGCAGGGCTGCCCATTGATTTCAATGGGCAGGGGTGTTCTAGGAGCAGTGTATACACCATTCCTAAAGCCCCCCAAAGATGTTGCTTGCAGGACTTTTTTTAACGTTCCCCAAGTGCACCACTCCAGTGTGAAAGCCCTCAGGCTTTCACACTGAAGTGACAGGAGAGGCGCTTTGCAGGCACTATTTTTAGCGCTATAGCACCTGTAAAGCGTCTCAGTGTGAAAGTAGCCTTAGGGTCAGATTTGTCTGCCGCAGTGTCACAATCCCACTAAAAATCGCAGATCGCTGCCATTACTAGTGAAAGCAATGAAAAAAATAAATAAAAAGTCCCTAAATCTTTCCCCTATTTTGTAGACATAGCAGACGTAGCAGAATACATATTGGCCTAAACTGATGAATACATTTGATATATATATATATATATATATATATATATATATATAATTTTTTTTTTTGGATATGTATTATAGCTGTAAGTAAAAAATATAGTTATTTTTTTCAAAATTGTCAGTCTTTTTTTGTTTATAGCGCAAAAAATAAAAATCGCAGAGGTGATCAAATACCACCAAAAGAAGCTCTATTTTTGGTTAAAAAAAAACCCCATTGGGGGCAGGAGGCGGAGCCTAGCGGAGCAGACATGCATTGTTAGAGCTCCACACCGCTGAGGAGAGAAGAGAAGGACAAAGCGGAGCCTGCAGGCTCAAAAGGTATCCATTTGAACCTTTTTGCCCCAGGGAACAAACTGTGAAAGTTTGGGCAGGAAATATGGTACTGGGAGGAAACCGTGGCAGAAATAAAAATCACCTCACAAAGAGCTCACAGGCACTCACTGCAGCTGAAGCAGCTCCAGTCACCTCACAAGATACAGCATCAGGGCGCTCTCACAGACAGAAAATGTCACAGCAAGACTCTCCATTTGAGTCAAATACAGAACAAATCCTCTCACAAACTTCTCCACAAGCCTCCTCAGTATCCCCAGTAATATTATTACAATTTGAAAAGATGCTTCATAAGGCTTTAAAACAAACCTCAGACCAAATAACAAAAAGCCTAACCAAAGAAATAAGAGAGCTGGGAAACCGCACCGCAGCCTTAGATATAAAAATGGATGAAATTGAAATTACAACCCAAGAAAATATAACAGAATTGGAACAATTAAAAAAAGAGAATTTAATACTTCAAACTAAGCTCGAAGATTACGAAAATAGAGCCAGACGTTCAAACTTGCGCATAAGGGGAATACCTGAAACTGTGACAGACCTGCAATCTACTATTACTGCTCTATTACAAGAACTAAAGCCAGATATCCCTATTGAACGTTTAGAACTGGACAGAGTACACAGAGCCCTCACAGCCAAAAAGAAAGATGGACCCCCACGTGATATAATCACAAAATTTCATTATTACAGAACGAAAGAACAAATACTAATTGCTGCAAGAGAAAAAAAGGAACTTAATTTTCAAGGACACAATTATCAAATTTTTGCTGACCTATCCCAACTTACTATTACTAAAAGACGATCCATGAAACCCCAACTAATGGAACTGCAACGCCACAACATTATGTATCAATGGGACTTCCCCTTTTCAGTCAGATTTAACTACCAAGGTACAATTTACAGAAGCAGATCAGCAGATGAACTACAACAAACCCTTTTAAAATTAAATCTGACAGAACCCACAAGCAGCAATACTCCCACATGCAGAAGAATGGCGTCATCTTCACCTTCAGGCAGCACCCAGAAAATTTCAGAACAAAATGGGAATCATCATTCTCACAAAAGAGGCCGTTATGCCACATCATCCATGGACCAAGAAGATTCAATGGACTGACATCCTAATTCCTGATATCTCTTCATTTATTATACTAAGAGATGGTTCTCTATAAAAAACCTATATTTATAACTGAATGTAACTGCATTCTGATAGTCACACACTGTGTGGGATCATGTTACATTCCAGTTATATTTCTTATTACTTCTGATTCATATAGCCTTAGAATATATAAGTGAAATAAGGAAATTCTTGTTCAGTTATATATATCAGGTAATAACAATAGATTTATTACTTTTTATGTATGTTCAATAATCCAGAAGTAATGGAAGCTTTTTCTTTCTTTTCTTAAAACAAATATATTATTACCTAACTAGTTCCTAGAACTATGTTTTTGTTTATTCTAATCTGAAGCAATACAACCTCAATTTTATGAGTTAACATATCTAAACAGTTACATATGAATAAAATATGTAATTGTTTACTCTAAAAGGGTTAAAATCCCAAAATAATTCAAACTATCTTCATCAATACCAAAGTTATTAACAGTACCTTTCTAACTGAATTATTTAGCCTAGGGCAAGACTAACCATATACAACCACCCTGGAATAAATAATTTCAACAAAAACTATATTCTGCACTCCAATTAATGAAACATCATTTTGATGTCTTTTGACATAGCACTTCTCTCCTGTAAGCGGAAGATCCGTGTACCCCCATTAGTCCTCCTCATTCTCCCAACCATATTATGTGGGAGTGTGACAAAGGCACTTATTCCCCTGAGAGAGATATTTATTCTCTTTCACGGGTAAATTGTGATTACTTACAAAAAATAATTTATACAATGTATCATCTAATCTCATATGTTTTTTGTTTACTCTTTACTCCAGAATTCACTGGTTTCTTTTCTATCTATTCATCTCTTCAGTCCACATAGGTTGATCTGCGCAGTCAGCTCTGCATAACAAAAAGTAAGTCAAAACTATTTGATCTATTGCCATGGCACCACTGAATATACTTTCCCTGAATGTTCAGGGAATAAATGTCCCTCAAAAAAGGACCAAAGCCTTCCGTACTTTCCATAACAAGAAGGCTCACATAGTATGCCTCCAAGAAACACACTTCACCAAAGATTCTACTCCAAAATATATTTCTCCTTTTTATCAACAAATTTACACGGCTTCTGCCTGTACCAAGCAAAGGGGAACTCTAATTGCATTTCACCGATCCACACCATTCACCTTATCATCAGAAATTAAAGACCCAGAAGGTAGATACCTGATACTCATGGGTTATATAATGGATACAGCAATCACAGTGATTTCCTACTATGCTCCTAACAAACAACCTACACCATTCCTCTCACATATATTACAAGTGATTAATACACACAAAATAGGAACAGTGATAATGTGTGGGGATTCGAACCAGGTCCTCCTCCCATTTCTAGATAAATCACCTTTTACACCATCCAAAATAACCTCTAGATTACCTTTTTCTCAACTTCTTTCCAAATACAATCTGGTAGATTCATGGAGAGAAAGTAACCCAATGAAAAAGAAATTCACTTATTTCTCGCACCCTCATCAAACCTTCACCAGAATAGATCATATTTTTCTAACAATAGGAATGATACCAGAAAATATTGCATCAGATATAATTCCGATTCCGTGGTCTGACCATAATGCAGTATACACTACTATAGCCTCAGCCATACCAAAAGCGCATGACCCAACGTGGTAATTACCGGACATAATGCTCAAACACCCACTACATCAGATGGCCATTGAACAAGCTTTAAAGGAATACATATCAATTAATAATACAACAGACATCTCCCCAATAACACTGTGGGAAGCTCATAAGCCTGTCTTGCGTGGTACAATACTAAGACAAATGGCACTATTTAAACGGGAACGCAAAAATCTAGCAAAAAAACTAGAACTCAATTTTAATGCAGCCTACATATCATTTCAAGATAATCCATCTCAGAGTACAAAATCTCATCTGGAAAAATCTAGATTGGAATACGATCTATTTCTCACTGAGTCAGTTGATAAATCCCTCAAACGCTCCAAACACAATTTCTACATGAATACAAACAAACCAGGTACATATTTGGCTCGGGCATTAAATTCAACTAACAAATCTTTCAAACCAATACGTTTGAAATTATCAAAAAATGTTTACACTTGTAATCCAGTTAAAATAGTCCATAAATTTCACTCACATCTCGCAACTTTATACAAGAGAAACAATGAATTTAATCCTACAGAAGCTGAATCCTTCTTCTCAAAAATAACCTTACCTGAGTTATCTCAGAATCAAAAAAGCAGTTTGGATGAGCCTATAACTATAGATGAAGTTGCTAACGCCATAAAAGACCTAAAACTTAACAAAAGACCAGGCCCAGACGGCTACTCGGCTTTATACTATAAAACATTCTCAGAAATACTCTCTCCCATTCTCACTGAAACTTTTAACAAACTTCTAGATGGACATTCTTTTCGGCAAGAAACACTAATGGCAATTGTTTGTATGATCCCAAAACCCCTTTCTGATGATACTTCCTGTGTGAATTATCGGCCTATCTCTCTGTTAAACCTCGATATTAAATTATTAGCAAAAATAATAGCAAAACGCCTCAATAGCATTATAGGAAAATTAATACATAGAGATCAAGTAGGCTTCATGCCAAATAGACAGGCAGGCGATAATATACACAGGGCAGTGTTATTGGCACATATTGCTAAAAAACGGAAAATCCCTTTTATGTTTTCTATCTCTCGATATTAAGAGGGCATTTGACACAGTATCCTGGCAATATATGCAATATTCATTACAAAAATGGGGTTTTGGACCCCACTTTTTAACATAGATCAAAGCATTATATAATAAACCCAAAGCCTATATAAAATATGCTGGATACAAATCTGAAGCCTTTAATATCGAAAGAGGTACCCGACAGGGTTGCCCATTATCTCCCTTATTATTTGCCCTTATACTCGAACCCATGGCCCAATACATCAGAACAAACCAAACTATAACTGGCATTGAAGTAGGAGGTATTACACACAAATTATGTATATTTGCAGACGATATATTACTTTTTCTATCATCACCACAGGTCTCTGGTCCTAACTTAATACCAGCTCTTGATGGATTTTGCAGCCCTATCCGGCCTTATGATTAATCCCAAGAAATGCCTAGTGCTTAATATTTCACTCACAAACATGGAATTGATCCCGGCTAGGGCTGCACTCCCATTCACATGGGCAGAAAAATCAATCCCATATCTTGGAATTCATTTAACAGCATCTCATTCTGACTTATTCTCAACCAATTATCCTCCTGTATTAAGACAGATCACAAATCTAATAAAACAATGGTCGCAACTTCCTTTATCCTGGATAGGGAAGATTAATGCAATCAAAATGACTATTCTACCCAAATTGCTTTATCTATTCAGAGTCCTCCCTATTCCAATTCCTTCCTATTTTTTGAGAATAGTACAAAAAAGAGCAACTTTGTTTATATGGGGCTCTTCTAAACCACGCAAAGGGGAACTCTAATTGCATTTCACCGATCCACACCATTCACCTTATCATCAGAAATTAAAGACCCAGAAGGTAGATACCTGATACTCATGGGTTATATAATGGATACAGCAATCACAGTGATTTCCTACTATGCTCCTAACAAACAACCTACACCATTCCTCTCACATATATTACAAGTGATTAATACACACAAAATAGGAACAGTGATAATGTGTGGGGATTCGAACCAGGTCCTCCTCCCATTTCTAGATAAATCACCTTTTACACCATCCAAAATAACCTCTAGATTACCTTTTTCTCAACTTCTTTCCAAATACAATCTGGTAGATTCATGGAGAGAAAGTAACCCAATGAAAAAGAAATTCACTTATTTCTCGCACCCTCATCAAACCTTCACCAGAATAGATCATATTTTTCTAACAATAGGAATGATACCAGAAAATATTGCATCAGATATAATTCCGATTCCGTGGTCTGACCATAATGCAGTATACACTACTATAGCCTCAGCCATACCAAAAGCGCATGACCCAACGTGGTAATTACCGGACATAATGCTCAAACACCCACTACATCAGATGGCCATTGAACAAGCTTTAAAGGAATACATATCAATTAATAATACAACAGACATCTCCCCAATAACACTGTGGGAAGCTCATAAGCCTGTCTTGCGTGGTACAATACTAAGACAAATGGCACTATTTAAACGGGAACGCAAAAATCTAGCAAAAAAACTAGAACTCAATTTTAATGCAGCCTACATATCATTTCAAGATAATCCATCTCAGAGTACAAAATCTCATCTGGAAAAATCTAGATTGGAATACGATCTATTTCTCACTGAGTCAGTTGATAAATCCCTCAAACGCTCCAAACACAATTTCTACATGAATACAAACAAACCAGGTACATATTTGGCTCGGGCATTAAATTCAACTAACAAATCTTTCAAACCAATACGTTTGAAATTATCAAAAAATGTTTACACTTGTAATCCAGTTAAAATAGTCCATAAATTTCACTCACATCTCGCAACTTTATACAAGAGAAACAATGAATTTAATCCTACAGAAGCTGAATCCTTCTTCTCAAAAATAACCTTACCTGAGTTATCTCAGAATCAAAAAAGCAGTTTGGATGAGCCTATAACTATAGATGAAGTTGCTAACGCCATAAAAGACCTAAAACTTAACAAAAGACCAGGCCCAGACGGCTACTCGGCTTTATACTATAAAACATTCTCAGAAATACTCTCTCCCATTCTCACTGAAACTTTTAACAAACTTCTAGATGGACATTCTTTTCGGCAAGAAACACTAATGGCAATTGTTTGTATGATCCCAAAACCCCTTTCTGATGATACTTCCTGTGTGAATTATCGGCCTATCTCTCTGTTAAACCTCGATATTAAATTATTAGCAAAAATAATAGCAAAACGCCTCAATAGCATTATAGGAAAATTAATACATAGAGATCAAGTAGGCTTCATGCCAAATAGACAGGCAGGCGATAATATACACAGGGCAGTGTTATTGGCACATATTGCTAAAAAACGGAAAATCCCTTTTATGTTTTCTATCTCTCGATATTAAGAGGGCATTTGACACAGTATCCTGGCAATATATGCAATATTCATTACAAAAATGGGGTTTTGGACCCCACTTTTTAACATAGATCAAAGCATTATATAATAAACCCAAAGCCTATATAAAATATGCTGGATACAAATCTGAAGCCTTTAATATCGAAAGAGGTACCCGACAGGGTTGCCCATTATCTCCCTTATTATTTGCCCTTATACTCGAACCCATGGCCCAATACATCAGAACAAACCAAACTATAACTGGCATTGAAGTAGGAGGTATTACACACAAATTATGTATATTTGCAGACGATATATTACTTTTTCTATCATCACCACAGGTCTCTGGTCCTAACTTAATACCAGCTCTTGATGGATTTTGCAGCCCTATCCGGCCTTATGATTAATCCCAAGAAATGCCTAGTGCTTAATATTTCACTCACAAACATGGAATTGATCCCGGCTAGGGCTGCACTCCCATTCACATGGGCAGAAAAATCAATCCCATATCTTGGAATTCATTTAACAGCATCTCATTCTGACTTATTCTCAACCAATTATCCTCCTGTATTAAGACAGATCACAAATCTAATAAAACAATGGTCGCAACTTCCTTTATCCTGGATAGGGAAGATTAATGCAATCAAAATGACTATTCTACCCAAATTGCTTTATCTATTCAGAGTCCTCCCTATTCCAATTCCTTCCTATTTTTTGAGAATAGTACAAAAAAGAGCAACTTCGTTTATATGGGGCTCTTCTAAACCACGTATACCTATACACACACTACATCTTCCCAAAAATAAAGGAGGCCTGGGATACCCTAATTTTACTAACTACTACAGAGCAGCACATTTGGCCAGTTTGTCCAAATACCATGCAAAACAGGAAATCCCATTATGGGTATTTATAGAAGCTTCAGAAAATGACCCTCTATTAATATCAAATTTATTATGGCTTGATCCTAAAGACCGCTTTAAAATTCATAATCCCATAAGTAAACACTCTTATCTCTCTGGGATAAACTAAAAACCAAATATCAGTTACAATCTCCACACAATCCTCTCCTTTCTTTTATCAGAAATCCGGCCTTTTATCTGGCATGGATCTACCCAAATTCTTTTAAAGCTTGGACAACATCAGGCATTCAGACACTAAATTACTTCATAGCATCTAAATCATTCCTTTCATTCCCATCGCTTAGAGAAAAATATGATCTACCAAACTCTGAGATATTTAGATATCTCCAAATCAAAAATTTCTATACACCATTCCTAAAGGGGGATACACCATTATCCCAGTTATCCATTTTTGAATCAATCTGCACAAAAGATCCATTTGCTAAAGGTACAATTTCATCACTTTATAATCAATTATATGGAGTAGCAAATCTTAATAGACCCTCTTACGTTCAGAGGTGGGAGGAGGACCTGGGACGAACTTTAGAAGACATGGACTGGTCTAACATATGGCTCACATCTAAGTCATCTTCACCCAACATCTTAGCACTGGAGACAAATTATAAAGTCCTAACTCGCTGGTACCTTGTACCCGCTAGAGTGGCAAAATATTCACCTAATACCTCAACTCTTTGTTTTCGAGGATGCCCAGAAATAGGCACATATTTACACATATGGTGGACGTGCCCAGTAATCCAAACCTTCTGGAAGGAAGTCTTCGTGATTGCATCTAAAATATTTAAAAAAATAATACAACCAGATCCATATTTAACTTTACTTAATCTAAAACCGGAATGGTTAACACTCTCTCAATTCAAACTTATGATCCAACTAATAACGGCTGCAAAACAAACAGTGGCCAAGGCATGGAAATCTCCTACATTGGTACTAGCAGAAACAATTCACAGAATGAATAATACAATGTCCCATGCTAAGATGGTAGCCATCGATCAAAATCAAATTCCAAAATTTGAAAAACTTTGGCATCCTTGGATAAAACAACAGTTCCTGTCAAACTTCAATGACTCTGTCCTGTTGCCATGGTAACAGATTAAATGACTTACAGAGACACCCATTCTAAGGCTTCAAAGAGAACTAAAAAGAATAATAAACTGACGAGCGGGACAACCTTGTGGACCATACCTCTACCTTTCAACCCTTTTTCTTCTCTTTCCTTTTCTCCACCTTACGATTAAAGCTCATTATCAGAATTTATTAGACCTATATACACTCTACTTGTAAACAATATGTATAGTAGGTATAAATCATTTAAATACCTACAAAAGTAACTAAGGAAATGATATATATCTTTAATTTAGGTTTACGTGAACTCAATGTTTAATATTTGAAATTTCATGATATTTACCTATATAAACCCTACTGTAAAACAGTGAGCTTGCTTTGTAGATCCTTGTAAACTTGCTTTATGTATCTTTATAACATTGTGTACTCAATAAACTTCATTTGACAAGGAAAAAAAAACCCCATCAGTTTTGTTTGGGTACAGCGTCGCACAACTGTGCAATTGTCAGTTAAAATAATGCAGTGCCGTATCGCAAATAATGGTCTGGTCAGGAAGTGGGTAAATCCTTCAAGGGCTGAAGTGGTTAATGGATCTACTGCTGCTGTAAACTACAGAGCCCCCCACCCAAAAGCACCCCCCATGTTGAGGGCACATGGCCTGGTATGGTTCAGGGGGGGTGCTCGCTTGTCCCCCCCCTTTCCTGGTCTGCCTGGCTGCATGCTAGGGTAAGGGTCTGGTATGGAACTTGGGGGGGAGGCACGCAGTTTTTTTTAAACATTTTTCTTTTGCTGGCAATTGTTTATTTTTTAATTCAACTGTCAGTAGGGAAGCCCATTGACAGCTGATGACTCATCCATTGTTAAGGACACCATAGCCTGGCTTCTCGGCCCATTCCTTTACAACCAGCTATTCACTGTGCTTTGCCCAATCAGGGCTTAGAATGCACTGTGCAGCGCGCAGTGCATTGTGGGGTGCTCGTTGGGTAAACATCCCACCGAGCATCCTGCAAATGTGGGTGTTCCCTGACCGGGCGAACAGGCGATGTTCGGGACGAACTTTTGCTCAGCTCAAACTGTCTGCCCAACTCTAACCCCATTGCTGATAGGTATAACATCAAGAAAATAGGGTAGAGATAAGCTCCTAATACACAAAAATTAATAAATGTACCAAGTTCTTTCATTTGTCAATGATAGGTAATGTGTGTGTACATGTGACTGTAAACTGTACTCCCTACTTTTTTAAAAACATTGTTTTTTTCTAATAAATATTTGTACAATTTTAAATAATTGTGTTTTTGTTTATATGATGTACCCATAAAGTCCCACATTCTTCATATTTTTGCTTCATTATCTCTCAGGGATGTTGGTACATTTATTAATTTTTGTGTATTTGGAGCTGACCTCTACCCTATTTTCTTGATACATTGCCCGGGGTGGACAATACACTCAAGATATGCCTTCTTGGGGTTAGAGCTCAGCAACCAAGTTATGTATTTTTTGTGATATATTCTTTGACCATAATAAATATTAAGTAATCTTTCTTAATAGATACTTTCTTTCTTCTTTCTATATGCATATGTATTTTAACAATACGGTTCTTCTTTCCTAACCTTCATAACTGGCGGTATTGTTGGTGACGCCAGTCTGGCCTGAGGGGGTGGAGAAAAGGAAGCGCCACCTGAGTGCAGTATTAATATAAGAATTTAATGACATAAAAAATGAACACTTACAAGAAAGACAAATTAAAAACGCTCATCTGTGAGTAGGCAGTGTATATCTTCCTTGATTTTCAGTCCGGGAGTTGTATCAGCATTGTAGGGCTGCAGATGGAGGCTTGTAGCTTGTATCTCTTCCTGTGGCCATCAGGGAGAAGCTGAGACCAGCATGGAACGCACAGAGAAGGTGCGTGACGTCACAGGTCATCCAAGGACTTCCGGGTACTCTCCAGGGGGAGGGCTAACATCAAGGGAGGGTTCTGGAGGCTGGGTGTGCTTGGCTACGCGCTCGGAGCTGCTGCTCCTTCAATAGGCCTGAAGGGGAGTGTGTCAGTGATGTGCTATTTATATGCCGGCGCTGTGGGACAACAAGGCTCAGCGTAGGCTAACAGCACATCACTGATAAGGGCTGTGAGAGGCAGTTTACTAAGACATAAAATACATGTCCGAGAACACTCAATGGCAGACACTGATACAATCGCACTGGAACACCCAAAGGCACACAAGGGCTGAGTGTGAATAAAAAGTATATATGTTAAAACTGTAAAAAATGTATATATATAAATATTTATAAGAACACATATATATAGAAAATTAATATGAGGATTGAAAAAAATATAAAATATAATTAAAATTAAAAATAAAAATAAAATGAATGATGAATAAAAGAAAGGGGAAAGGTGCTTACAAAACATTATTTATATATATGTGTATATCTATATACACTATCAAAAGATGGTGTTGAAAAAAGGGTTGAGCGGTATATGATAGGGGGGAAAGGTGTATATACACATGTACACACATACACGCACACACATATATATACATATATGTATACACATACATATATATACACGTCCATGTACAGTGGGCCATATAATGGTATAGGATGTGGATTGGAAGGCGAATAAGGGGGGGGCTGGGTTTAATTATGGGGGGGTTTGTTATGGAATAAAGACTGAAAATAAGGGGGAAGGGGAGTGAGGGGGGGAGGGGAAATGGGGGGTAGGGGCAGGGGTGGGACAGAAAGGGGAAAATGGAAAAAGGGGGGGGCCGGGGGACACAGAGGAAGCAGGGAGTAAGGGTAATCCCATGGGGGGGAAAGGGGAAAAGAGGTGACTTATAGTAGTGTGTGTACTTCAATTTCCTCGTTCAACCCACCGGGTGTAAGGGTACCCAAAGAATAGATCCAGTAGGTCTCTTGTTGGCACAGGCGTTTGAAGCGTTCAGCTGAAGGATATGTGGCGGGAATGGATTCGATGACCCATACACTGTGGCCAGCCGTAGAACGGTCATGGTGTGTAAGGAAATGTTTGGGGACGCTATGGTGGTCTCTGCCCTTTTCAATAAAGCGCCGATGTTCCCCAAACCGTGCTCTGAGTGCCCTTATGGTCCGACCAACATAAAACAACCCACAGGGACAGGTAAGGCAGTATATGACAAAGTCCGTAGAGCAATTGTAAAATTCTTTGAGGGTGTAACATTTTCCTTTTACGTTGAAGGTTTTCTGGCCATGGTGTACGAATTGGCAGGTGAGGCAGAGGGTTTTTTTACATTGATACATCCCTCTGAGGGGTATAAGGACAGGTTGTGGAGGGATGGGTTGGAGGGACTTGATTTTACTAGGGGCAATTTTGCTTTTGATGTTCTTTGATCTTCTGTAAGTTACTTTGGGTTTGATACCAACTGTGGTTTTCAGGTGAGGGTCTTCCAGGAGGATAGACCAATGGGACTCTAATATTTTCTCCATTTTCTTATGTTTATCATGATATTGTGTGATGAAGCGGGCTGGTTGCTTGACAGCAGGTGAGGAGTTGTGACGACTGGTGGGAGGCTTGCGGTAGTTGTTGAAGGCTGCATCTATGAGTGGGACGGGATATCCTTTATCTTGGAATTTTTTAGACAAGATTTGACCGTGGATTTCATAGTCAGAGCCTCTGGTGCAATTCCTCCGAAGGCGACAAAACTGGCTACGGGGGATGTTATTCACCCATCTGGGATGGTGGCAACTGGTGTAGTGAATAAAGGAATTGCCTGCAGTAGGTTTGATGAAATTCTTGGCATATATGGTTTCCTCATCGTGGCAAAGTTTAAGGTCTAAGAATGCCAGAGTGTCGGGATCAGCCACGTAGGTGAAGGATAGGCCCAAGGCGTTGGTGTTACAGTACTGGACAAACGTGAGAATATCTTCAAGGGTACCGTCCCAGATAATCACTTTGTCATCGATGTATCGGCCATAATATATTACGTGTGCGGCAAAGGGGTGGTCGACTGCGGGGTACCTATGTTCCCAGTATCCCATAGTGAGATTTGCGTAGCTGGGGGCAAAGTTTGCCCCCATAGCTGTACCATTGATCTGAAGGTAGTGTGTCCCTTCTGACTCAAAATAGTTATGTTGGAGGCAGAAAACTAGGGCTTCGAGTATAAAATTGGCTTGCCGGGGATTGGTGAGGGGGTCGTTTGCCAGTCTGGCCTGGTTGTGGTTGGCGTGTATTTGAAGTCTATCTCCCATATCTACTCTTGGGACCTCCTTTGGGGTGAGTGTTCAGAAAAATTAGGGATTACTGTGGCCAGGCATGGGATGGTTTTGTTTCAGAGATACAACAAGTTCGATCTAAAGATGACATTACCGAAGCAGAAGTAGACAACTACTTTTTGGGTTTACATCGCTTAGTCGAGAGAAAGACTCGGCTTTTCTGGCATAAGGAATTATTTGACAAATATGTGACAAATCAGATTGTACCATGGGGTTTGCGCATTCAAATCTTTCCGAACATGAACAAGGTTGAACCAAATGTAAAAAAAAGCTTGGGTAGCTAATTTACAGTCATGTCCCTTGCAAATGATGCAAATACTTAGTGATCAGTACAAAATAGACATTAGGGAACTGGATAAAGAAATACTGAAGTGGCAGGATGACCATAGCCATTTGGTACCTCATAACTGCTTTCTTGCTAAATATAAGATACTAAAAGAACATCTTACTAAATATGCCACTAGCTTAAAAACCAAGGAAAACAAGTTTCTGAGAGACAAAAACGTATATGATCAGGATCAGGCGTATAAGTGGAATCAACAGGGCCATCATTCCCGTCGTAGGGGCACTTATAATCATGCCCCTCCGGCTAGCGATTTAGATCTGGTTCGAATCTGACACCTCATCCATGTCCTCAGCCTCTTATGTCCCGATTGCTACACAGCTCAGTGATTCGAATGGTGCTTCAAGAAAAAGGAAAAAAACAGTGTAGCAGGTTCACAGGGACGTCCTAGGTTGACAGATGCCCATAATAAGGACAAAAGAACGCGGTCACAATGGTCACAGGGTGGCACAACTCCCAGTACCCTGGTGACTGGTAATGTACAGAACCACTCACTTATGACATTAACTACACCTTTGATAGGAACTGGGATAAGTTTGACATTATCAATCTCTCGTCATACCCCTTGTCAGAAGAAGAGTCCAAGTTGCGGGAATAAGGCCTTACCTTTTGCCCAGATGAGGAAGCAGATAAATTTGAGTAGATTCAAGATTTGCACCTCTTTGTCAGACACCTTATGTACAAAGTATTATATGATAAGGACCCAAATAATGTTCAACAATCAGGTTCACAAAACCCTAACATGGAAGGTGTAACCTTTGAAGATTTACGAGCTCTACAGGACCTGATGGAGCCTTGGGAAGAAAGCAATCCGGAGGAGGATGGCTGGGTCTTCAATACATCTAGAACAACCATTGCCCAATCCCAGGATCGGGCGTTTCATCTGCCTTATCCTTTGCTGGCTCTCCCCTCAGGTGTCACTTTTGGCACACCGAAGTCATACAAACCCAAATCAAAGTCATTCCCCATATTACAGGGTAACTCCAATATATGGGCCTTTGTGATCCAGGTCACCAAAGAGATCGAATCTATCAATTGGCAAACTGGACCTCTGTCCAATCTGCCCAAGCATCTGAAAAAGGCACTGTGAAACCTAAAATCAAATAAGAATATTGTAGTAAAGCCATCCGACAAAGGTGGAAACCTTGTCATAATGGATGTAGAACAATATGAGAAAATGTACTTTGATATTATTCTCAACACCAATTGGTACAGAGCAGTTCCGTGATCTCATGTCAATTATTATATGAGGCTTTATAAAGATAATCTAGCTAAAGCATATCATAGAGGAATTACAGATTCCAACACACTTAAATTCCAATCCAACGTTTTATGCATTACCTAAAGTGCACAAAAACCTACACAACCCTCCAGGTCAACGAATAATTTCGGGCTGTAGATCATTGACTGAAAGGGCTAGTCAACTAGTCGACAAATACCTATACCCACATGTAAAAGGGCTATTTTCATTTGTCAAGGACACTATTGAATTATTGAAAACACTGGATGGGCTACAGCTGCTCCAAGGATCTTGGTTGGTCACGATCGACATAGAGGCCCTGTACAACTCCATACCACATACCAGAGGTGTGGATGTTGTACGGGAGTTCTTGAACGAGCATGATCTTGACTCATGGAAGTATAACGAATTTGTCATTGAAATGCTAGATTTCAAATTAACACACAACATCTTTGTATTCAAGGGTTCCCACTACCTCCAGGTACAGGGCATGGCCATGGGGGCTAAATGTACGCCCTTTTACACGAACCTGTACCTGGGGGGTGGGAACAAGATCTTTTTTCTGATGAGTCCAAATCGGAGGATATTGGCCAGATTGTATCATGGCATCAATACATAGATGATGTTTTTATGGTGTGGGCAGGATCAAAAGAAAATCTACTAAAGTTCCTGGATGAGTTACAAGTGAACACATACAATCTAAAGTTCACATATACATTTGACCAATCAAGGATTACTTTTTTGGATGTAGAAATCTTTATTAATGAAACAGGAATTCTCTGCTCTACCCTATATAGAAAACCCTCAGCGGGAAATAGCTTATTACACGCTAGCAGCTCACATTCAGAAAAACTGATCAAAAGTATTCCTTACAGTCAATTTTTAAGATTGAAACGTAATTGTACACAGGATGCAGATTTCCAAAATGAGGCGAACTTGCTGCGTGAACGCCTTCTAGCTAGAGGTTATAGCAGAACATGTTTGAAAAAAGCATTCAACAGAGTGAAAAATCAGAACAGACACTTGTTATTGTATAAGCCCAGACGAGATAAAGCATCTTCATCAACACGCGTTATTACTAAATACAACCGACAATATTTATAATAAATTTTGGTACTTATTGGCAGCTGACCAAAAGATCTCTAAATTTATTAAACCTCACCCGGAAATCACCTTCAAACGATCTTGATCATTAAGAGACACCTTAGTAAGGAGTCACCATAGCAGTCTGGCTAGTTCCAAAACCAAGTCACCGGGTACTTGTGGTACCTTGTGGTAGGTGTAATTTTTGCCACTTTATTATAGAAGGAAAAAGTATTACGCTTCCCAACAACAATATCTGGACCCCCAAACATAGGACTAATTGTCAATCAGTCGGCTCGGTATATTTAATGAAATGTTGTTGTGGAGCCTTCTCTGTGGGGAAAACAAAGCGCCCACTATTTTGCAGAATCAGAGACCATGTATCTCTGATTTCCAAACATAAGATAGAAACACCAATAAGCCCTCATGTGGGGCTGTACCATAAATTTGATCTCAATTCTATTGGCTTTTTTAGCCTTGAACATTTTCACCAACATGAAACTGGTGGGGATATTGATAATAAGCTCCTTCAGTTGGAGACGAGATGGATCTATTCGCTACAGGCTACTCGGTTCCCAGGCCTTAATGAGGAGATTAGTTACAAGCCCTTCTTGTGATCAATGCTTTCTCTCTGATGTGCTATCTTTGGCTTTTTTGATTTGGTGACCAAAAGGTTTGGCACTTATTGTATTTGGGGTTATTGACCATTGACCTGGCCATATTTTCCATCTATCCTCTTATTTCATGTCACTGATCTATTCTTTGGTGATATGCGACTTTTAGGTATATGTTATACCTTGATTTGTGCCTGACGGGCTGTCCCGTTTGATGTTGCCAGTTATATAACTTTCAATACAAGGAAAGAAATGTACGGTTAGCTAATATGTAATATTTCATATGTTGTCCTTTCACTTTCTTATTATAAAAATGTATTTAATTTTTAAGTTATGAAAATTTAATTTTTTGTGCTGCACACACATGGCCACATTCATACCCACTGGAGCCCTTTAGCTGGGTAGGTATACATGCACGCAACACACAATTAATAATTTCTTTTTTTTTTTTGGGACACCCATCCCACTTGCTTTCTTTCTGGTCTTTTGCCAATAGATCCCCGTATGGATGCCCAAGGGTGTGCAGTAGAGCTAGCAACTTGCCCCTTATGGGTAGTGCTGCCACGCTGCACGCCCGCCCTGAGGTGCCCTTTTTCCCTATGGTTCCGGTCATGCGGCGACCAGTCCACCACATACCATCTTTCCAGACCACTATTTTACTCTGTTGGTCCGGCACTGTCTCCACTGCAGGTTACAGCGCAATTTGACTGTCCACCAGAGGTCTCAGTTGCTTCTGACTTCCGGTTTCCAGTTTCCGGTTCTTAGTCCATAGCGCATGGACCTCCCCTTTGCATCCGCTTGGCGCTGGTGCGGTATGACGTTACACGCCGCATTTTGGCGACATGGGGAGGGATATTTAAACCCCATATGTTTGAAGCCTGTTTAGGCTATTTGTGAGCTCACGGCGGACACGAACGGCGGCATTACATAATCCCTTAGCTAGGAGTAGGACAGTTAGTGTCCTTGTTTTGTGTTGAAATCCAATCTGAGTATTGCTTTTATTGTTATCTCTTTGCATAGATCGCTACTGGCCATCCCTGTGCTCCTTTGTGGAGCTCTGGCTACCCATCCCCCTTTTGGTATCCTTCCACTTCTATGTTCTCTCCTAGCTGTGGGGATTGGGGCTGGGTGTAGCCCTTTTTCACATTGGTGAGACATTTTGAGGTGAGCAAACTTTTTTGAAGCTACAAAGGTACATTTTATTTTTTAGTGTATAGTACTTACATATATTTATATATACATAATTTCAGAATTTGCTTGATGGCTGTATCGGTTTCTGGGTATTTGATTGACGCATATCAACGTCCCTCTTTGTGCCTCTCTGTCCGCATGAGCTCTCAATATAGATAATCTTAGATAACTGGATGATGGTGAGTACAGTCCATTTACAAGGTTGTGTTATAGACCTATGCTTTCTTTATCCCTAATATATGTATTGTTTTTACAATCCATGATATACATTGCAGATATAGCTATGTTTCTATATGACTGATTCATCAACAAAAAATACACATCCCTCCCTACGGGAGATCTGGCATTTTTCTGGACCAGTTTGGAAGCAGGCCCTTTTTGGGGGCCCTTTGGTCACCTTTCTGGTAATGCTCTCTCCGGAACTCTTTCATGAGGTATGGAGCTTGTGTGGCCGGGGTGTCTGCGGTGGTTTTGGGGGGTGTGGGGGTGTTTTTTTTTTTTTCAGGGGAGGTTGTTGCTCTGTGAGTATGGTGAAGCCATATTTGTGTAAGCTATATTTCTTTGTTAAACTTTTTGTGTAGTATGAAATATAAATGTTTTGTTTTTCTTTTTTTACACATCTAAGGTTGAACATATCATGTATTTTTAAATTTACTAATCAAATACCCTCATCCTTTTCCTGATGAAGCCGTCTCGGTGAAACATGTTGAAATTTCTGGACGTGGCTATGCTAAGTTGTATGTGACCACAGTTCTTTCATTTGTCAATGATAGGTAATGTGTGTCTGTGCCTGTGACTTTGACTATAAACTGTACTCCCTACTTTTTTAAAAACATTGTTTTTTTTCTAAAAAATATTTGTACAATTTTAAATAATTGTGTTTTTGTTTATATGATGTTCCACATTCTTCATATTTTTGTTTCATTATAACATGAAGAGTTCATCAAAAAAAGGGATAAGTAAATGGTGTAATGAATTGCAGTTTATGCATACATAATGCTGGACAGCTAAAATAGGCCAAAGCTTCTACTTTAATATTGTGTACTAGAGTTCCCAGAATATAAAATTGTGAAGCATATGACCAAAACTGGTGTCCTCAGCTGTCATATATTAAAACCCAAAGATAAAAGTCATCCGGGACCATGGCATATAGGTAGTAAATTTACAATAGTTGATGAATTCTTAAACCAGTGCAAGCAAAGTACAGATAAATGGATTCACATATCTTAGCATCTGGTAAGTAGGGCAAGGCGTTAGCATCTAATTCAAGCAAGTGTCTGGCAGGGACAAGGATGCAGGGTGCAGGAAGGTGACAGCTGATCAGTTCCAACCATGGACATGCTTTGTCTTTTCTCCCAAAGACTTTGTCAAGTTGCCATCTCATGTGTCCTTTTTGGCACCTAGCCTAAAGCTTTTTTTTTTCATGCAACCCGCTAGGGTTGCACGTCAGCTCCGGTCGGAGCCACTGTACTAACCATGTGAGGTTAGTTCATTGATCTCCCCCGCTGACCTGTTGTGTTCTGACAGGGGGATGCCCCCCTGTCAGAATACTCTGATCGGCACTCGCTGCCATTGGCTGAGAGCACTGATCGGGAGTCAGTTGGCTGCTAGTTTTCCAGCATGCACGTCTGACAGACCGACATACACACGGTTTGAATGTTGGCCATTTTTTTTGAACCGGCTATTGTCTCCCGACATTCGACCTGTGTGTACAGGGCTTAAGGGAACCTTGGATGACACACCCTGTCTTAAAAAGAAATGTAAAACCCCAACGTTTCTATTTCAATATCAGTTGCTTAACTGACCACTCAATAGCTACATTGCAATGCACTCGAGTAACCAGGGTCATGAAGTTTTGAACTCCATGTCACCATGATTATTCTATTTAACATACTCAGCACCAAGCAAAAGGACACTGGTCAAAAATCACGTAAGGAACCATAACATAAAATTTATTGAAGAGAAAGGGACAATCATGTAGTTATCATACAAAACTATTTATAGAGAAGGAAAATAAAATAGAGTGCTACACTCTTATAGCATAAAAAAAGCATGAAAACAAATTTTAGTTTTCAAGCCCAGGGGCACAAACCTCTCCCTGCCATAGGATACACTGCTAATGATAGATGCCTTTGACAGTTAAACCCCAAAGGCTAAAACACAGAGAAGCCTCAAACGTTTCACCAATGAGCTAAAATAATTTTTGCTTCTATATCACAGACATGTCCCCTAATCCTGGAGTATAATACCCTTTGTTTTTTCCAAATATAGTTTTCCTCACTGGCAAAAAAATAAAATAAATGAGGTTACTAAAAGATAAAAAAGATTTTATCACAAATGTACATGACGCTTTGGAACCAGAAAGGTTTTTAACTTGTCAATGTATGGGTGAATGGTCAACTCCCACATTTATACAGTACATACAGTGGGGACGGAAAGTATTCAGACCCCCTTACATTTTTCACTCTTTGTTATATTGCAGCCATTTGCTAAAATAATTTAAGTTAATTTTTTTTCCTCTTTAATGTACACACAGCACCCCATATTAACAGAAAAACACAGAATTGTTGACATTTTTGCAGATTTATTAAAAAAGAAAAACTGAAATATCACATGGTCCTAAGTTTTCAGACCCTTTGCTGTGACACTCATATATTTAACTCAGGTGCTGTCCATTTCTTCTGATCATCCTTGAGATGGTTCTACACCAGGGATCTGCAATTAGCGGACCTCCAGCTGTTGCAAAACTACAAGTCCCATCATGCCTCTGTGTGTCATGCTTGTGGCTGTCAGAGTCTTGCTATGCCTCATGGGATTTGTAGTTCTGCAACAGCTGGAGGTCCGCTAATTGCATATGCCTGTTCTACACCTTCATTTGCATCCAAGTGTGTTTGATTATACTGATTAGACTTGATTAGGAAAGCCACACACCTGTCTATATAAGACCTTACAGCTCACAGTGCATGTCAGAGCAGATAAGAATCATGAGTTTAAAGGAACTGCCTGAAGAGCTCAGAGACAGACTTGTGGCAAGGCACAGATCTGGCCAAGGTTACAAAAGCATTTCTGCTGCACTTAAGGTTCCTAAGAGCACAGTGGCCTCTCCTCAGTGAAAGACACATTACAGTGAGATACTGTAATTGGTAAGGGTGAATAAAGGATGATATCCCATATCCCTGTATATTGTGTTCGATAAAATGCATGTCCAAGAGTCTTTTGAAACTATCAATACTTCCTGTTGACACCACTGATTGTGGATGAGAGTTCCACATCCTTACTGCCCTGACAGTGAAAAACCCCCTATGCAGCTTAAGGTTAAACCGCTTCTCTTCCAATCTCATTGTGTGGCCCCATGTCCTCTTACACTCCCTAAGACTGAATAGTTTCCTATGTACACAGGGATTACCATTGAGATACTTGTATATCGCTATCTCACTTTTTACTCACTTTTGTGAGATACTGTACATGCCTTTTCTGAAGCCACTCTGGTCCGGTCCCACGCTAAGATGTCAGCAGCAGCTTCTCTGTGTAAGCGGCTGCAGAAGAGGCAGTCAACTACCAAAGCCCCATAGTAAGTCTATGGGTGACGTCACTTCCCAGACATTTCCCAGCCGTTGTTGGCTGTCTCCTGCACACAGCCTCTGCCGCTGAGCGGCTTCAGAAAATGTATGGTTAGTGATTTTTGATTTGCAGGGCTAGATAGGTTAGTCTTATGCCGCATACACACGGTCAGATTTTCCGACGGGAAATGTTCGACGGGGGCTTGTTGTCGTAAATTTCGACCGTGTGTAGGCTCCATCGGACATTTTCCATCGGGAATTTCCGACAAACAAAATTTTAGATCTGGATCTCAAATTTTCTGACAACAAAATCCGTTGTGGTAAATTACGATCATGTGTACACAATTCCGACGCACAAGTTCCACGCATGCTCGGAATCAAGCAGAAGAGCCACACTGGCTATTGAACTTCATTTTTCTTGTCGTACGTGTTGTACGTCACCGCGTTCTTGACGTGCGCCTGCTATCGCTCCTAAAGGTACAGACGTACCCATACGGCGATTCGCAGGAACGAACCACTCTGCTGCCATATATAATGTAGTTTTATGATGATCAGCACAGAGGGTGAGGTGCATATTCCTGTAGTTAGAATTTAATACATTATCTTACTGCTTTCAGGAGCATTTCCACACTGCCAGCACATCATGAATGTACCACACTCAAAGGGAGACATGCTCCTGGAAACCCCACATACCATACACCTCATGCTGCTCCCACCATCTGAGGTGCATTCAGGTGTGGACAGGGTGCATTCTTGTCTTTTTGATGTACCACAGACTTAGCTGTATTATTTCTGGGCAAATACAAAGAGGTTCTGATATAGGATTACTTCTAACATCTCTTTTTTTTTTATACAAAGAAAAAAGTTTATTAAAGAGCAGAAATATACATACATATACCGAAGCAAAAGGTACTTTCCATTACATAAAGGGTCATTACACAAAGAAAATATGCATGTTACTTAAATTTATCTAAATATTTCCTGACAATCTGGTCATATCATATGCCCTGTTCTAGATAACACCACCAGCGCCCGCGTACTTGAGGCAAAAATCCAGTGTTAACCCCATTTAAGTACCAATACTCAGCAGTCTGCCCATGACCAGATCCACCAGGGCCATTCCCGGTACATTCAGCCATGGCCCCCATAACTTTTCGAATTTCTGAGCGGAACCCCTGTATTGATAGATTACCTTCTCCTTCCGGAGCACATCTCCCATTGTGTTAATCCACTCCTTAAGTGTAGGGGTATCCTCTGATATCAAGTGAGCCATAATTACTTTGCGTGCCTGAAACAGGGATCTGATGACTGCTACCCTAGTACACTCTTCCCAGTCCAGCTCATCTAGTATATATAAAAGGCAATGTCTCGGGCTTGTGGACATCAAAACCTGAAACACTCTGTTTATGGTGTCCACCACCCCTTTCCAGTAGGGGTGAAGCTTTGGGCACCTCCACAGTAGGTGGATCAGGTCTCCGTGATCTCTCTTATATCTGGTACAAAGCAGGGTAGGTCGCAAGCCCATAAGAAACAGTCTATGTGGGGTATAATACACTCTGAACAGTAAATACAGTTGTGACAATCTGTGCAATATATTTAAGGAGCAAGTGGGTACTGCCTGCAGGACTTCCTCCCACTGGTCTCCATCAATCGGCCCACCTCCCCCTCCCACTTTTCCAACATACCCAGCAGGTATTTGTCCAGGAAGTTTTGTAATAGCATATTATAGCATTGTGATATAAAGCCCTTAGTATTAGGCGCTCTTGCTATTAAGTTAAACAATGGAGTCGGGGAGGGGATCTACTCCGAAGAGCTGCCCTGGGCCGTTATAGCATGTTTTAATTAATAAAATCTCATAGACTGCAGCAACCCAAAAAGGCCTTGCAAGGATTCAAACGTAAACAATTTTCCATTGTGGAGGATCTGGCTAAGATAGACCTTTTCCATAACTTGCCGTGCTGAAGTTTAGCTAGTTCTGGGTATGAGTCATTATCCCAGATAGGGCTATAGTCTGTGTATCCCGTCACCCCTTGCAGATATCTAGTCTTATTCCAGATTTTTTGGATAAGGTTATATGTCGGGAATAATTTATTTGGTTTCCCAAATACTGTCAACTCCAGGGCAGTTGATACCGAGTCCCTCCCCACCGTATGTAGCATTATTAATTCAGAAGAGTCACCGGTCTCTCTCTCCCTGTCCGTTCTCATGTGGATCATACCTATCAACTGTTGCAGCTGCACAGCAATATAATATAGCCAAGGATTCGGGAGGGCAAGCCCCCCTCATCCTTAGGTCTTTGAAGATGCTTAAGTTTAATTCTAGGTGTGAGTTTTTTCTAAATAAGTGTACGAAACAGGGAGTTAACAATTCTAAACACCTTTAGAGTCACTACCGTCGGGGCATTGTGGAGCACATATAGCAGTTGCGGCATGAGGATCATTTTAATGAGATTCACTCTGCCCGTTACCAACAGGCAGAGTGAGTTCCATGTTTTGATCCGGTATCTGAATCTTTGTAGCAGCGGGGAGACATTCAGTCGTCCATAATCACAGATGTTGGGTGTCACCTGAATTCCCAAGTATCTAAACGAAGTAGCCAGTGGCACTGTAATAGAGGGCGGTGGCATCCCACCCTCATCAATCAGCATCAGAGAAGATTTAGTCAAGTTTATCTGAAGGCCTGAGTATCTACCAAACTCCCACAGTAGCCATTGCCTCGTCGTCTGCATACAGCATTATTTTCTCTTGTTTGCTCCCATATTTAAATCCTACAATTCCCGGGTTTGCTCTCACTTTTATCGCCAGGGGCTCGATGGCTAATGCAAACAGCAGGGGTGACAAGGGACACCCCTGGCGCGTGCCTCTTCCCAACATAAAAGTGCGGGACATAGCTCCAGCTGCCCGGATAGTTGCTTGAGGGCTGTGGTACAGCAGACGTACCCAGGAAATATAAGACTCTCCAAATCCAAATCAGCGAAGAATCTCCCAGAGGTTCTCCCATCCAACGCTATCGAAAGCTTTCATAGCATCCGATGAGAGCAAGGCCCTCTGCCCTACATTATCCGCCGGAGATTGCATATTAAGGTAAAGCCTCCTTAAGTTGACAGCCGTTGACTTATTAGGCATAAAGCTGGCCTGATCAGGGTGAACGATTCCTGTGATGGCCCCGTTCAGCCTGAGTGCCAGGATTTTGGCCAGAAGCTTAATATCACTCTATAGCAGCGATATGAGTCTGTATGAACCCAGGTCCATAGGGTCCTTTCCAGGCTTCAATATGAGGACAATGTTAGCCACGGCCATGGAAGAAGGCAAAGCCCTCTGCTCCCTAGCCGCGTTATACTCCTGCCCAAGCTTTTAGCAGTGTTTATCTGCATATTACTTATATACCTCCATGGGTATCCCATCCTCCCCAGGGGCCTTACAGTTGGGAAACGCCGCTAGTGCTATCTGTAGCTCCTCTAAAGTAATAGGGGCATTTAGAAGCCTTGTTTGTTTCGCCGTAAGTTGTGGAAAATCAATGCTTTGTAAGTAATCCGTAAGCTCCGTTTGTGTATACTGTCCAGTCGGAAGATAGAGATTCTCGTAGAATCTGGTCAGTTCTTCCAGTATTAAGTCGGGGGAGTTCACTATCCTGCCCTCTGTCGTTTTGATAGCCCTGATAGTCGGGGAACATTGTTGGGAATTAGCTATCCTGGCCAGCATGCGCCCCGTGCTTTCCCCTTCCTCATAGAAAGCAACCTTGGAGAAAAAGAGCTTTTTCTCTGCCGTGGAGGTCAGCAGTCACTCATAAACTGATTGAGCCGACTGCCACGCCTCCCTGGCAGAGTCTGTCGGGGCTTGTACATATGCCTCCTCCAGAGTCGCTACCTGTTTTTCAAGGTCCTCTCTGTGCCCTGAGGAGTTCTTCTTTACCTTATTAATTTCAGAGATAAGTAGCCCCCTAACATATACCTTAAAAGCGTCCCACATTGTCGCCGGGGAGTCAGTAAAATCCCTTCCGTCCAGAAATTCCCCCATGCTCCGCTCCATCTCATCATGTGTCAAAAATAGTTTTAGCCAGTAGGCATTAAATTTCCATGGGGCTCTAGGGAGTGTGGATGGCGGGCATATAATCAAATATATCACTACATGCGAGTGATCCGAGACACTGCGGGGCTTATACAGCACTTCTGATATGGATGGGAGCATGGCCAGGTTACCCACGGCAAGGTCAATTATGGACAGTGTCCCATGAGTCTTGGAGAAGCAAGAAAATTGTTTATCAGCAGGATGCTTAAACCTCCATATATTAATCCAACCTACTTCGTTCAGTAATCTCAGCAATGGAGACTCCCTCGATGTGGCAGAGACCCCCGAATACGGGTGTCTGTCCATGGAGGGACTCAACCAGCAGTTAGAGTCACCCACTATCAGTAGCAGTAAATCCGGTTTGCCCTCCAAATATGTCAGCAGTAGTTGGAGTACCGCCACCGAAAATGGCGGGGGTATATACACACAAGTCAGAATACAATATACTTTTCCCACTCGGCAATGCAAAAAAATGAATCGGCCCTCGGTATCAACACAGACATCAATTTCCTGAAAATCTATGGAATTGTGGATCATTACACTCAAACCCCTGGAATAGGAGGTGTGAGTGGAATGATAGGCCCTGCCCACCCATGCATATATAAGGCAACATTTTGTTTCATTGGTTAAATGCATTTCTTGCATACATAAAATCATAGGGTGATATTTCTTCATACATGTAGATACCATCATGCGCTTAAGTGGGGAGCCCAAACCTCTGACATTCCAAGACACTATTGGTAATTCAGCCATCTGAAAAAGCAGACATATCCTCAAGGAGAAATGCAATATTAAACCAGAGAACGGAAAGTGATATGATAGATGTAAGTCTCCTTGGTCAGGCAAACTCAGGGGTCCCCCTGCCACACAAACAAAATAGATATAGGCCTCAAGTACAGTGTCCAAGTACGGGGCAGAATGTCAGAGTAGGTGGAAGCCATCTCAGAAGTGTCAGGAAATGCAAAGTCCTGCGACCAGAGCACAGTAGCGTGCAAATATAGCTGTCGGTATAAGTAAAAAAAAAAAAAAAGAAGATAATGCAGAAAAAAAAAACAGGCTGTCAACGGGACAACCCTATGAATGAAACCTAGAAACAGGAACCAACATGGTAATCTTGATTTACCCCTTATATAGAGGAAGCGCATTTTTTCTTGCCTACTTCACAAGATTGCTCACAAGTCACATGGTAATATAACGTCTCCCAGCAGCATAATACTGGGGATTTCCCCTAAAGTGCAGAATTCACCCGTCGACATAAAAAGATGTACCAAGGGAAATAGGGGCATGTATTCATGCAAACAAAAAGAGGGGGGGAAACCCCAACAGCACCCAGAGGGCAATAAGTGAGCTTCCAACCACTTCCCTGTAGTAATCCTATGAAGGTCTCCGGAGGGGCTTAAGAATGAATGAGTCAAGCAGGTCTGTCTCCATCTTCATCCCTAGCTCAGTGGCGTAGGGCCTGTTCCTTGCGATCCAGCCACGAGGCCATCTCCTGGGCCTGCTCAAAGAAATGGGACTGTCTATTCGCTGTAACTCTGAGTTTGGCTGGGTACAACATAGCATAAGGTAGCTGCAAAGCTCGCAGGTGCCTCTTAACATCCGAGAATTTGGCTCTGGATTTCTGCACCTCCGCCGAGAAGTCTGGGTAGAACGACACTCTAACCCCATTTACCTATATATTGGCTTTTTCCCGTGCGTTTCTCAGCACCGCTTCCCTATCACGATAATGCAGAAGCCGGGCCAGTATAGGTCTGGGGGGAGCTCCTGGTTGCGGCAGGCGACCCGGTGTGCGATGCGCCCGTTCAGCTGTAAAGAAAGGGGAAAAAGCTTCCTTCACAAATATCTCAGTCAGACATGTTTCAACAAAGGCAGTGGTAGCTCTCCCCTCCGTTCTCTCGGGCAGTCCTACAATGCGGATATTATTGCGACGCAGGCGATTTTCCATATCGTAAGCTCTTTTGTTCTTTGGCAAGTTGATAAGCAGCATGGGCCTCATGAGCAACTGGCTGGAGTCTGTCTTCTACCTCGCTGACCCTGCTCTCCACAGCAGTCGTGCGCTCTCTGATTTTTTGCAAGTCCTGCCTTTGCAGGGAGACATCTTCTCTCAACCCCTCAAATTGCTCCTTAAGGGTGTTCACAGAGGCTGTGCACACATGCACAGCCTTAAGTATGTCAGCCAGAGTAGGTTGCACTGTGTCCACAGCGTCAGTGTCAGCAGGAAGGAGGGGGGGTTGATCTGTCTGAAAGACTATGTCTTCACCCCCATCAGTGTGCAATGTATCCTGTGTTAAAGTCTCATGAACTGCCACATGTGCCCACTCAGCGCCCCCCCATTTCTCGATCCTGGAGACCCCCCATCTTTTGGGCATAGTACAGCATATCTTTTGGTGGGTCCTTACCTTGGAGCTTCTGTGTCCCCTTGCTGGGGCCTCCCTTAAAGTTTGTCACTGCCTCGCAGTGTATACTGTGCCAGGGCCGCGGTGGCGCCATCTTGGAATTTGGAGGTCATGCTTTACTCCCCTTTCCTTGCCTTCCCCCGGGTGCAGAGAGCTGGCAGTTGATCTAGGAGGGTGAGGGGGTCTGGAGCTAGCTGGGAAGCCATTTTGTGGCCGTGGATCGCTGCTGGGAGAGGACCAAATGGTGGTGCTGCTGCGGAGCTGTAAGACTCACGTCCTCTCACATGCCGGTGTTGGCCACGCCCCCCCACTTCTAACATCTCTAAGATGAGCTGGTGATATACATCACTTCTAGAACTACTGTATTTAAGATCAGCATTTGTGTCACAGCCTCCAATCCTATCTGGTGTGGGATGGACATGTACAAACACTCCTTGTCAATCCCAACTTGTAATGATCTCTCAACTGTGGAAAATCCATCCAACCTCCTGAGCACATCTCCTGTTTCAAAGCACAAAAAGAAGCTTACAAACCAGTGTCTTAAGAGTGCTGTCAACAAACTTTCCCATGGACCCAGGACTGCCTATAGCAGGAAAGATTATTTTGGGCATATATGCATGCATTAAATATTAAAACAACAATATTCCTACAATATGATTTACTTCTTGGGGACGTTTGTGCCCATGAGCTTTTAATACTTTTTTCTAATATCAGAGTGCAACAGTCTATTTATTTTCCTTCTCTGTAAACATGATCCCCCCCTCCCACTTATAAATAGGTATTGTATGATAAGTGTCTGTCCCTTTCTCATCAACAAATTTTATATTATTGCACTGTTCCTCATATGGTTATTACCAATGTCCCTTTTCCAACCACTGATTATTTTGATTAGAATTGTTATAGTTGTGTGTAGTTCATAGGGGTTTGATGATGGTAGCTCCAACTACAACGTACACAAACCTAGTTTCTTGAGTGTGCTATAATGTAGACACAGTGATTGATTGAGCAACTGGCACTGAAGTGGAAACACTGCAGTTTAAACATGTTTCTTGAAAATTAATTTCCTTTCTTTAAATACAATCCAGATTTGGGGTTTCTCACAACATGTAGGAAGGCGGGCGCAGGCCTGTATTTGTAGGTGGAGCCTCGCTTTTAAAAGGCCTGCCCTAGTCCTCCCTTCTGTTGGCTTTAGTTCTCGGATTGTCGTGGGCGGTTTTCCGTTGTTAGGGGGCGTGTCTGGTTACCTTGGTGATGCTTCGTGTTGGACGCTCCTTTGCATCATTTCCAGCGTGACCGCCAACATGGTTTCTGGATTACCCATCGTGGAGTCGGGTGGCTGCTGGATGCTTTCTAATCTCCCTGCCTGCAGTAAGTAGGCTCAGGTATCGGTCGCGGGAGGGGGGGTGCGGGTGCTGCTCTATCGAGTACAAATACTGTGTATTCATGTTTTTCATTGCTTCACAAGAATGCATCGACTCTTGGATACTTTTGTTGTTGGTTCATTTAATCCCTCTGCATAAAGCTTCTATTCTCCAGCAATCCCCAAGCTGTAAATAAGCAGTGCCACGTATAGCTTGATGGACTGATTTATAGTAAGGTTTCAGTAAAATTGACAAAAAAAAATACTTTGCTTATAGTACAGTGCTTGCATTTTATCTTTTCCTTGCATCATCCTAAAACTGAATCCACATTCAAATGTAGTTTTAGGCTCTAATACCATTTCATCTGCCAAAATATCAGCCTAGTAAGGAATGCCTCCATAGTATTGGAGGTGTATGTAATGTTATATCTCACTAGGCTAATATGTTGTTCCAGTAAAAGAGCCTTCACTATATAAGGTACCATATTCCATCATGTAATCCAATTTGCATGCTTTGTCCATGGCAGCCTATGTCGTTGGCCATATACTAGTTTTCTGCCATGTACTCACCTTTTAGGTTTTCATTTTAAAGTTTCCTGAACGCTGCGTGCAATGTACAGCACACTGTCCTTTTTTAGGATCAAAAATTAAACTTGTTAAAATACTAAGCCTCGTCGGCGATTGTCATGATCAGTCACTTTTCCTCAATTTCGCATACCTGTCCAGTAACACAACATGGTCTTGGGTATACGTGTTTTCCGTCTTAGTGATATATCGCATTTCTTGCATATTTTCTTTACCCCTAGGAGCTGGTTGGAGTGTGTATGTGTGATCAGCCAATTTTTTTTTGTCAATTATCAGTAAACACAGTAAGTGCTTCCTTTTCAAATGCTGGTATGATGTCGCTCACATGTGGTAGCCATGGTCAAGCTACTACAGTGGGGACGGAACGTTCAGACCCCCTTAAATTTTTCACTCTTTGTTATATTGCAGCCATTTGCTAAAATCATTTAAGTTCATTTTTTTCCTCATTAATGTACACACATCCTTAATAAACATACATATGTTTGCACCTCTGTGAGTGTGATTGGGCTGCATCATGCGCACCTCATTCAAAGTCCCAACCTTCCTCCCTCTTTTTCATGTTAATAAGGATGGGGGCGTAAACTTTCCCTTGCATCCCATTTAAAGTCCTAAGTTCGCTTTTCCCCCCCATTGCTTGCATTGATTAGGGATGGAGGTGCTCATGATTGTAGCCCATCGCTCTCTTATGGCAGATTCCTACCGGGTCCGGCCGTAATTCAGCATGCTTGATATGGAACGTTCCTTGCATTGACAGTTTACATATTTTGATTTTTTACTACTTTATATATTTTTTACTCTCTGTGGCCAGACTGGGTCTGTGTGACTCATTGTCGGTGGGTGGGCAGATGTCCTGTCTCCCGGGAGCTGCGATGCATGCTGGTGTCCGCCCTCCTTTCTCCCCTCCACAGGGTTGGGGGTGAGTGGTTGGGCGGATCTTTCCACCTTGCATCGGCGCCACGCCCCCGGCACTGTGCATGTGACCTCCTTGGTTGGGCGTCGCACACACAGACGTCCGGTATATCATCTGGGCTGAAATGTGGTGAGCTTCTCTGGCGTTCGCCGAGGTTTTGCTCCACTGTGTCGTGCCTGCGTGACGCTGAGGGGGAGCTGACATTCAATGCTGGAGCTGCATCTCACTCCCTGCTTCATGGTATTCAGAGATGGTACTGATACAACCTATGCAACCCTGATCCTCTCCCATCTATGTGGCTTCAAACACCACATGCATCTTTCAAGATAATCTTCCAGGTGCGTTTTTCAATCACCTTGGTGATATCTGCAGCTTATATCATCTCGTTTTTTGTTACTTGTATCATCATAGATACATTTTATATATTTCCTACATTATAGAAGTCCCCTCCATTGCGGGGTGTTGGTGTGCGCGGTCCGGTGTTCCTCGTTGAGGTCCCCCTCTCAGCTCCCGGGCCAGGCTCCATGGCTCACCCCTGGCTTTGTTTTGTCGCACGGTCCCAGTTTTGGCTATCATGTGAGTAACCTTTTTGGCATGGCCCATTATGCCCAAATTTCCCCCTTTTCTGCTGATCTTGTTAGACCCTGAAACTATATTGCTTTTCATACATTTTTTATAGAATTTAGATGCATCTGGCTCCTGAAGAGTGGATTGAAGTCCATGAAACGCAGCGTCAGGCTTACCTTTGATGCATCAAACACACATTGACCAATTTTCAGATGTTTTTTACTTCACATGACTTTTATCTTGCTTGGGGGATTAAGATGCATAATTGTACCTACCCATCTCCTATGATTGTATATACATAGATTTACTGTCTATATGCGATTTTATGTTTAATGTATGCAATGCGTTTTTATGCCATGTTGATCATTGGTCCTTAATAAACATACATATGTTTGCACCCCTGTGAGTGTGATTGGGCTGCATCATGCGCACCTCATTCAAAGTCCCAACCTTCCCCCCTCTTTTTCATGTTATTAAGGATGTAGGCGTAAACTTTCCCTTACGTCCCATTTAAAGTCCTAAGTTCGCTCCCCCCCCCCATTGCTTACATTGATTAGGGATGGAGGTGCTCATGATTGTAGCCCATCGCTCTCTTATGGCGGATTCCTACCGGGTCCGGCCGTAATTCAGCATGCTTGATATGGAACGTTCCTTGCATTGACAGTTTACATATTTTGATTTTTTACTACTTTATATATTTTTTACTCCCTGTGGCCAGACTGGGTCTGTGTGACTCATTGTCGGTGGGTGGGCAGATGTCCTGTCTCCCGGGAGCTGCGATGCATGCTGGTGTCCGCCCTCCTTTCTCCCCTCCACAGGGTTGGAGGTGAGTGGCTGGGCGGATCTTTCCACCTTGCATCGGTGCCACGCCCCCGGCACTGTGCATGTGACCTCCTTGGTTGGGCATCGCACACACAGACGTCCGGTATATCAGCTGGGCTGACATGTGGTGAGCTTCTCTGGCGTTCGCCGAGGTTTTGCTCCACTGTGACGTGCCTGCGTGACGCTGAGGGGGAGCTGACGTTCAATGCTGGGGCTGCATCTCACTCCCTGCTTCATGGTATTCAGAGATGGTACTGATACAACCTATGCAACCCTGATCCTCTCCCATCTATGTGGCTTCAAACACCACATGCATCTTTCAAGGTAATCTTCCAGGTGCGTTTTTCAATCACCTTGGTGATATCTGCAGCTTATGTCATCTCGTTTTTTGTTACTTGTATCATCATAGATACATTTTATATATTTCCTACATTATAGAAGTCCCCTCCATTGTGGGGTGTTGGTGTGCGCGGTCCGGTGTTCCTCGTTGAGGTCCCCCTCTCAGCTCCCGGGCCAGGCTCCATGGCTCACCCCTGGCTTTGTTTTGTCGCACGGTCCCAGTTTTGGCTATCATGTGAGTAACCTTTTTGGCATGGCCCATTATGCCCAAATTTCCCCCTTTTCTGCTGATCTTGTTAGACCCTGAAACTATATTGCTTTTCATACATTTTTTATAGAATTTAGATGCATCTGGCTCCTGAAGAGTGGATTGAAGTCCATGAAACGCAGCGTCAGGCCTACCTTTGATGCATCAAACACACATTGACCAATTTTCAGATGTTTTTTACTTCACATGACTTTTATCTTGCTTGGGGGATTAAGATGCATAATTGTACCTACCCATGTCCTATGATTGTATATACATAGATTTACTGTCTATATGCGATTTTATGTTTAATGTATGCAATGTGTTTTTATGCCATGTTGATCATTGGTCCTTAATAAACATACATATGTTTGCACCTCTGTGAGTGTGATTGGGCTGCATCATGCGCACCTCATTCAAAGTCCCAACCTTCCCCCCTCTTTTTCATGTTATTAAGGATGGGGGCTTAAACTTTCCCTTGCGTCCCATTTAAAGTCCTAAGTTCGCTTCCCCCCCCCATTGCTTGTATTTTCTAGCATTTGGTCCGAGGGTAGCTTTGGTATGTTCATGTTCATTTTTGTTCCAAAGTTTCATTTCTGCATATCCGCAAGGTTTCACTACTTGTCTATCAGGATCTAGGGGTTTCATTTTTTCTTCAAGTTCCAGCGTGTTTCAGGTAGGTATTGTATTGTCTACCTTAACTACATTTCATCACTACAAGGCTAATATAGGTTTCACTGCGTTTTCATCGTCACCTTGTTACCTATCACTTTTATAGATATGAACGGGTTGAGATGATCATTTTTAATTGACTTGTGTGGTGGCAAGTTCGCTCATCCGTTTCACATATATCATACGTTTGACATTTCTTTACTCTGATATCTTATCTGACACGTTTTCAGGTTTTCGGGGCCTGAGTGTACGTTTTTAATTACCTGCTACGCCTCAGGTGACTTGGCTTCTTTCCATTTCACTTACTGATACATTTTTCAGTCTGTTGGTTAAACGAATGTCACTAACGAAACCACGTCCACCATATGGTTATCATTTCATGGGTTAATCACTCGCTCATCATTTCAGTGTCACAAACGACACGTTTTCAGTCCGGATGTTTCATTTGCTAATCTGCTATCACCTTATGTCAATTAGGTCATGTCTCAGGCAGCAGACATTGAGAATTTTGTGTCCATCCCTAATTCTCTGGCTAGGGGTTCCGAACAGGGCAGTACGCCCTCCCTGAGGTCCTGGACCATTCCCAGATTGATGGCTGAACTACAGCACAGGGGTATCTCTTACCCAGCATCAGCGTGCAAAGCGGAACTTTTTAGACTCCCTGGTTGTTCCCTAGTGCATCAGGCTCCGTTCCTGAGCAAGTCACCATTCGTTCAGTCGGGTCATCCCTCATGCAAATCCACTCCACTCTAAGTTTATTGGCAACGTCTTTCAGGAGTTACGGGCCAGGGTTGAGGTCTTAGAAAGCCCTCCATGCCCGGCCCGGAGGCACCTGTCATCCCCAGCACGTCAGCAGTCTCCATGTCACCCTTGATCGTTCTGTTAGCCGCAGGTAAAACCGCTAGCTCACTGTCAGTTACTCCTGCTCATTTTATCCAGGCTAATATCAAAAAGGACATTTTGGATGGTAATGCCACGTACGCACGGTCGGATTTACCGACAAAAAATGTTTGATAGGAGCTGGTTGTCGGAAATTCCGACCGTGTGTAAGCTCCATCGGACATTTTCCATCTGAATTTCTGACACACAAAATTTGAGATCTGGATCTCAAATTTTCCGACAACAAAATCCGTTCTTGTAAATTCCGATCGTGTGTACACAATTCCGATGCACAATGTTCCACGCATGCTCGGAATCAAGCAGAAGAGCCGCACTGGATATTGAACTTCATTTTTCTCGGCTCATCGTACGTGTTGTACGTCACTGCATTCTTGGCGATCAGAATTTCCGACAAGATTTGTGTGACTGTGTGTATGCAAGACAAGTTTGAGCCAACATCCATTGGAAAAAAATCTATGGATTTTGTTGTCCGATCATGTGTACGCGGCATAAGGATGTCAGTTTAGCTTCCCTGTTGATAGCAGCTCATGACATTGCTGACAATAAGTCATATGCTTGTGGTGAGGTCTCAGTGGTAGTCAAGACCAGGGACCATAGGCTTAATCGCAAACTCTTCATTCCAGACTTTGTTCTAGCGTTTAGCATTTTTATAGATTTGCTTGGTTAGTCCTCAAAGGAGGGAGGAGCTTGATCTCTACCTTTATGGTGTGATGGAGTTGGGGCAAAAATACGGGGGATCAGCCTTTTATGATTACCATCGTTCTTTCTCTGCTAAGGCTGCAGCTATTTTTGCTCAACACCAGGTAATGACTGACTAGAGCAACGTGGATACTGAGCTTTTTTTCCACCATTTTGCTGGGTTAAGGTCTCCAGTGTGTGCCATGTGCCAGTCTTTCACACATACTACCTACTGGTGCCCTCTCATGGGACCCCCCTGCTGTTCCAGGTACCTCCAGGGCTCCCTCAAGTTTGTTACCAATCCCAGCTCATTCCACTTCTTTTGGCAAACTTGGCCACCCAATTCAGTTTCTAGGCAAGTCACAGATTTGTAATAATTTTAATCATGGCTCGTGCAATTACAGCCAGTGCTGCCTCCTGCATGTCTGTGCCAGCTGCTACAGGGCATACCCCAAGTCTGCCTGTTCGCTGAAGCAGGTGAAGCCCTCTTGACTAAGCCGCATCAATGTCCCTTTCTTACAGGCCTGTCTGGCTTCCCATCCTTCCCCCACGTTATGTAAATTTTTGGTGGAAGGGTTCATTCAGGGCTTTCACACAGGTTTCATTATGTTACCTCAGGGCACTTTTGAATGTAAAAATTTGTTGTCATCAGCAGTAGACCTGGAGGCAGTGGATTTGCTCCTCCAGTACGAACTGGACAAAGGCTTTGTCATAGGGCCTTTTTCCACACCACCTTTTCATAATTGGAGGGTCAACCCCTTTGGCTTGGTTAAAGGGAAATTTTCAAATAAACTTCGTTTGATTTACGATTTGTCTGCCCCTCATTGTTCTAATGTGCCTAGTTTGAATTCTTTAATCCCATCTAAGGGGTTTTCTCTCAAATATGCATCGGTGGACCAGGCAATCCAACGCAACATCAGCATAGGTAGGAATGCTTGGTTATCCAAAGCAGACATTTTGGATGCTTTCAAGCTTCTCCCTATTTTGCCTTCTCTCTGGCAGTGGCATGGAGGGGGGTTTATAATTTCTGTAGTGAAGCAACGCTAAATAACTTGAAACCAACCTTTAAGTATAAGGTGCTAATAATAAAGTGCTAATAATGTTCATTAACCTAAACCAATCCTTAGGCATAAAGTGCTAATAGTAAAGTGCTGATAATGTTCTCACTTCCCAATGTGCAAAACAGTGCAATACAATGACATCAGAAAAATAATAAATCAAAAAGTCAATATGAGGATAAGTGATCCAAAGTGTATCCAAAGTATCTAGAGATACTGTGCAATAGTCTCTTTTGGAAATAAACAGATGTGTAAAAAAGTGAAACAAAAGGGAGAGGGAAAAGAAACAGAGTCCAATTGCAGGTATAATGATAACTTGTAGATATCCTTCTCCAATCCACACCCTGTGCGTGCTAGCCTCTCACCTTAAAAATAGACCCCAAATGGGTCTAGTTGTGCATCAACAGACATATAACATCGGTGTGTTCTTTTCCTCCTCCGTGGGTATGTCCTGGACAGATGATCACTGCAGTATCAAGGCTGTTTCTCCATAGGATCCAAGCTCCACGACCAGCTCCTTTAAAACATTATCTCCAAGACTGATTAACATGGAGTGTTGATTTCCAGAGGGGGCGGGGTCACCCAGCTACATCCCCAGGTGGCCCCACCCTCAGTTATATAAGAGCTGTCACAGCAAAGACGCGTCAGATGGTGGGAGCCTCCCATGGAGGCGGGTCAGTTGCGGCTTTTTTTTTTCTTTTTCGGTCCATTGGGTGGCGTGAACTTACTTCGTGGGCCATTTTTATATTTTTTAATTTTTTAATAAGGGACTTGTCCCAAGCTGTCTCTTGTCTTTTTTACCATTTTGACACTTTTTTTGTGAAATGGTAGTAGTACACAGGCTGGCATCTGGGGGCCCCCTTGTTAGGAGGCTTCCAGATTCTGATAAGCCCCCCACCCACAGCCCCCAGCAACCAATGGACAAGGGTTGTGGGGATGAGGCCCTTGTCCCCATCAACATGGGGACAAGGTGCTTTGGGGGGCTACCCCAAAGCACCCTCCCCATATTGAGGGCATGTGACCTGGTATGGTTCAGGGGGTTGCTCTCTCGTCCCCCTCTCTTTTCCTGTGGCCTGTCAGGTTGCGTGCTCGGATAAGGGTCTGGTATGGATTTTGGGGGGACCCCTAGGCCATTTTTTTAAACTTTGGCACAGGGTTCCTCTTAAAATCCATACCAGGCCTGAATGGTCTGGTATGGATTTCTGGAGGGACCCCTACGCCATTTTTTGAAAAATATTTGTCGCAGGGTTCTCCTTAATTCCTATATTAGACCCGAAAGACCTGGTATGGATTTTAGGGGGACCCCCACTCAATTTTTTTAAACATTTTGATTCGGGGTTTCCCTTATTCATACTAGACCCAAAGGGCCTGGTAATGGAGCGGGGGGAGATCCCATGCTCTTTTTTTCAATTATCTCTATCTATTATCAGTTTTAAATAAAAAACTATTTTTCATTTAGAAATGTCATTTTGCTGTGGTACTGTTCTAAACACGGGAAAAATGCGCCACTTCACAGGCATACTATAGACATCCCTCAGGCACGATATTTAATTAAAGTGATTTCAGTTACAGACAGGAAGTAATCTGGAATAAAGACAAGATGTTCCATGTGGCAGGAAAGAGGAGACATTGCTGGAAGTAACAGCAGAGGAGCTATTGAGTTTGCCCCATGAGAGGATACCCCAAGATAGGATTTTGGAAAACATCCACAGCCACTGTCGGTTGGTCGGCTACCTGGCAAGGAGTCCTGACGCATCGGCCTATCGGTGTCCTTTGGAGTAACCCTGTGGTGGTTCACCCACGTCTGCTAAGCTTGTTTTGACCCCCCTGAATAAGGGCCGTCACAGGCTTTCTGGTAAGCCTTCAATTTATTTATTCGGTGGTGGGCTAACACTGAACAGTGAAGATTTATCCCTGAAATCTGCATAGAACATTTTGCATCAAATACACTGTTATGGACGTTTATGTTTTTTATAATTCTTCAATTTTTCTCACTTATCTATAGTTTATGTGTTCATGTATTATGAAGCACTCTATATAATTATCAAGTATGATTGTAATTTTGTCACCATTTTGATTCTGAGAGCTTTTTCACCATTTATAATAATTGGTTTATTAATTTCACCATTTATTCACCTGTCCAGCGCTGCACTTTCTATATTGCATTTTGTTATATTGCAGCCATTTGCTAAAATCATTTAAGTTAATTTTTTTTCCACATTAATGTACACATAGCACCCCATATTGACAGAAAAACACAGAATTGTTGACATTTTTGCAGATTTATTAAAAAAGAAAAACTGAAATATCACATGATCCTAAGTATTCAGACCCTTTGTCCAGTATTTAGTAGAAGCACCCTTTTGATCCAATACAGCCATGAGTCTTTTTGGGAAAGATGCAACAAGTTTTTCACACCTGGATTTGGGGATCCTCTGCCATTCCTCCTTGCAGATCCTCTCCAGTTCTGTCAGGTTGGATGGTAAACGTTAGTGAACAGCCATTTTTAGGTCTCTCCAGAGATGCTCAATTGGGTTTAAGTCAGGGCTCTGGCTGGGCCATTCAAGAACAGTCATGGAGTTGTTGTGAAGCCACTTCTTCATTATTTTAGCTGTGTGCGTAGGGTCATTGTCTTGTTGGAAGGTAAACCTTCGGCCCAGTCTGAGGTCCTGAGCACTCTGGAGAAGGTTTTCATCCAGGATATCCCTGTACTTGGCCGCATTTATCTTTCCCTTGATTGCAACCAGTCATCCTGTCCCTGCAGCTGAAAAACACCCCCACAGCATGATGCTGCCACCACCATGCTTCACTGTTGGGACTGTATTGGATAGGTGATGAGCAGTGCCTGTTTTTCTCCACACATACTGCTTAGAATTAAGGCCAAAAATTTCTATCTTGGTCTCATCAGACCAGAGAATCTTATTTTTTTAGCAAACTCCATGCAGGCTTTCATGTGTCTTGCACTGAGGAAAGGCCCCCATCGGGTCACTCTGCCATAAAGCCCCGACTGGTGGAGGGCTGCAGTGATGGTTGACTTTCTACAACTTTCTCCCATCTCCCGACTGCATCTCTGGAGCTCAGCCACAGTGATCTTTGAATTCTTCTTTACCTCTCTCACCAAGGCTCTTCTCCCCCGATAGCTCAGTTTGGCCGGACGGCCAGCTCTAGGAAGGGTTCTGGTCGTCCCAAATGTCTTCCATTTAAGGATTATGGAGGCCACTGTGCTCTTAGGAACCTTAAGTGCAGCAGAATTTTTTTGTAACCTTGGCCAGATCTGTGTCATGCCACAATTCTGTCTCTGAGCTCTTCAGGCAGTTCCTTTGACCTCATGATTCTCATTTGCTCTGACATGCACTGTGAGCTGTAAGGTCTTATATAGACAGGTGTGTGGCTTTCCTAATCAAATCTAATTAGTATAATCAAACACAGCTGGACTCAAATGAAGGTGCAGAACCATCTCAAGGATGATCAGAAGAAATGGACAGTACCTGAGTTAAATATATGAGTGTCACAACAAAGGGTCTGAATACTTAGGACCATGTGATATTTCAGTTTTTCTTTTTTAATAAATCTGCAAAAAAGGTCTACAATTCTGTGTTTTTCTGTCAATATGGGGTGCTGTGTGTACATTAATGAGGAAAAAAATGAACCTAAATGATTTTAGCAAATGGCTGCAATATAACAAAGAGTGTAAAATTTAAGGGGGTCTGAATACTTTCCATCCCCACTGTACATGAGAAACATGAGTCCTGTCTGCTATTAAACTTATTGGACTTTTTAACCATACATGGCCATGCAAAAAAGTAAAAAAAAAAATTGTCGTTAGGACTATTTTGAATTTCCATAACTGTTGGTGTGTCTGTGACATTTTCATCAATCAGCAGCAGCAGCAGCACCTGGCTCTCCCTGCTTACAGATATTTCCCTAACTTCATTTCTGCTCCAAAATACACTGAACAAAGGCTGCAGGGAATCCCCCATGACTAACCCGCATTAGTTTACTATTTTCCTTACTCAATGCATAGATTGTGACATACAGTTTTTACAGTACAGTAGAGACGGCTGATTTTCCTATATCGAATCACCTAATATGTTGTTTATGAAGCTATGCCACTTGTTTAATGGAGAGATTAAGTTATAGTAAGGTACCACGAGGACTAGCAGAGTCAACTTTATTTATGTTAATTTGTTAGTAATTTTCCTCCTAACCACATCTTAGCACAGGGATTTTATTTTTTCCAAATTTCATATGTACTGATGGGGTCTTCCATATGCGTGTGATTGCTATGCAAATAAAGTTAACTGAGTTTGATTTATAAAATGAATATCTAAGTAGGTATTACTTCCGTTTCTGAGATCATGGTTAATCCATGAATACTGCTTTTCATGTCTTAAATCCAGGAATATTTAACAATACTAAAAAAAACCTAGGGCAGCTGCAAATGATCATGAATGAAACATCAGAAATATCTCCAAACATCAAGGCTAACTTCTCATCATCATGTTACAAGAGCCACAGCTCAGTCCTTTGCTTTAGGTATATATTAGAACACTTTACAGATAAAAAGAAAAGAAGCAGTGGCAGTTAAGTAAAAGATTATTCCTTGATAATCGAATGAGTGTGTCTGTTTAAATGCATAACACTTATAAGCTAAAATATTTGTTTTAAAGGCTTGTGAATACGCAAAGACAAACTAAAGCCTACTTTTTTTTATGGAAGTCAGGAGCTGTGGGGCATGTTTGACCTAGCCAGCAGTTAATTGGAATAAAATTAAAAAAAAAGGACTCACACCCCCTCCCCTCACACAATTCCACCATGTGTACGCAACACTAAATCCTGAGCGGACACTGAGGAGGGGATATTCCTTTATACCTCCCCCACATTTTCCCCATCCCTTTCTTCCCTCTCATGTCATCACCCTACTCCCTTTCTTCTCACCCTTTCTTTACTGCCTACCATAGTCCAAGCAATTGGACCCCATTACAAATACTTGGGGCCAGCCGGCTGATATGCTCCGCAGGCAACCTGTGCCTCAAATGGCTATACAATATCATACACTCGGCTGAAGACTCAACCAAGCATACAGAATGTGCTTAGTTCTCCCTCTCCATGTCTCTTTTTTTCTCTGTTCCCTTCCCCTAGCCTCAGACAGAAGATCGGACACTACTGATGTCTTTTTTGTAGCTTTAGCTATTCCTCACCAGTTTAAATGTTGACGTTCTGTTTGTCTCACCTTTTTACGTGATTTACTGTTAGATTTCAGACTTAACAACTACTACATCCTCTGAGGTTTATGTACATTTACTACAATTGCCTGATATGTAACAAAGAATGCATATTGCTATGTTATCACCTGTATGATATTGTTATATCTCTGTTCACTATCTCCAATAAAAAACCCTTTTTTGGAAAAAAAAAAAGGACGCCCACGCTTATTTCTAGTTCCTCCTCAAGAAAGAGCTCTTATACTTATAGCAAATTGACATACCTAATCCGGCAGCACATAGCAGACACCTCAATTTGTCTGTAGATAATGTTGGCATTACAATACAACAGCTCTGATGCCCAAAATTCTAGGGTTTCTGATTGTTAAGGACAATGTTGAATTCACAGCCAACAACTTCCTAGCAACCAGTGACTCTGGCAGTGAACATAACCTGATGAGGAAGCTGAGCTTCAGAAACACTAGTTCCCATCAGGTCCATTCTCCTTGTGATTGACAGCAGGCAGTGACTGGCTGCTGGCTTTGGCTGTCCAACAGGCTGTCAATTGGCTATGGATTTACCCACTGCCTGCTGTCAATCACAAGGGAAGCAGATCTGATGGGGAACTAGTGTTTCTGACTCCCCATCAAGGCACAGCTGCAGTAGCTTAGAGGGATCTCAGCTGCACTAAGCACGGAGTGCCCGTCTGTCTCATTGCACCTCCAGTGTGTGTCACAAATTCATGAATCTGTTACACAAATCTGTCTCCAACACTGGAAGTTGTCGCACGGATGCATAATAGTTTTTTAAAGAGTGTCTTATGCATTCCCTGAATGTGTTAGGCACACACCTATAGAGGATTTGGGAGACAACTCATAGTGTTTTTTGGAGGGTCCTATTTTTATTTCATGTTTTTCTTTTTTTGTGTTTCATTAGAGGATTTCACTAGTATTTTTTTTTCATTAAAATAATATACTCTAATGTTTATTTCTGGATTATAATACGGATGGTGGAGGTCCTGTTCAAAATGGAAAGGGAAAGTGATTCAATACTGTGCATGTAGACTCTAAATGATTTTCAGGCTTCTGGGGGTTTTGTTCAAAATAGAGCTTAGTACAACTATCTAAATACTGTTCATGTAAGCACTGCATTATTTTAGGAATTTTCATCTGTGAAATAATTACCCTTTGATGATTGCTAGATCTTAAAAAAGAATTCCACGTATAGATAGTTTATGCTTAGTCTTGTACTGTTACCTGCTTTGAGACAATACATTTACTTAACCATCTGGTAGCCTGGGTCTAATTTACTGTGCATTGTCATACTTTTGTGAATCACTAACACTTAAGTTGTCAATGGGGACCAAGCTGTTTTGAGAATCGTGGCAGAACAGAGGAACCATCCACATCAACACCTCCTGCAGGGGGTAAGCATTACATACTCATCCATGGCAGAATAAAATGAAAGTCCAGTTAATCTTTATACCTCTGATGATCAAATATGGTTATTGCTACGCATTGGACCCAGATCCCTGATGAAAATAGGCTCAATCTATTTAAGACTCCTAAATATAGGTCCAGAAACCACTTTATGTGCCTTTGCCATGTACAGTGCCTTAAAAAAAGTATTCACACTCCTTAAAATTTTCCACATTTTGTCATATTGCAACCAAAAACGTAAATGTATTTTATTGGCATTTTATGTGATGGATCAACACAAAGTGGCACATAATTGTTACATGGAAGGAAAATGATAAATGGTTTTTCAAAAATTTTTACAAACAAATATCTGAAAAGTATGGCGTGCATTTGTATTCAGTCCCTGTTACTCTGATACCCCCCTTCAGAAGTCACCTAATTGGTAAATAGAGTCCACCTGTGTGTAATTTAATCTCCATATAAATACAGCTGTTCTGTGAAGCCCTCAGAGGTTTGTTAGAGAACCTTAGTGAACAAATAGAATCACAAAGGCCAAGATACACATCAGCAGGGTTGGGTTATAAAAAAATATCCCAATCTTTGAACATCTCATGGAGCACTGTTCAATCCATTAACCAAAAATGGAAAGAGTATGGCAGAGCTGCAAACCTACCAAGACATGGTTGTTCTCCTAAACTGACAGGCAAAGAGAGCATTAATCAGGGAAGCAGCCAAGAGGCCCATGGTAACTCTGGAGGAGCTGCAGAAATCCACAGCTCGGGTGGGACAATCTGTCCACAGGACAATTATTAGTTGTGTACTCCACAAATCAGGCCTTTATGGAAGAGTGGCAAGAAGAAAGCCATTGTTGAAAGAAAGCCAATTGATGTCCCGTTTGCAGTTTGGGAGAAGCTATGTGGGGGACACAGCAAACATGTGTAAGAAGGTGCTCTGGTCAGATGAGACCAAAATGGAAATTTTGGCCTAAAAGCAAAATGCTTTGCGTGGCGGAAACACTGCATATCACCCAAAGCACACCATCCCCACCGTGAAACATGGTGGTGGCAGCATCATGTTGTGGAATGCTATTCTTTAGTAGGGTCAGAGTTGATGGGAAGATGGATGAAGTCTGCAAAAGACTTGAGACTGGGGCGGAGATTCAGCTTCCAGCAGGACAATGACCCTAAACATACAGCCAGAGCTACAATGGAATGGTTTATATCAAAGCATATTCATGTGTTAGAATGTCCCAGTCAAAGTGCAGGCCTAAATTCAATTGAGAATCTGTGGCAGGACTTGAAAATTTCTGTTAACAGTCACTCTCCATCCAATCTGACAGAGCTTGAGCTATTTTGCAAAGAAGAATTACCAAAAATGTCACTCTGTAAAGCTGGTAGAGACATCCTCAAAAAGGCTTGCAGCTGTAGTTGCTGCGAAAGGTGGTTCTACAAAGTATTGACTCAGGGGGGCTAAATACAAATGCATGCCACACTTTTCAGATATTTATTTGTAAAAAAAAATAAAATCAATTAATCATTTTCCTTCCACTTCACAATGATGTGCCACTGTGTGTTGATCTATCACATAAAATCCCAATAAAATACTTTTACGTTTTTGGTTTTAACATGACAAAATGTGGAAGAATGTTGGATGGAGAGGAAGCCTCCTCCCTTACTGCCATAAAATAGTTTTTAATACTTTTTTCTTCAACATTTATACATTCCTAGCTATACTGTCACTATACCTCCATTACTACCCCTTTATAAAAAAATAAAAATCATATAAATGTTAAAAAGGGAAGCACGCAAAGGGCAGCTTTGCTTGTGTCAGGAATCAGATCAAGTGGCAAGCCAACTTGTGAGTGAGTTTGCCCTTTGGTTTTTCCCCTGCAGTTATACCTCCAGTGTGGTGGAATATAACCACCAGATTAAAGGAATATAATGGCATTTATTGCAAATGGAGGCACCAAATGAGTGGGGGGTGCTTTGGAGCAAACCTTTGCTGCGCAGAAGTGTGTGGTGATGTCCTGTACATAAAGGGCAACTTTGCCTATTTTGGCGACAAATGTTGATCCAAGGCTACCTTGTGAGATGGTGGCCAGCCTTATGCCATAAGGTGTTCCCTCATCATCTATGCCTACAGGCTGGTTGATCCAGCCCAAGAAATCAGAGAACGTGACTAAGAGGTTCTTTGTCACACTATCATGGAGTGGGACACTGTGTTCTCCCTTTTGCATGGTGGGCATAGATCCCTATAGGATTCTGCCCCTGGATTGGATTGTGTAGAGATGAAACATCCTCCTTGAAGTCACCTCTAATTTCCCCCTTCTCCCTAAATCCAGCACCATTAAGGCCTGTACACACGATCAGACTTTTTGACAACAAACATGCAAATTAGCTGTTTTGGGGCAACATCCGACCATGTGTACGCTCCATCGGACAAACTTTTTTGGTTTTCATCAGACTTTTGTTGGCTGTGCGAACAGACAAACTTTCCGGCAACAAAAGTCCGGTGGAGCAAAGTCCGATTGTGTGTACACAAAGCCATTGGACTTTTGTACAAACTACAGGTACCTGCCCGCGAGAATGTTTCTCGGCGGCAGAGTACTGTACATCTCTTCGCTAGCTGCAATAGGAAAAACACATTTTCCTATTGCAGCGAGTGCGAAAGGGAATTCCCCTCTGGGGGCATACCAGGCCCTTAGGTCTGGTATGTATTTTAAGGGGAACCCCCTACGCTGAAAAAACGGCGTGGGGATCCCCCCAAAATCCACACCAGACCCTTATCCGAGCACGCAGCCCGGCCGGTCAGGAAAGGGAGTAGGGACGAGTGAGCGCCCCCCAGCCTGAACTGTACCAGGCCGCATGCCCTCAACATGGGGGGTGGGCGCTTTGGGGCAGGGGGCGCCCTGCGGGCCCTCCCACCCCAAAGCACCTTGTCCCCATGTTGATGAGGAAAAGGGCCTCTTCCCGACAACCCTGGCCATTGGTTGCGGGCAGAGGGCTTATGGGAATCCGGGAGCCCCCTTTAATAAGGGGGCCCCCAGATCCCGGCCCCCCACCCTATGTGAATGAGTCTGGGGTAAATGGTACCCCTACCCATTCACCTGGGGGAAAAAGTGTCAATAAAAAAAACACACTAGACAGGTTTTTAAAGTAATTTATTGGGCAGCTCCGGGGGTCTTCTCCCAACTTCGGGGGTCTTCTTCCGACTTCTCCGCTCTCTCCAGCCTCTTCTCCCGGTGTCCGGTTCTTCTCCCACTCTTCTGCCGGGCTCCTCCGCTATCTTCTTGTCTTTTGCCGCTCTTTTGCTAGCGGTGGCCTGGTCTTCTCCGTCGTCTTGTTCCCTCTTCTCTTCTTTTCGATGTTGACACAACGCTGTCTCCCGCTGTAATGCTGTGTGAGAGGTGCGTGACGACTTATATAGGCATGGGGCGTGGTCACCGGGTAATGTCACCCGGTGATCTCGCCCCCTTATGACGTCACAGTCCCGGGGCATGATGGGACTGCGATGTCATAAGGGGGCGTGGTCAGGAGCTGCTGCACATTTAGGTTTAGGACATGTGCCAATCAAGGTATGAGAGTGAACTTTCCCAACCAAAGTGCAAATAGCAGGTGTGTGCTATTGTCACCCAAAACCTTTTCTAGTACAGGATGCTGTAGGTTCATTCACCTCTCAGTCTGCCCCTAAAGAGCTGTCGCTACCCCAGTGTGGCTCCTGTCCCTGAGGCATACCAGGTTCAAACACACATTGCAATGTTTTGCCTGGGTCTTTGCACAGACTCTTTTACCTTGTGCAGGCCTGGTGGTTTTTCATCAGATGAGGTCAATGATTGGTAGTTGAATTACATGGGGTTGCACCACAAGCTCCAGAGGTTCTGCAATGCTTCATTGGTGCCAGCACATTTACCCAGTGTTCAATGAAAGATGTAAAATATATTGACTTCCCACTAGGTATAAGCTTTATTTAATACAAAACTGTATGCATTATCTTCTTTACCTTCAACACTGAGCAAAACTGATTATTTAAGGATTTTAACAGCAAAATCAAGTAGTGTTTGGTCCTTTTTTATACCGAATGGTAAATAGCAAAGCAAGAGCTTTTACTAAACTGTAAAATGATATAGTTGCAAACTAGATCTTTGTTTAATAAAGACAGATAATGTGACAAACAAAAATGTCTCAGGTTAAGTATTGTGTTAATTCCATTTTAAATTAGAACAAGACTACAGGAACACTTGCAGAAAATTACAGTCTAGATAAACATGTCGCTCGGTAGGTATAAACAAGTGGGTACTGTCCTGCCAAAAATTGGCAAACTCTGAACTTTAACACTATTATTAAAAATTAAATCAACACCATGCTAAATGTTCCTTCCTTCATTAAACAGTTACCCACAACACGTAATTCAGTTTAAAATTAGGCAACTGCCGTCTATTGCCAAGCAATTTTGGAAACTGAATTGTGAATCCAACAGAGCATTTTTCTGTTAATAGAAATCGTTGTCTCTGTATGGAAGGTGTTTCAATAGAAATTCAAAGGCAAGCAAATGTGTTTTAAATAAAAATAATGTAAGGCAATTAAATATTTAATGCACTATTTAAGTGAAAGTGAATATTAATGGAGTATTTATTCTAAAAATCAAATACTTGGATTCAAAAGACTTTTTACATTTTTTTCAGGAACCTCATGAGTTGAAAGATAATGATATGAAAAGCAGCGAGCAGCTGCCAATAAAGGCTTAGCCATTTATAAATAATGAAAAGTTGAACTAACATTATACACCCTCCCTACCCCCTTGATCCTCGCTGTACTCACCTCCATGGATACTGAGCCATCAGTGCCAACACAGCTGGTGCAGCGGTCCCTGAGATTTGAAATCCCCTCTCTTCTACCTCTTCTCTGTGCAGAACTTAGAAAAAATAAGAACAATGCTCTGTGATGGAACTAACCAATCATAATCGCTCTGATCTGTCCTGATAATGCTGAACAGAGAAAAGTGGTAAAAGTAGGGATTTGAAATCCTCAGACTGCTGCATTAGCTGTGAGGGCACTAACAGCTCATCATCCATGGAGGTAAGTACAGCAGGGACCAGGAGGGGATGGAAAAGGATGTACAATGTTAGTTCACCTTTTTTAATTTTTTCTGAAAATGTGAACTAACAGTTTAAACCACCCAGGAAATGTCTATCTTGCAGAATATTTAAAATCTGATGAGACCCAAAATTCCAAAAAGTCCTTTCTTCTCACATGGAAATGATCCATTCTCCCCTCACTATATAAATTAAAGATTATCTTTCTCTTCTTTTATACCCTTGGGCTAGATCACCTCTACATCCTGGATAATCAGTAAATCAGGAGGCTATATTATTAGGCCCTTTGCATACGGGAGTAAAAAAAAAGCATTTTTTACTGATCTGAATATACTGTAGATGCATTGCTTTCTATGGAACCATGCACACAGAGTAAAGATCAGTAGTACAGCGATGAGTACAGTGCTGTAAAACAAAATGGAACATTTTACATTTGAGTGCAGTAATTTACGTGCGTATAAATTAGTATATTGCAACTTTGGCAATGAAGACTTTTCTGTCGGTTACCAGCACTTTAATGGGGACGGGCTGCACCTTAATGGGGGGGGGGGATGCAGCTCTGTTAGGAAAAAAGATGGCCGAGAAGTTGGGGGGGGCTTTTAAACTAGGTGATGGGGGGAGGGTTTACAAGAAGAGAGAGCCAGCATTGAGTGTAGGACAGAGGGTAATAGTGGAGGATCTAGCGATATTATACCTATAACATCTAATCCCATGGTGAATGAGTGGACAGATCATAATCGCAGCCTCAGAAAACCTAATGAGAAAATATTATACACCTGTACAAAACTAGTGGGGCATGTTAAGAAATACCAGGAGCCTAGCTAACAAAATGGAAGAACTAGAGCTGCTGTTACATGAGGAGGATGTGGATTTTGTGGGAATAACAGAAACTTGGTTTGACAGCTCACATGACTGGCTGGCAAATATCCACGGGTATTCTTTGTATTGAAGGGACAGAGATGGTAGAAGAGAGGGAAGGGTGTGCCTATATATCAAGAATGATATACAGGTGGTGGAGAGGAATGATATCAGCGATGGGGCAAGGGGGGAGGTGGAATCTGTGTGGGTGGAACTTCAAAAGTAAGAAGCAAATGGGGAAATTACTAGTAGGGGTATGTTACAGGCCCCCCAACCCAAAGGAAGAGGAGAAATTGGATCTCCTTTCACAGTTAGAAATAGCGTTGAGGCGGGGAAATGTCCTCATAATGGGGGACTTCTTCTTATCTCAATTGGTGGATTCCCCTACTAGAAATTATGCATTACCAGATCTATGAATTACAAGTGACATAGATCTAATCACAAATATGGAAATATGGAACAACTTGGGATCTAGCGATCACAGGATGATTGCTTTCAGCATAAATCATAGGAAAAGGAGGCACGAGGGTAGTACACAAACACTAGATTTAAGGCGAGCCAATTTTTCAAAACTGTGCTCGATAATACAAGATATTAAATGGGACCAAATCTTAGATACAGTAAACACAGAAGAAAAATAGGAGTGCTTTGGGAACATATTCATTAAAGGTATCGCCGAGTGCATTCCAATGGGCAATACATATAGAGGAACAAAGGTTAAACCTGGGTGGCTAAACTGTAACGTAAAAAGTCTTATTTAAGACAAAAAACGGCCTTACTGCTTACTGTTGAACGAAACGTACGTTGGCAAAGCAAGGTATAGCGGTGACGGTCTCAGTACATGAGCAGAGCGTGGGACTGATGTATATTCCGATATGCCTGTATACTAATCCTTGTTGTAAGTAGAATATTAACTGAATGTTGCGCAATGAGGTGTGCTTCCTCTTCTTCCTGACATATGGCTCAATTGGATCTGAGGCCTATGGGAGATTGATAGACACTATATATATGGATAATGAATATACCTGTAGTAAGAGGTAACAACTCACTGATGCACATATCGGTCTTGAAAGGTCAGGATATCTGGTAAGAGGATATCTTTACTTTAATTACCTCCTGGGGAGCACAAGGTTTAACACCTGCAGTTGATTTGGAAGGATCTCACTATTTTTCTTTCACAACCAGGACTTTTTGGTGTATTGGATCTTTTTTTCACTTCAATGATTACTAAGTTTTGTGGATCACATGAATGGACTTTCATTGTTTATAAATATTTATTTGCATATTGATTTTATTATCACAATAATAACAGCGCATCATTTTGCTTATTTTATCTGTTTTATGGTGTGTACATACATATGAGTGCAGCTGTTGGGTCATTTCTTTATATTCATTTAATCACAGAGTGCAGAATTTTATTCTTTATACTCCATAGATGAAGGCCTAGCAGCTCTCCACCATGGGGTATAATACCCGAGCCACCTCCAGACTCCAATCTGCCCAACATGCCAATGAACATACAATTGGAATGGCAGGTTGTGTCCCGCAAGAAATCATCCGAAAAGAAAAGCAATACTAGTGGGGCTACCTATCATATCTCAACTACTAATGCAAACCCATAACACCCCATTTATGGATAAGCATGGACGTCTTTTCATTTCCCCCCAAGGTCCATACACAACGTTTTGTGACCATGAACCCCATTGCGGATTTTCTTTTTATAACCTTGTTTTGTTTGTTCTACCTACAGTTTTTTTCATTCCTTTTCTTTCCCTTATTGTTATGGTACACCAACAACCATTGGAAATGACTTCGACACATCTTCTGACAAGCCAACACCCCACTGATCGACAAGACTGGTTCCCCGCCAGGCTCTGAAACTCTAAGCAGAGCTGAGATATCAATCCCTCTTCTTCACCTCTAATGCAGTGAGTGCCAGACTCCCCCACTACACACTTGACTCACTGTAAACAATGACAATTAAATGCCAAAGGGTTGAACCATTCCACATGGAAAGAAGCCCAAAAGCAAAAAGCAGATATCCTGTGCATACAGGAAATGCATTTTTCAGCGTCAAAGACCCCTAAATGCACCCACAAGAACTACCCACATGTCTTTGTCTCCTGTGCACCTGAAAAAAAAGAGGCGTACTCTTAGTGATACGGAATACTCTGGCCTTTCAGCTCAATTTCTAGAAAATGAAGGACTCTACATCATCATCACCTGTGACATTAATGCCCATCTATACACTATAGTGCAGGGGTAAGCAACCTCAGCCCTCCAGCTGTGGTGAAAATACAAGTCCCATGAGACATTGCAAAACCCTGACAATCACCAGAATGACTCTTAGAGGCAGGGGCATGATGGGATTTGTAGTTTCACCACAGCTGGAGGGCCGAGGTTGCCTACCCCTGCTCTAGTGGCACTATATGCTCCAAAACTACATCAACTGAGGTTCCACCGCAGACTACTCAAATGTGTGATTTTAGTTAAATATGGTCATTTATTATTGTGCGGAGATTTCACTAATTTCTCCCCCAGACATCATACATACTCTTGTATTGACATGTTTCTTGCTGAAAAGTGTTTATTGCAAAATATATCTGCCTCTCTAATCTATGATATTACATGGTCAGACCATGCCGCTATATCTGTTGTTATTGAAGAACAAGGTGTCCCCTCCTCAACCCCTATCTGGTGCTGCAATACCAGACTAATTCAAGAACCCACAGGCTTAAAATTAACCACTTGGGGCGTGGCCTAGCACTGGAGGAAGATGGCAGCGTAACCTGAGAGCTCCGCCATCCAGAGCTTCTAAAGTGCCTTTCATTAGCGGGATAAACCTTCCACACAGCAGCGAGGATGACTGGGAGAAGCTCGTCAGCCACCTGGTCCCCGCAGGACTCATCCACACAGCTTAGTCGCAATATACCGGCGATGTTCCACATGCAACGCGCAGACCCACAGGCCGCATCTCAGGCCTTGGACCGGAGTTTCCCCGCCACCACCGCTGACACTCCTGGAGCCTCCACAGCAGCAGGTACACTTAGTCCACACCCCTCTCCCCTATTGTGCCTGGCAGACCTCCAGCTGGTCGCCACTGACATTAAAAGCACACTTTTTGCAGCCATATCTGACTTTAAAACAGACATCAGAGTAGAGGCCTATAGGCTGGAACACGTGGAAGCAGTGGCCATGACATGCAGGGCAGCCATCCAGCAGGTACAAAAGGTCACCAGTGTCCATGCCCAGCATCTGATGGAAATGCACAGACACATGGAGGACCTTGATAACAGGGGGCGCAGGTGCAATTTATGTGTAAGAGAGTTTTCCGGATCAGTTTAAACTACACTAAAACTATATGGGAGCACAGTGAGCAGGCAGGTTTCCTAGATACAGGATTTGATCACACAAAAAGTGGAGGGGCGCGTTCCCCTGCTCACAGGGAGTTACATATAAATCTGCAATAATGTATGAGCTACATGCTATTAACGCTTCACAAAAGTTAACATTGAGCAAGGCCACAATGGGGGATATAGGAACTGCGGTGCTCCCTCACTGGAACCTGCCAAACAGGGTACATTTGCCAAGTAAAGCTTTATCTTTCTCCTACAGCAATGTCACTTTGTTATGATGATATCTGCTGGTATGCAAGACCCGCTGCTCCCTCCTGTCAGCAAGAGAGCATATGCGGCTCTTGTGAACCACTGAAATGCTGGCATATCCATGTTTATTGATAAGGTTGCATATAGGGGCCCTGTTGTTCGGCCTTCTCCTACTTTAACTGTTCCTGGTTTTATATATTTGCTATTTTTTTTATGTGTATGGGTCTTTCTATGGACGACCGCGTCCATCCTTGGATAGCGGGGGATTCTAGCTGTCTCTTACCAGCTCTTCTCCAGAACCCCCGAAATCCAACCCCAAAGGTTTTAACGCTCTGGGATGGTTCCAGAACTAGAAGTTATACTAGACAGGTATAAGCCTTTATATAAAACGGGGGGGTGGGGGCTGAAATCCCCAGCGATGTTAATAACACTGATATGTGACTGCCTATGGGGCCCCATGACCAGGCGCTCTGCATCATCTGAATCTGAAATTTGGGATCTGGTTGGGATGCTGGGCCCATGGAAATCGGAGGTACCGGTCCACCGACCTTGAGAATGCTTAAGTTATCTCAAACAATGGATAAACAGGGGACATAACCATATGTGTGTTTTATATGTTATATGTATAGTATATTTTACAAGGTCTGGGGAAAAAGTATTAATATGCCAATAGAGATATATCAACCCCAATTTCTGAGGTCTGTTATCCTGTCGGGGCAGGTGGCGGGGGGGACGACTTCTGATAGCGTCGATAGTGACTGACTACAGAAGGGATGTATCTGGTACTCTTAGACCCCTATAGCGGTGGTATGTCCCATACTGGTAACGCTCAAACCTAGAAGTCTTTGGGTGGCGATAGCATCTGGATTCACCTTGGTGTTACATCTCTTTCCCACCTCAAAGAGGCAGGTTCCTCCTATGAACATATCTGGAATAGTCTATCTCTGTCCCTTTCTCCCTGTAGACTCCTTACTAGGTGGGTAAGCAGGGATATACCCACCCCTTGTAGATCTAATGCTCTGCCCATATTAGGGACATTCACCAAGTTAAAGTAGGGGTCTCCAATTGGTTCTGGAACCACTTACTAAGCATACTTAAGCTTCCAATTTCCTCTTTGTCTTAGGTCATACTCCATCTTTTAACCCTCTAGCTCCGCCCACCTCTTTTTTTTTCTTCCTTTCTCTCTCTCTTTCTCCCACCCCTCTCTCTCTCTCTTCTTCCCCTCCCCTTTTCTTGTGAGCCCTCTCCGTCTACAAAAGCCTGATAGAACTTAAGCAACCTTACCTTGCTCAACAATGTCCTCTACAGTGCAGTCCTCAGCTCCTCTATCTCTTAAGGTGTTTTCTCTAAATGTTAAAGGCCTCAATGTCCCGGAAAAATGTAGCAGTGTTTTGGCGGAAGCTCACCAAATTATCTTCTTACAAGAAACCCATTTCAAGGTGGGCTCCGTCCCTCATTTAGCAGATAGACATTATCCGGTTTACCATGCGACTTGTACCGATTGCAAACCTAAAGGAAGTCTCCATTTTATTAGCTAAGTCTCTGATGTTTCACCTTACCGACCAACTTATAGACCACGATGGTAGATTTATTTTCTTGAAAGGCATTTGGAAAGACAACCTGTGAACTTAACAAATGTATACTGTCCCAATTCAGGTAGGGTACCCTTCCTGAAAAATACTCTTTTGAAATTGACCTCATTTCAGACAGGCCTTTTGATACTGGGAGGGGACTTTAATATGGCCTTAGACCCGTTCTTAGACACCTTTACTGGCACTTCCTCATTCCCCTACTCTGCGCTACGTCAAGTGAAACTTCATCTAGCTTCCCTTATATTATATAACACTTGGCACACCCTCACACCCCGAGAGAAAGATTACACATTCTACTCGACACCACATAATCGCTACTCAAGACTTGACTATATTTTCATACACCAGGCCGACCTATCCTACCTTGCGGATGCTACCATTGAAAACATGGCACTCTCGGACCATCACCCGATCACAATGACTATACGATTCCCACAAAGAGAGGGGTTCACTAAGATGTGGAGGCTAGATGCATCCATCTTGGCGGACTCGCAGTACACATTAGACAGGCCCTTCGGGACTATTTCCACATCAATGACACACCGGATGTGACTCCCATGGTTCAATGGGAGGCACACAAGTGTGTCATACGGGGACATCTTTTAGCCATAGTAGCTAGGAAAAAAAGGGAACATCAAGCGCTGATACTAGCTCTCTCTGAAAAAATAGCCAGGCTAGAGTTGCAGCATAAACGTACCAGGGCTATTCAAGTAGCAGTAGCTATTCAAGTTGGTTGAAGAACTCTTTAGAAGGGCGCAAAAACGTCATATTCTGTCACAGAAATTATTTTATGAACAAGGCAACAAACCTGGGAAGCTACTGGCTGCAGAAATGCACACTTGCTTCCACAGTTCACCATGTGATTGTTCAATCAGGGAAAACCCACACCAAAAATGAGGACATTGCACAACAATTTCTTCGCTTCTATAGCAAACTTTATAGCCTCAATGAAACAATCCGTAGCCAAATTTAGCCCACAAGCATTGTCGGTTAACGACTCTGCTAAGCTAGAAGCGCCCTTGTCCTCTGAGGAATGGGAAGCAGCCCTGAAGACAAGACGGCTTCACAGCGCAATATTAGCTATTAGCTCCGTGTTTCCTCAAAGCTTTCAACACTCTGTCCACTGCTCCTTGCCCCTCAGATACCTTACTAGAGGCATATATCACAGAGATTCCCAAGATTAATAAAGACCCCGCTCATGTGATTAGTTATCGGCCAATCTCGCTTCTGAATGTTGATGTAAAGCTCTTCACAAAAATACTGGCAACCCGCTTATCATACCATGTGCCAACCTGGGTAGGAAGAGATCAAGTAGGTTTTGTCCTGGGTAGGGAAGCCAGGGACAATACCATTAAGGCCCTAAATTTACATAATTAGCTGATCTCTACTCAGCGAGAAGGGTTCTTCCTAGCAATGGATGCGGAGAAGGCATTCAATAGGGTGGCCTGGGACTATATGGATGCAGTTCTAGACGCTCTTCGATTAGGGAGCTGTATGCATACCTTTATTAAAGCGCTCTATGTGAATCCAAGAGCCAGAGTCAAGGTCAATGGCCGCCTATTGGATGCCTTCCCCATCCATAACGGCACAAGATAAGGATGCCCTCTATCACCCTTACTCTACATTCTTACCCTAGAGCCCCTCTTAATATGCAACAGTGCCAACCCGAATATAAAGGTCTGTCACATCTATTTGGGTATTCTGACAGCCAGTGACATTGACTGTTAGAATACAAAAGCCTAGCAGGGGGAAGGGGGTGCTCATCTATCTGCGTTGTTTGTGTGGAGGAATCTGTTAAACTGGCTATACTATACACTATGCAATCTGATTGTACAATCTCTTTTAGTTTCACCAAAATCATATGAAGACAAACCTGAACATTTTTTTAATGAGTATCAAATCAGGCAAGCCATTATACTACATAATTGTTAATAAATCTTAAAGAGGATTGTACAATCAGATTGTATAGTGTGTGGTTAGCCGTAGATGGGTTGTCATATGAGGGTGGGGGGTTGTATTGTGTATTGTACCCTTCAAATAGCGTGGTAGTAGGACGATGATGGTGGTGGTGGGATGCACCAAAATGCACCTTTGCCTATGTGAACAAAAATTCTTGCACCGGCACTGAGTATATGTGACAGGTATTAACCAAGTTAATCAAATCAAGGCTCCATATTTACAGCAATCTTAGCCCTTTATTCACACCCTTCAACCCAGGTCTACACTTCAGGCCTCCTATCGAAAACATTCCCTATCTTCAACGGAACATATCAGGGATGCCCTCTATAACCCAATATCTTCAACCTCCTTTCACATGGAACTTCCAAGGTATTTCCTATCTGGGAATCACCCTCAGCGACATTCCTAGCCCAGGGCAACTTCTTACTCCTTTATCACTAAAATGAAAAATCAATTCAGACATATGGCACAATGCAAACTCTCTTGGGTGGACAGCCTTGCAGCCTTCAAAATGATAATCTTACCTCAGATACTGTACATCTTTAGAGTGCTTCCCATTCCCATGCTGGCAACTGACCTAAAAACCCTCTTGAGTTTTCGACACTCCTTTATCTGGAAAGGTAAAAAAAACAAGATGCGCACATGCAAATCTAAGTAAACATAGATTCATAGGAGGAATGGGATTGGTGAACATCCAGGACTACCATTGGGCAACAAGACTAGACCAACTTAAACACTGGTTCACAAATAGGGAGGACCCATTGTGGCTGAATATTGAGAAAGCCCTATCGCCTACACAAAACCTCACCACATTATTATTGTTTAATATATGGAAGCCGTGGGACCTTTCCACACTCCCTCCCACTCTAACAGCAACTCTGCATGGAGAGTTCTACTTAGTCAGCTTAAACACTCCACACAGATTGAGCTACCTAATCTCCAGATCCAAATCTTAGACTCTTTGATCCCATTTTTAAAGTCAACCCCGATTATTATGCATGGTATGCATAGAGTACAAGATCTCTATAATGACTCCAAACAGAATACAATCTTCCTGCTAATACACAATACGCATGCCTCTGCATCTTACATTTTATGTCCAAACAACCTTTACCTAACCTACAAATACCCCTCAATGCCTGGAAATTCCTTACCTCACAAGTATCATCACAAAAAGGCATTTCAGTGTTTTATAATTTACTACAAGACAAAATCTCATTCCTCAAACACTCCTCCATTCAATAGTGGGAGAAAGAGCTTAATAATTCATACCCCCCGAAACAGTGGCAAATGGCCTTCAAGTCAGTTCACAGATATTCACACTGCACAAACCATCGGAAATTATGATAAAAATATTGCAGCAGTGGTACTACATGCCCCTCAGACTAGCAAAATTCTTCCCAAATACGTCCCATAACTGATGGCGAAATTGCATAAAAATAGGGAGTCTACTTCACACTCTCTGGGAATGCCCTAACCTAACTAGCTTCTGGAAACAAATATTCTGCCTGATATCCTTGATAACAGGAGTCATCACCCTTCCTAACAAGGGGCTAGCTATCCTTAACCTAGGAATAGACAACTACCCACAATGCCTAAGGCCAGTGGTAACCTATTAGCAGCAAGAATTACCATTGTTAAGAAATGGAAATCCCAAGAATCCACAAATCTATTTGAGGTAATTGCACTGTTAATCTCAACTACACTTATGAACTCCTATATAAAATAATTATCTGCGCTAACCTAAAAAAATTATTATTAAGGAGGTGCTGCTGCTTAAAAATAGCCTGAATACTTAGCTAATGAAATATATATATATAAGGAATAAGTGCACATCCAATAGTGAATAAAAATTAAGTGATAAAATAGTGTAAATTCCAAATTCAATATATTATCATGAAAAGCATTAATACAATTTATATGAAAAGTGACAAAATAGGAAAGTCCATAAAGTGCTCCAAAAGGTGCAGACTGCTATATGGACACAGAATGTTCACATGGTGCTTCTTCTCCCAATCAATCAGCGCTGCTTACCAGATAAGTTGAATCTCAAGTTATAGCGATCATACACACTCACACAAATGTCAGCGGACTGGGATAATCTCCTCCTCAGACTCCTTCAGAGGAAAAAGCCTCTCCAGTGCAGCAGGCTGTTCAGTTATATAAAGATTTTAGAGACACAAATTGTCTTTCTCCACGTTATCTACAACATTATAGGATAAAAGGAAGAGGCTTCATGGTGTAGTATTCCAAGGATATGTTTATTTAAAAATAGTAACACTTACATCCAAGAAAAATGGTTTAAAGTTGAAATATTACACAGCCGTGGCTCTAACCAGCAGGCTGATACATGTTGATGTCAAGGAATGCTGCTCTACCCGACGCGTTTCCACATACAAGGCATCGACTGGGCCCGGAGGCTCTTCCTGGACATCCCTCACCACGTACGAAATACTTGTAAGGCAGGAGAGGCATCGGAAGGGCCATTTCTGGATTTTCCTGTGTGGTGTCATCCATTTCAAAGGATTTTCATATATACAATCTACTTACTATTCATAAAAACAAATTGACATGGAATAAAAACACTTGCATACATAAAACATACATCACAAAATAATTATAAAAATTTAAAAACAATTAAAAAATAGCCAATCGATAATCAATTCCTAATAGACCAAAAGTTCCTAATTATTCAATCTGTGGATGCTCCACATTGTTGGAGTTTATTTTGAGGTTGTTACAGTTTGTTACGGAGCATAACTATTTTTTCTATGGAGAAAAACATTATTTACAGTGTACAGGCATGGCGATGGGGGCTAAATTTGCCCCCAACCTCACCAATCTTTTCATAGCTCTGTGGGAAAATGATAATATTTTTGCAACTAGTGGGATATTAGATTTACATGTGAATACAGTGGGTGATCTGTAAGTATTTTAGATTTAGTTATCTTTACAGATCTAGGAAAATTATAAAAAAAAACATATTTTAAACCCACTGATAGAAATGGATATATTCCAATAGATAGCTGTCATCACCCTAATTTTCTTAAAGCCATACCAAAGGGTCAATTTCAATGCATTAGAAGAAATTGTTCCCGGTTAGAGGATTTTGAATCCCAAGCCAACATATTAAAAGATCGATTTATGTAAAAGGGGTATGACCCAGAGACCTTGGGACGGGAACTTCAAGACATATCTGCTACAAATAGAAGCAGTTTTCTGGTCCCTAAGAATAAAGATCCGGTGAATAATAATAGGTTTGAGTGGGCCTTTATAACCACCTTCTCTTCTCAGTATTGGTGGGTGAACAAAATAATGAAAAAACATTGGCAAGTTTTAAAAAGTGATAAGATTTTAGGGCCCAAACTTCCAGACAAACCAAATGTTATTTATAGAAAAAAAAACCCTAAAAGATATTTTGGCACCAAGTACAATTGACCCACCACAAAAAATCAGCATGTTTGGGAATTTGGTTGGCTTTTTTTCCCTGTAAAAGGTGTAATGTATGCAAAAAATCTAGGACCATTAGAACGTCATCCTTTCCTTCACATGTCACCTCTAAGGTCACTTTTGGAACTAAAGGGGTCATTTATTTAGGTGTCCGTGTGGCCTCCAGTATGTTGGGAGGACCACATGGGCAATAAACGGTTGGATGGGGGAACACATAGCCAATATCCGTAAAGTTTTTATAGGGCACAGTGTGCCCAAGCATTTTCGTTTCAATCATGGGACACCACATTGGAGGTGTAACAACCTTAAAAGACACATTTCACATCAAGAAACCCAATGGATTTATGACTTACAGTCATATCATCCCCTGGGTCTCAACTTGGAATGGGATATTAATTGTTATATAGATAATAGATAAATATGGCCACACATTTCCTTTTTTACTCTCATTATGGATTTTCTGTCCTTGCTTTTATTGCTACACTATGCAACCAATAAGTGTTTTTTTTTTCTACCTTCAAAGCAGAATTAAATATGATGTGTTCACATATTCCAGGTTGAAGTCATGTGTGTTGTTAATCCGATTGGGCATTAGTGTGTGCTTTTATCTGGGTGATATACGACACACACATTTCTCTAAAAATCATCATTTTGAGTTATTGAATACTTGTTTGAGATGGGGAGTTGGAGATGATAAATTCATCCTCCTCCAGATATATAATGTCATATGTATTCTTACTTTTTTATGTACTGATTTTATTTCTTTTTAATAGTTTTGACCTACCTTTGGATTATATGTATAAATACTTCAACTTCTGAAATTAATTATATGTGAAAATTATGTGCAGAAAATTAGAAGGAGTTTTTCAGTTTTTTTGTTGTTTTTATGTTTTTGAATATATAATTATTAACTTTTGGTCTATTAGGAATTGATTATTTATTGGCTATTTTTTTAAATATTTTAAAATTTTTATAATTATTTAGTGATATATGTACTTATGTATGCAAGTGTTTTTGTTCAATATCAATTTGTTTTTATGAATTGTAAGTAGATTGTATATATTAAAAAATCCTCTGAAACAGATGACACCACACAGGAAAAGACAGAAATGGCCCTTTCCGGTGCCTCTCCTGCCTTACAAGTATTTAGTGCATGGTGAGGGCCATGGCTGTGTGATATTTAAACTTTCAACTGTTTTTCTAGAATGTAAGTGTTACTATTTTTAAATAAACATATCTTTGAAATACTACACTATGAAGCCTGTTCCTTTTATCCTATAATGTCGGAGATAACGTGGAGAAAGACAATTCGTGTCTCTAAGACCTTCATATAACTGAACAGCCTGCTGCACAGGAGAGGATTTTACCCCTGGAGGAGTCCGCAGAGGAGATTATCCCTGTCGGCTGACATTTGTTTGAGCGTGTATGAGCTCTAACTTATCTGGTAAGTGGCTCTGATTGATTTCTTTGTGAGAAGAAGCACCGTGTGAACACTCTGTGTCCATATATCACTCTGCACCTTTTGGAACACTTTATGAACTTTCCTATTTTGTCACTTTTCATATAAATTGTATTAATGTTGTTCATGATAATATATTGAATTTGGAATTTACACAATTTTATCACTTAATTTTTATTCACTATTGGATGCGTGCTTATTCCTTATATATACTTATGAATGCTTACTGGTGATTAACTCGCTTAACTGCACCAAATTTGACCTCTCGTGGTCAACCTGGACTAATAAATATGTACCTAACATTTGAACCAATGTTGTATTGCACAATGCTACCCTGTTGTATACTTTCTACAATATCTCTATGTTGTTTACCAACTTTTGTTATGTTTAAAATCCGATTAAAAAATATTGAAAAAGGGGGCGTGGCCTGGCTGCACTGGAAGATGGCTGCCTAAGACCTTAGCTCCTGCCGTTGCCTGACTTTACAAAGCACCACAGGAGGGAATCTGAAGCCAAAAACCTTCTGTCACATTCCTGAAGATGGGGACAGCATCCCGGAACTCATCAACGTCGAGGTCCTGCTCTCCCCGTGAACATACAGGGAACATAAGCCAGAACATCCCGGAGATGTTCAGAACGCAACGGAGCAACATGGCGCCTGCCCGCCACAGTACTTCACATACCTCTGAAACACAGATGTCGGGACCCACACTAGCGCCGCTCCCCTCATTCCCAGCGGTGACAAGTGCTCAGAACAACCCACCGCAATCCCTTCTCAGCATACAAGATCTGAGAATGATTGCCACTGACATCAAGGATACTCTGTCAGCCACCATTGCAGACCTGCGTCTGGACATTCAGTCACTAGGGAACAGAGTGCATGAAGTGGAACAGACGACGGCCCAACACGATACGGTTCTCCGCAAGGTGACGAGAAAACTGGACACACACACCCTGCAACTGAGAGAAGTTCAAAGGCACGTGGAAGACCTTGATAATTGCGGACGCCGCCATAACCTCAGGATCAGAGGGATGCCTGAGGTAATTGATTCTGAACAGATATTGCCTGCAGTTACAGAGCTCTTTAATGGCCTTCTAAACAGACCCCGCCAAACGCAGATTGAGATGGAGAGAATACACAGGGCACTGCGCCCTAAGGGAAGAGAGACAGACCCTCCGCGGGACATCATCTGCTGCCTGGTGGACTATAAATTAAAGGAGGAAATTCTGCGACAGGCAAGAGACAAATCGCAACTGCATGACGGACGACAGATCCAGATCTTTCAAGATCTATCTGGCATCACCCTTCAACACCGAAGAGATTTGAAGCCTCTTCTCGAGGTGCTAAGAGCCAACGGCATAAGATACCACTGAAAATTCCCTTTCTGTCTCTCTGCCACACATCTTGGCCAGACGGCTATGTTGAGAGTACCTGAAGACATGCATCAATTCTGTAACACCCTGGATATTCCTTTGGTCGAGGTGCCCAACTGGTATGCGGAATTCCGACAGGCAGCAGTCAGAAGACACCAAACCCCAGCAGAACCGATGGATACGCAAGCTGTACGACATGACAGGAGACACTCACCATCAGGTAACAGATCACGTGCTGCACGCCATCACTCACAGTACAGATACAGTCCATCCAGCTCTCCGCGTTCTAGAAGAGCCAGAAGGGATATCTGACCCGATGCTCTCCCTATAGCAGTACCTTAATCCGATGGATCCTGAATCAGATTAAGATGAAAATCTAACTTTTCAAAACCTGTTACAGCCCCTCCTGTTGACTCTTGTTAACTAGTTATATGACTGTTTGACTTTATGTTCATGCAATCTTCATCAGCGTCGATGTCCCTGTTCACTTCAGAAACACGTTTGTTTCAACAAAGACATGCCGAACTCACTCATACTTATACCACAGCATTCCCTACAGCAGCTGAGAATATTTTTAGCTATCATTCTTTATCAGCTGCCTACACCACTGGATCCACTACAGGACCATAAGTCAATTCAATTCAGTTTGTTTCACTCCACTGTCCTGCACAGATCCCTTACAAACATACCTCCTGCTCTGCTCTAATACTAAACTTTCAGTATTAACAAGCAAACTAAAGCCAATAACCTATAACGCGACACTGTCGGAAATTTATGTACGAGCACTAACTTCCCCCCATTAACACTGCCTACTGCCACCGCCCTGGTGCCGCATGTACACAAACTGTCTGCTCCCCCATATGGCTAATGGATTCTAATTTTTGCATATACCTTTCCTGAGGATCCCAAATAAAGGATGATCTACTATGCAGCAAGATTAACCCAGAAGGAGGTGAGGACATTGCACCTCACTACAACGGACGATCATAACCTCTCCCTCGCTTACACCAAGTAGAATATGAAAGCAAACTCCCTAAATGTGAGCATCGGTTTAAAGCATCAAATCTTGAACTTCCGTTCTTGGATGCCCACACGCTACTGACTCCAAATCCCCGGTGATCCTACACACCTCCTACACAGCTCAGAAGAGGTCAAGAACTCGTACATTGACTTTTAACAGGACACTGCTGTTTCGTTCTTAGATGTGATCAGTTAACACTTTCTTTACACTGATCGGCTAAAAACTGGACTTTGGTAATGTATCATTATTAAATTTATTAACGGTCGGCTGCAACTATTCCTCCCAGAGATGCATACATACATATCATCTTATTAGACCGCATGTCCCTTTTACGGTTACCTTTAACTGTACATCATCCCTTCTGCACCGTAGATCAACTCCAGGTGGCTGTTCACATGCAGCCTTCCCACCCTTCAATATAACCACTATAGTTTACTATCTCTTTCCATATAGTTACACAAACCACCACATAATTACCTTACGAGGTATTTCACACTCTTCTGCATCACACTTAGCTTCCCTGACAGCACGTCGCATACCACCACGAAACCTAGAATTCTACAGGCATGCTTTACATAACACTCATAAATTTGTTCATTCAACAGGATGACCTATCTCTTACGAACATTCTGCGATAAATGATTAATTCCGGTTTAACTAACGAGGATGAATGCAGAACACCTGGATGGCTGGTACACTTAAACTGAACATCCCCCTACCTGGCCCAACATCCATGCAACGAATCACCTGACATTACGGGTGAGAATAATAAGACTTATACATATACCGTCCCACCGGGGTAATGATATAATCCTGCATTCTCGTACTAGATATTAGACAGCTCTAACCTACCTGTGGTACAAAGAAACACTAACACACCTTACTCCTTGGATTCTCTAATGACACGCCCGGAAAAATTAGACAGCCTGCTATAAACAATCATTCTCGATGGGATCACCCTATTAAATAAACGGGCTGCGACTATACTTGATCGGTATAAACACACTCCTTCACAGGGGGAAAATCTCTGAAACACACCTCCCATTACACGATATAGCAGGCTAGGACATCATATTGGGCAGCAGACTGCTAGACAGAGGATTAATATTATTTTATTATTGTACTGTTAAGATTCCTAATGGTGGTTTTATTCTTCATTTTAGTCTGCTTTTTAGATACTGCTAGTACTAACTATCATCCAGTAGGCTATACCTATACAGAAATCGACCTTGATTGCAATGTTTTTTGGTTTTATGGTTTTATGATGGTTTTTACTCACTTTTCATTATCGTTGGTCATAGTACAATACATGTTTTATTTGCTTCTATGTTTTTTCAGACTCAGAGGATAATTATATATTCTCTTAGACTCTCTTGTGGCATGACTCTTGTCATATGTAAGTAACCATCAGTCATCACCTGACTAGCAATTATATCTCCTTAGTGTCCATAAACACATCCTAATATACTCGCCACATTCACCTATTTTATTTTATTTGTTTTTCTTTCACACCCCTATAGTATCGCTGCTTACATGCTCACCTGATCCCTCACCCCAATTATGGGGACATGTGACAGGTTGCAAGGCACACGATCTTTGTTTTTCAACATATGATCTTTCATAGTTTTTAATTCCTTATATTATATACATTATTCTCACAAAATATATCCCTCCCATTTTATGTATGAACAAAACCCTCCACTGCTTTACCTTCAGAGCAGGTAACGGCGGGCTTACCCGTGAATGTACTGATCTCCTGTGTAAGACAGTTACTGACCCCCAAACGGTACTATTAAGAAGTATAGACCTGACACCAGGTCAAGTCCTATTACCTTCAAACCGTACACATTACTTCCTCTATAGAGTAGAGGAGGTTAATTACTTACCACCCTCCCTTGCCCTCCTTTTTCGACTCCTCTTCATAGACAGTTTACACACCCCTGACCTTGCTTATTACAATAAATAATAAGAGCAATCTCTACAAGCACACTCGGACTCGCACGTAATTCCAATACCTACGGACATCCATTTTACTATCATGCAAGCCAACAATACACCCTCATCTCTCTCTAAGGTAAAACTCTGTTCCCTGAACTCTGTTCCCTGAATGTCCGTGGACTTTGCCTGAAAAGAGATCTCAATTGTTATAGGGCGTACACATGGTCGGACTTTGTTCAGACATTCCGACAACAAAATCCTAGGATTTTTTCCGACGGATGTTGGCTCAAACTTGTTTTGCCTACACACGGTCGCACAAAGTTGTTGGAATTTCCGATCGACAACCACGCGGTCACGTACACCACGTACGACGAGACTAGAAAAGGCCGGTTCAGAACCAAGCGTGGCACCCTTTGGGCTCCTTTTGCTAATCTCGTGTTAGTAAAAGTTTGGTGAGAGACGATTCGCGCTTTTCCAGACTCGTGGCTTTCAGATCGTTTTCTGCCGTTCAGTTTGTGCTTGTGGGTTTGTATCTGCTCTTCAGTGTGTGCAAGCAAGTTCCGCGTGACTTTAGGTAGTCATTGTATTCTTGTTTGTTCGTTACTGGTTTTCAGGTCGCTCTTCACAGGCCTTGCTGTTCTTCAGTGCGTTCTGTTACTTCGTTCTGAGCAGCCGACTGTTTTCTAGCCATGTTTCATATGCGTACTCCTCGTAGAGTTCGTGCTGTGCGGGGGCTTGGTGTTGGGGTCCTGACCTTGACACAAGTCCAGTCCATGAACAGGGTGGGGAGGAGTTCATGGACCAAGAATTGGTTGCTTCAGCGTGACCAGTTCTCTCATATGCCTTTGCTCCGTGAGATCCGTGAGAATAATCCTGATGATTTCAGGAACTTTCTCAGGATGACGGACCCCGTATTTCACCGTTTGTTGGCTTCGCTGACCCCCTATATCAGCAGGCAGGATACCTGCATGAGGCAAGCCATCACTCCGGAGCAGAGGCTCGTCGCTACCCTGCGGTATTTGGCCACAGGGAGAAGCCTGCAGGACCTCAAGTTCTCGACAGGCATCTCCCCCCAGGCTCTTCTTTGTGGACATTTACTGCTTGTTTTTGTTTGAGCTGACCCTGACAGAAATGTGTGGAGTCCAGAAAATATTGTGATTGTGTAACCTTATACAAAGCACTGTTGGCTGTTATTTACTAAATGCAAAGACACTTTTCACTACAAGTGCACTTGCAACTGCACTGAAACTGCACTTGTAGTGCAAAGAGGATTTGCCCTTAGGAAATTACCCCCATTTTCTCATAAAACAACAATTACATCACCCCAAAAGTGTTGTAGCGTTGAGACAATAATCCACACATTCTTGATGAGCAATCTTTTTAATACCTGCACATTCACATGTGCATTTACCAAAGGTTTTTCTGACAAACCAACATGTTTGTTGTATAACAATTTTTGTGGTGTCATTATCCAAAATCAAAATGTGCATTTTATAGAAAACAGGCCTGTGTAAAACCCACAAGAAAGACACAAATCTTGATCTTACAAAGTTCACATATGGTAGAACTTGAAGGCAATATCAGACATGAGTATTTAGGAACTGTGTTTGATATTGCGTTCAGATGGGGGGAATCACCCCAGGAAAAGCCAAATTTGGAAGATGCACACAAATTTCACAATGTCAACATGTGCGACCTGCCATCACGGGGGATCAAGGGACGTGTTTTGGGGGAGAAAGCCCTTCCTCACCGCTACTTTATTATTGAGGAAGGGGTTGCACCCCCAAAACGCCTCCATTGATCTCCCGTGATGGCAGATAGCACATGTTGACACACTGTGTGCATCCTCCAAATTTGGCTTTGGGAAAAATCACAAAAACATTTCGCACATTGTAGCACACAAAAGAAGAAAGTGATTTGGAGGGGTTTTAAACTCGCCCCAAAACATCAATGATGTTTTTATATTTTGGAATAACATCATTGATGTTTTGCTTGATGTTTTCCAATTGTAAATTACACCCCATGATCTCCCCGATCAGGATCTGGGCACTTTCTGATGTGAAAGGATCTTCATCCACAACCTCACGATCACCTAAAAAGAGAGGAAACCCAAAATAAATTAGGTCTAAAAAAAATGCCGCCATCCATCTCTTATCTGAGCCTGTGGTTGCAGACACTCACCTGTTGTGGTGACTAGTTCCACCACGTCTTCTTCCTCCTGCTCATCTTGTGTTGGGTGGATTTCCCCTTCTTCCAGAGGGGGGGGGCTCTGGTCTCCTCAGATGAGGGGTGTCCTCCGAGTCTTTTCTCCCCTATGTAAAACAAAAATGGTATAATTAGCACACAGATATTTGATGGCAGAACTATAAAGATGAAACATTGCTTGGAAGTGGGGTACAATTATCTATTTTAGCCGAGTTCCAAGATGTAGCTTTTTTTATTGTCCTTTGTCAAGCTTCAATACTTTACCTGTTTAGTACAAGCTTCACAGATGGAGACCCCCCTATAGTATACACTGGAGCACCTGTGTGGCCCCCCCTAATAAAAATGGTGTTCTGGGGTCCCACACTAGTGCTCCAGTGTCCAGATGTGAAAACAGCTGCTGAGTGTCCTCTCCTTACACAGAATCTAGTTTGCATTTCATTCTAGTAACAAAACCATCTACACAACCCAATTATTTGAAGACAAGTATAGGGCGTCAAAATGGTGGCCAAATGCATATGGCCTAAACAATGGTATTTTATTGTCCGAAATAAAAATGTGTGATCCGAACCAATAATGTGCCCATGAACATGAAAGTTGCCATTTTAAACTGTACAACAGTTCCTAAAAGCACATGGAGCAGCACGAACGTAATAAACACAAAAAAATTAGGAACACAGCACAACTACTTACTTTTTTGCAGCACTCTCCGGATCTTTCTGTACTGCTCATGTTCTCGTAATTTCAGGTCCGACCACGGCTTCCTGAGCTGATCTTTCGATCGTCGTACCCCGAATTTCCGGTGCAGACTCCTGACCACTTTCACCATGATCTTGGCCTTTCGGACATTGGGGTTGGGGTAAGGCCCATACTTTCCATCATAGTCAGCCTTCTTCAGAATGTCCACCATCTCCAACATCTCCCCAAAGGACATATTTGAGTCCTTTAATCTCCTTCTGGATCGGGACGTTTCAGGCTCCGGCCTTTACTCCTCCTCCTCGTTGCTGTAATTAGCATGATCCTGCTGTCTATCCGCCATGTGCTCTTCCTCCACTGCGCCGAACGAAAAGGGGCGGGGAATAGAATAGAAAGAACGTCAGGGGCGGGCGGAGTTATACGCATGCGCAGTGTGTATAAATCGTAACGCGCGTCTTACGTACGATCTGTGAGCGGAGGAAGGAGCATCGGAGACGCCGATCGTGCTAACGAAGGTAGGATCTAAACTTGGGCCTATACTGCTTCGAAATGGAAGCCTATATTGTAACAAGATTAGGGGAGTTTGGCCTGACATTAGGGTTTGTCTTGTGTTGTGTCTTGCAGAGAAAATGGATGGGTTCAACGACCACAATTTCCTGCCCCTGTTCATTGACAAGTACAGGGAGCTGCCCTGTCTGTGGCAAGTGAGACACCCCCACTATAATCACAAACAGAAGAGGCAGGCAGCGCTGGAGAAACTGCTGGAGTTGGTGAAGCCGGTGGTCCCCACGGCAACCATCCCTTATTTAAAAGCCAAAATTGGTGGCCTGAGGAGCACGTATCTTAGGGAGTGCAAGAAGGTCACAGATTCCCAGAGATCCGGAGCTGCAGCAGATGACATTTATGTCCCCAGGCTGTGGTACTATGAGAGACTGCGATTTCTGTCAGACCACACTGAAGTCAGGGAATCCCTCTCCACTCTTCCTTCCACTCTTCCTTCCACCCCAGCTGAGGCTTCCGATGTCCAACCTGGGCCTTCCAGCCAGGAAGAAGTGGAGGAGCCCAGCTGGAGTCAGGTATAGCATTCTTCTACAGATTTCTGGGCAATAAATAAATGATGTTTACTAGATGTTATTATTGATCATTAATTGCTGATTAAAAAAAGTGTTTTGCATATCAATAGACAGTAGTGGGCACCCAAAATTGGGACAAGAATGCAAAATGCTGGGCTCAGAAGGATAGTCTGTTATATTTGTTAACATTCAATTTGCAGCAGTCGGGAGGTGAAAATTGTGTGTGATTGATGAAAACAATACTAAAACTATGTCCCTTTTTCATACACAGGAAGACCTCAGCCAGGAGGAGGCTGTGGAATGTGGCAGTCAGGAGGAGGCGGGGATTAGTGGCAGCCAGGAGGAGGCGGGGATTAGTGGCAGCCAGGAGGAGGCGGGGCTAAGTGGCAGCCAAGAGAAGCCTGGGACAAGTCGCAGCCTGACTGAGTCTCAGGTTCCTCCCCTCCGCCTGCCACATAAACGAGCCAGGAAGATGACTCCCAGTCCTGTGCAGGATTCAGCGTACAGTCTGATCCAGGAGGCTTCAGCGTCCCTCAGAGCCTTCCCCAGTCCTGAAGATGCCTTTGCCTGCATGGCTGCCACCAAATTGCAGGGCATGCAGGAGGGCCAACGCAAGATCTCTGAGGACCTGATTTATAAAGTCCTACGTAAGGGGGAGAGTGGGGAACTGACACACAAGACGGATGTCATTGAGATCGACGATCCTCCTCCTCCTCCTCCTGCTGCCACAACTCCACCACCACAGCCAAAGGCTGGAAGGAAGCGTGGAAGGAAGACCAAAGAGTGATTGCCCTGGGTTCAGTCTGGTCTGACAAAAGCTGCAGTCTCTCGTATGACCACAGCCTGGGGACACAGATGTCATCTGCTGCTTTCTGGATCTCTGGGACTTCTGGACCACACTGCCCTCCCTTAGATAAGGACTCCTCAGGCCACCAATTTTGCTTTTAAATAATTGATGTCTGCACTGGGGGTCCAAGGCTTCGCCCACTTCTGCAGTTTCTCCAGCGTTGCCTCCCTCTTTGTTTATAGTTGTGACCCCTTAATAAAATTTTTTTAGGTAAATTCTACTCTCCTGTGTGTGTTTTCATCCAAAAAGGACAGTTTGTTGGTGACGATTCAGGTACATTTCTAAAGTAACAATATTGAATCAGTGTTAAAAGTAATCCTAATAAGACTAATTTATCACACTAGACAGCGCTCGTGTTGAGCAATTGAAACATGTGGCCAACAACACATAAAAGGACATTCATATAACAAAAAAGTCCCTAAAAAGTCCCTTAAAAGAGAGTCCCTTATATAGGGTAGTGATGTAAAAAGTTCAGGGTGTAGCTTAAATAATTAGCAGGTGATCACGAAAACAGTCCTCCACATGCACCTTCCACCGATCACTCCGAAATCCACCCAGTGACAAACACTCTCCCCCTAGGGGGTTAAACTCACCAGAAATGGGGAGTAATAAAGCCTTCAGAGTCAGCACTCTTTTAACAGCAGTTTGTTCCAATCATCACTATACATAGGGTCACAGATTTGCAGGGCTCATAATGAATCAAAGAAAACAGAAAGAAAGGGTGCACATAGCATAATCCTGTTTATTGACTCAGAATCCCTTGCACAAAGACAGACAGAAAACCCCCCTTCAATAAAATACGTACATCAAGTAAAATCACAAGTAAGCAATCAATCGAACAGGCAGGTAATGTAAGTGTGTCAACTTCACCATAGGATGTCAGCGCCGCTACACAGGAAAAGATGAATACTTCCTGGTTGTGCAGATGACTCAGGTGGAGCGCACACGTCACTTCCTACGTCGCGTTAGCCACGCACTGACGCGTTTCGTCATATCCTTTGACTTCAACAGAGGGCGTGGCTACACGACGAGATGGCCAGCTTATATATCCCTCTACAAACCGCCCAGCCAATCACCGCAAGGCTCGGGTGCCGGCGGGTGCACGTCGCCGGCCCCAGCCTCACTATCGGCTTATCATAGATAGTGCGGAGGGACATAAGGGCACTGCACTAATCTAGCATATATATCTCATATACAAAAAAATAAAGCTGATTATAAAATAAGCATAAGCAGACATGTAATGAATACATTTGTCAATCACATCAGCATAAGCATCTTAGCATTATAGATTGACATTCACCAGCAGTAAGTGCTAATCTAAAGGTGCACTATAAATAAAATGCCACTGGTGCATTTTTAGATCAAAAAAAGAAGGAGAGAGCAGGAATAGGAGGCATTTTTAATCTGAGCAATGCAACTCTATCTCACAAAGAAATGAATATCTTACATTTAGGTTTAAAATGTGGCCTGAAAAGACCCGTTAATAAGTTTGATGTTTTCATTGATGTGCATAAGTACATGAGGAAAGTTAACATTAAAAAGTATTTTCTAAATAAAGCGCCCCGACTGCCTGTTGCGAATGAGTCAGGACCTGTGGACAGTGGGCTTAAGAACAAGTCCTTGTTCAACCCCCTCAATAGCGCTAACCAACACATCGAGGTCTTTAAGGGGTTGGTGTTGCGTGACTTAGAGCAGCTGGTACCAAAAAAGAAAGTAAATCCCCAGCGGCTGACAAGGGGGGGGGGGTAGTTATTTTGAGTAAAGAGTTTTATGTGAATCAGCTCACTGAGATGCTAAAGGATGATGAAACATATGTGAGATTATCTAAAGACCCTACTGTACAGTATGAAAAGGATCTCAGGAACTTAGTTGAAAAGGGTTTCTCAATGGGGGTTCTGTCTAACAAAGAAAGAAGGTATCTTGTACCAAGTGATAGCAGAATCCCCACGATTTACACCTTGCCTAAGATCCACAAGGATCTGATTAAGCCTCCAGGAAGACCAATAGTCAATGGTATTGGCTCCATCACATCTCGAATGGGCCAGTACCTTGACCACTTCCTCCAGGAAAGTGTTATACGCACTAAGGCGTATTTGAGAGACACTAAGAGTCTGCTGCAGATCCTACAACAGGTGAATTTAACAGGGAAACAAGAACTCTACTTAGTAACAGCTGACGTGGCATCTCTCTACTCAATCATACAACACGATGATGCCCTTCTAGCCCTTAATTGGGCTCTTTGCCAGCGGGACGACTTGCCACATAATCAGAAAGTTTTCATTAGAGACGCATTAGACTTCTGTCTAAGCCATAACTTTTTCTGGTTTGATGGACATTTTTTCTCCCAACGTAGAGGTGTTGCTATGGGGGCAAAATTTGCCCCAAGCATAGCAAATTTGTTTATGGGGGAATGGGAAGATAAAAAAATATTCTCCATTGCCCGCACTCAGCTTCTGTTATATAAGAGGTACATAGACGACCTGTTTTTTATCTGGGAAGGGTCCAGGGATAGCTTGCAGGAATTCCTGAATGAACTTAACTCCAATAACAACAACATTAGGCTGACCAGTGATTTTAGTCAAAATGACATTCATTTTTTGGATGTTAACATCTTCAGGCAAGGTGACGGACTGGGTACTAAAGTCTATTTTAAACCCACAGACTCCAACAGTTATTTGCCTACTAGTAGCGGGCATCACCCTAAGTGGCTGAAAAACATACCTAAGGGTCAGCTTACCAGGGTAAAAAGAAACTGTTCTGAGGATGCTGACTTCCTTAGGCAGGCCCAAGTGATCAAAAAAAAGTTTATGGAAAAAGGATATGTGGAGGGAGCTTTGGACTCCACTATTCAGGAGTTGGCTGTGCTACCCAGAGATTCCTTTTTAGTTGATCGTCCTAAGGTCCAGAACAGTGATAACCATGAGTGGAGCTTCATCTCAGGTTTTCACTCCCAATACAGGGAGGTGGAAGACATTTTCAATGCTCATTGGCATGTGCTATGCATGGACAAAACATTGGGCCCATCCCTACCATGTAGGCCTAAATTTATTTACAGAAGATCTCACAGCTTTGCGGATAAAATAGGTACTTGATCCCCCTTCCAGACCTCTAACCTTCTGGGACAAAAAAGGGTTCTATAGCTGTAGGAGATGCCGTGCATGTAGGGAAGTTGGTAGACCAATGAGGGCTTTGGAAAGCTTCACATCTACATCTAATGGTAGAGAATTCATTATAAACAAATTCATTACGTGCAATACGGCTTATGTTGTGTACGCTATGCAATGCCCTTGTGGCCTTATGTATATAGGGCGCACCAAAAGGTTGTTGAGGGTCAGAATCGCAGAACACATAGCAAACATAAAAATTGGGTTTAAAGACCACAATGTATCGCTTCATTTCAAGCTAAAACATAATCAAGATCCTTCGGGCCTCAAGTTTTGGGGTATAGATCATTTGAAGCCAAAATGGAGGGGTTCCAACTTGGTTCGTGATCTGTCAAGAAGAGAGACCCAGTGGATCTTCTTGGCTGATACTTTATCGCCAAGGGGACTAAACGTGGATCTAGATATCAACTGCTTCATAAGCGATTACTAATATCTGCGATTAACGGTTGATCTGATCTACTATCAGTGGTTTTGCACTGCTCTTGTGTTGTTCAAGTGCCCTTTGCCTTTGTCATATGCTTGGTTTTCTTACAATAGTACATTTTGTACGGTTATCCAATCCTTACAAAAAGATTCGGATTAATTTTGTTTTTATATCATTATGCGTTTTTCTAGCCTCCTTTACCATGGCACATTCCTGTTCTCTTTAAAGTAGTGTCTCTTATGTGACTACTGTTTTTTTAGAAATAAGACATTGATTAAGTCTGCCTTCGCAATATTTGTGCGATTTTTTATTCTCCTGTTTTATGCGATTTCGTAACTTCTTTTATGTTTATTCTGTTTTTTTCTTTAATCATTCTCTGGTTTTAGCTTAATCATTAAAACTAGCATTAACCTCATAGCTTGAGGTAGATTGTGAGAGGATTCTATCTAGCATTATTAATGCTTTGATGTTCCCTCTCTCTTTTTATATTTATACAATAAGGCACTGAGTCCATTGTATACATGCGCGTAAAAGTGCATAAATGTCTTTGGAATACAACCCTTTCAGGGCTTCCTTTTACATGGATATTTTGTATATGTAGTTTTCACTATTGTGTTTGGTTTTAGATTTTTCAAAAATGATCTAAAAATGCACCAATGGCATTTTATTTATAGTGCGCCTTTAGATTAGCACTTACTGCTGGTGAATGTCAATCTATAATGCTAAGATGCTTATGCTGATGTGATTGACAAATTTATTCATTACATGTCTGCTTATGCTTATTTTATAATCAGCTTTATTTTTTTGTATATGAGATATATATGTTAGATTAGTGCAGTACCCTTATGTCCCTCCGCACTATCTATGATAAGCCGATAGTGAGGCTGGGGCCGGCGATGTGCACCCGCCGGCACCCGAGCCTTGCGGTGTTTGGCTGGGCGGTTTGTAGAGGGATATATAAGCTGGCCATCTCGTCGTGTAGCCATGCCCTCTGTTGAAGTCAAAGGATATGACGAAACGCGTCAGGGCGTGGCTAACGCGACGTAGGAAGTGACGTGTGCGCTCCACCTGAGTCATCTGCACAACCAGGAAGTATTCATCTTTTCCTGTGTAGCGGCGCTGACATCCTATGGTGAAGTTGACACACTTACATTACCTGCCTGTTCGATTGATTGCTCATGTGACAGTATCCCTTTATCCAATACCCCATGGCTTAACCATAAGGTCATTCCCAGAGTATATTCAAATCACCCGCTCATAGGACCTACCTTACATAGTTTCAAAACTACGTGTCAATCCCTCACACTAACTCCTACACCAGGCCCAATGACTCCCCTGACGAACAACCCCGACTTTCCACCGGGAGTCGTGAGAAACAACACTACAAACCGTACCACTGAACACCCGCTGAGAGCCCATCACTTCTTTGACAAAGGCTCTATTATTCCATTTTCGGCTCTAGCTGCACAATACCCAGACAGAAACATTTCCCTTTTCCATTTCCTACAAATAAGACATTTCTTAAATGGCAATACACCCACATCGCAATGGTCCAGAGTAGGGATGAGCTTCGAGTTCGAGTCGAACTCATGTTCGACTCGAACATTGGCTGTTCGCAAGTTCGCCGAACAGCGAACAATTTGGGAGTGTTCGCGGCAAATTCGAATGCCGCGGAACACCCTTTAAAAGTCTATGGGAGAAATCAAAAGTGCTAATTTTAAAGGCTAATATGCAAGTTATTGTCATAAAAAGTGTTTGGGGACCCAGGTCCTGCCCCAGGGGACATGGATCAATGCAAAAAAAAGTTTTAAAAACGGACGTTTTTTCGGGAGCAGTGATTTTAATAATGCTTAAAGTCAAACAATAAAAGTGTAATATCCCTTTAAATTTCGTACCTGGGGGGTGTCTATAGTATGCCTGTAAAGGGGCGCATGTTTCCTGTGTTTAGAACAGTCTGACAGCAAAATGACATTTTGCCGACAATACACATAGAAGTTCATTGATAAAAACAGCATGGGAATTCCCCAAAGGGGAACCCCGAACCAAAATTAAAAAAAAAAAATGACGTGGGGTTCCCCCTAAATTCCATACCAGACCCTTCAGGTCTGGTATGGATTTTAAGGGGAACCCCGCGCCAAAAAAAAAAAAAAAACGGCGTGGGGTCCCCCCAAAAATCCATACCAGACCCTTATCCGAGCACGCAACCTGGCAGGCCGCAGGAAAAGAGGGGGGGACGAGAGTGCGGCCCCCCCCTCCTGAACCGTACCAGGCCACATGCCCTCAACATTGGGAGGGTGCTTTGGGGTAGCCCCCCAAAACACCTTGTCCCCATGTTGATGAGGACAAGGGCCTCATCCCCACAACCCTGGCCGGTGGTTGTGGGGGTCTGCGGGCGGGGGGCTTATCGGAATCTGGAAGCCCCCTTTAACAAGGGGACCCCCAGATCCCGGCCCCCCCCTGTGTGAAATGGTAAGGGGGTACAAAAGTACCCCTACCATTTCACTAAAAAACTGTCAAAAATGTTAAAAATGACAAGAGACAGTTTTTGACAATTCCTTTATTACTTCTTCTTTCTTCTATCTTCCTTCATCTTCTGGTTCTTCTGGTTCTTCTGGCTCTTCTGGTTCTTCCTCTGGCGTTCTCGTGCAGCATCTCCTCCGCGGCGTCTTCTATCTTCTTCTCCTCGGGCCGCTCCGCACCCATGGCATGGGGGAGGCTCCCGCTCTTCTCTTCTTCTTCATCTTCTTCTCTTCTTCATTTTCTTCTCTGGGCCGCTCCTCACACATGCTAGCATGGCGGGAGGCTCCCGCTGTGTGACGGCGCTCCTCGTCTGACAGTTCTTAAATAACGGGGGGCGGGGCCACCCGGTGACCCCGCCCCCCTCTGACGCACGGTGACTTGACGGGACTTCCCTGTGACGTCACGGGGAATGCCACAGGGAAGTCCCGTCATGTCCAGTGCGTCAGAGGGGGGCGGGGTCACCGGGTGGCCCCGCCCCCCGTTATTTAAGAACTGTCAGACGAGGAGCGCCGTCACACAGCGGGAGCCTCCCGCCATGCCAGCATGGATGCGGAGCGGCCCGGAGAAGAAAATGAAGAAGAGAAGAAGAGAAGAAGATGAAGAAGAAGAGAAGAGCGGGAGCCTCCCCCCATGCCATGGGTGCGGAGCGGCCCGAGGAGAAGAAGATAGAAGACGCCGCGGAGGAGATGCTGGACGAGAACGCCGGAGGAAGAACCAGAAGAGCCAGAAGAACCAGAAGAACCAGAAGATGAAGGAAGATAGAAGAAAGAAGAAGTATTTAAATAAAGGAATTGTCAAAAACTGTCTCTTGTCATTTTTAACATTTTTGACAGTTTTTTAGTGAAATGGTAGGGGTACTTTTGTACCCCCTTACCATTTCACACAGGGGGGGGGCGGGATCTGGGGGTCCCCTTGTTAAAGGGGGCTTCCAGATTCCGATAAGCCCCCCTCCCACAGACCCCCACAACCACCGGCCAGGGTTGTGGGGATGAGGCCCTTGTCCTCATCAACATGGGGACAAGGTGTTTTGGGGGGCTACCCCAAAGCACCCTCCCAATGTTGAGGGCATGTGGCCTGGTACGGTTCAGGAGGGGGGGGCCGCACTCTCGTCCCCCCCTCTTTTCCTGCGGCCTGCCAGGTTGCGTGCTCGGATAAGGGTCTGGTATGGATTTTTGCGGGGACCCCACGCCGTTTTTTTTTTTTTTTTTTGGCGCGGGGTTCCCCTTAAAATCCATACCAGACCCTTCGGGTCTGGTATGGAATTTAGGGGGAACCCCACGTCATTTTTTTTTTTTAATTTTGGCCGGGGTTCCCCTTAATATCCATACCAGACCTGAAGGGCCTGGTATGGAATTTAGGGGGACTCCCACGTCATTTTTTTTTTTTAATTTTGGTTCGGGGTTCCCCTTTGGGGAATTCCCATGCGTTTTTATCAATGAACTTCTATGTGTATTGTCGGCAATGCAATAGCCGCGGGTAGTTTTAAATGAGTTTTTTCCTTCAAAATGTCATTTTGCTGTCAGACTGTTCTAAACACAGGAAACATGCGCCCCTTTACAGGCATACTATAGACACCCCCCAGGTACGAAATTTAAAGGGATATTACACTTTTATTGTTTGACTTTAGGCATTATTAAAATCACTGCTCCTGAAAAAACGGCCGTTTTTAAAACTTTTTTTTGCATTGATCCATGTCCCCTGGGGAAGGACCCAGGTCCCCAAACACTTTTTATGACAATAACTTGCATATTAGCCTTTAAAATTAGCACTTTTGATTATTCATGTTCGTGTCCCATAGACTTTAACGGTGTTCGCGTGTTCGAACGAACTTTTTTCCTGTTCGCATGTTCTGGTGCGAACCGAACAGGGGGGTGTTCGGCTCATCCCTAGTCCAGAGAATTACACCCTATCGAATCACTATGCTCTATGACATGCCCCCAAAACCACTTAATTTCTACTGTATATTCCATGCTTTATGGAGAAATCAATCACAAAGACAACCCAACTAATCAGAAATGGGAAAGAGAACTTCAAATTGACCTCTCCCCAGAAGATTGGGACAACATATACGAGCATACCCACAAAGGCTCTATAAACATCTCCGCGCAAGAAAACAATTTCAAACTGTACTCAAGATGGTACCGGACGCCGGAACGAATCCATATCTTTAATCCTCACATATCACCTTTGTGCTGGAGATGTAACTCCGAAGTAGGTACTCTCCTCCATATTTGGTGGGAATGCTCGCTTATTAAACCATTCTGGGAACAGGTACACAGCTTGATATCTCGAATAACCACGTACACACTGGACCTATCAGCAGCTCAGTTTTTGCTACATCACACAACCCTACCACAATCCATATACAGGAAGTCCCTAGCACTTCACCTCATAAACGCTGCCAAACAATGTGTCCCTCTATTTTGGAGAAAGATCAACCCACCCAAAATTTCAGACTGGTTAAAGCGCATAGATAAGATAGCAGAAATGGAAGACCTAATTCACCAAGCCAACGACAATCCCACAAAATTTCGCAAAACATGGGCATGTTGGCTACACTTTCGAGAATCCTCGGAATTTCAAACGCTTCTCATCGACCCACACCACAGACACACACTGGGATTTAATTGTTCCAATTCATAAAAGTGCTGATTTGAGATAATGTCCGAATACCCACCAGATATACTCGAGTCTTGGCCGTACTAGTTTAGATTCACTCTTTTTGAGTTCTGCACATATCGGGGTAATTACCCCCTAATTCACCTCTTTTCTGATACCCCCAACATGAAAGGAAGGAGAACCAATCACACCTCTACCATTAAAAGTTCAAACCCCCCCCCCACAATTTAAAGTGTAACCGTCCACACTACCAACTTCCCCCACCCCACTTTCTACCCATACCTTCTTGTAGCCCCTAAAAATTATAATCCTAAAACAATACCTACGAGAATTCTCGATAATGTCAATGTGTCCAACACTAAAAATACCTGTTAATTAGCAATCACCACCTCCCCTCCCTTGCACAGTTTGTTCCCAATAGGGGTGCTTGGGTTGGGTGAGGTATAACGTTGGTCCACATGACAAACATGGGCCACTATATTCACCACAGAAAAAGCAAAAACAAAAAACAAAAAAAACAAAAAAAAAAAAAAAAAGGCCACTTCTTACTACATCCAAATTATCCTGAACAAACTGGAACTTCCAGACCCCACAGATATGTTTCAAGAGTTTTTCATCCATGGCCTAGATACACATGTTCTTTACCATTGTTTTTGTAAATGCACACATGGTTAACTATAATTATACTCCATACAGAAATAGTTCTGAAATGCTCAATGACTAAACTTATGATCTAATGTAATTGTTCCATATATGTACATGATAACATTCTGTATCACCTGTTATTTTGTATAATTTTATCTTACTCAATAAAAAATTTTATGAGAAAAAAAAAAAAAAAAATATTGAAAAAAAAAGAAAAAGGGATTTACTCCAAAGATGAAACGATAATTCTATCACTTTATAAAACTCTGGTTCGGCCACATTTGGAGTATTCCTTCCAGTTCTGGACACCAATCCTCAGAAAGGATGTGCTGGAGCTTGAGAGAGTTCAGAGACAGGCAAAAAAATTAATAAGGGGGCTGGAGGATCTCAAATACGAGGAACAACTACAAGCACTAAATTTATTCTCCCTGGAAAAGAGACGACTGAGAGGAGATATGATAGCGATATACAAATATCTCAGTGGTAATCCCTGTGTAGGTAGGAAACTATTCAGTCTTAGGGAGTGTAAGAGGACATGGGGCCACACAATGAGATTGGAAGAGAAGCGGTTTAACCTTAAGCTGCATAGGGGGTTTTTCACTGTCAGGGCAGTAAGGATGTGGAACTCTCCTCCACAATCAGTGGTGTCAACAGGAAGTATTGATAGTTTCAAAAGACTCTTGGACATGCATCTTATCTAACATAATATACAGGGATATGGGATATCATTATTTATTCATCCTTACCACTTACAGTATCTCACAAAAGTGAGCACACCCCTCACATTTTTGTAAATATTTTATTATATCTTTTCATATGACAACACTGAAGAAATGACACTTTTCTACAATGTAAAGTAGTGACTGTACAGCTTGTATAACAGTGTAAATTTGCTGTCCCCTCAAAATAACTCAACACAGCCATTAATATCTAAACTGCTGTCAACAAAAGTGAGTACACCCCTAAGTGAAAATGTCCAAATTTGTCCCAAAGTGTCAATATTTTGTGTGACCACCATTATTTTATAGCACTGCTTTAACCCTCTTGGGCATGGAGTTCACCAGAGCTTCACAGGTTGCCACTGGAGTCCTCTTTCACTCCTCCATGATGACATCACGGAGCTGGGGGATGTTAGAGACCTTCGCTCCTCCACCTTCCATTTGAGGACGCCCCACAGATTCTCAATAGGGTTTAGGTCTGGAGACATGCTTGGCCAGTCCATCACCTTTACCCTCAGCTTCTTTAGCAAGGCAGTGGTCACCTTGGAGGTGTGTTCGGGGTCGTTATGTTGGAATACTGCCCTGCGGCCCAGTCTCCAAAGGGAGGGGATCATGCTTTGCTTCAGTATGTCACGGTACATGTTGGCATTCATGGTTCCCTCAATGAACTGTAGCTCCCCAGTGCTGGCAGCACTCATGCAGCCCCAGACCATGACACTCCCACCACCATGCTTGACTGTAGGCAAGACATACTTGTCTTTATACTCCTCACCTGGTTGCCGCCACACACACTTGACACCATCTGAACCAAATAAGTTTATCTTGGTCTCATCAGACCACAGGACATGGTTCCAGTAATCCATGTTCTTACTCTGCTTGTCTTCAGCAAACTGTTTGCAGGATTTCTTGTGCATCATCTTTAGAAGAGTCTTCTTTCTGGGATGACAGCCATGCAGACCAACCTCTGCAGCAATGCTGGCAGCACTCATACGTCTAATTCCCAAAGACAACCTCTGGATTTGATGCTGAGCATGTGTACTCAGCTTCTTTAGTCAACCACGGCCACTGTGCTGCAGCTCAGTTTCAGGGTCTTGGCAATCATCTTATAGCCTAGGCCATCTTTATGTAGAGCAACAATGTTTTTTTTTTCAGATCCTCAGAGAGTTCTTTGTCATGAGGTGCCATGTTGAACTTCCAGTGACCAGTATGAGAGAGTGAAAGCAATAACACCAAATTTAACACACCTGCTCCCCATTCACATCTGGGACCTTGTAACACTAATGAGTCACATGACACTGGGGAAGGAAAATGGCTAATTGGGCTCAATTTGTACATTTTCAGTAAGGGGTATACTTACTTTTGTTGCCAGCGATTTAGACATTAATGGGTGTGTGTTGAGTTATTTTGAGGGGAATAGCAAATTTAAACTGTTATACAAGCTGTACACTCACTACTTTATATTGTAGCAAAGTGTCATTTCTTCAGTGTTGTCATATGAAAAGAGAATAAAATATTTACAAAAATGTGAGGGTTGTACTAATTTTTGTGAGATACTTTATGTAACTATGTAAGAAGGATTTTAACTCACTTATATGCTTATGCATCTTTACGTGCTTGTATGCATGTTTACACAAGGTCTTTACAGAAGATTTTACCCAGATCTTTCTGTCAACAAGATCCTGAGTATACAATCAGTAAATTGTTACATCCACGTGCAACTGGCTCTTAACATAAAATAGAAAACTAAAAATAATAATGCGCCAACTAAAACAGAAAAAAAGCTGCCGACACAACAATCAGACTAATTGTAATGGAACTATAGGATAAATAAGTGTGGCGCTAAATAATTATGTGCGTTATTGGGCAAAGCCTGACAGAATGGAAATCCGTGAGGACAACAGCTCAATAAAGTGTATTTAATGAAACACCAAATAACTTGTGTATAATACTAGTGAAAGTGATGTATAAATGAATAGGGGAATGTGTGAATAGATTAATCAAAAACTCTAGTGTACGTTGGGGATCAACAATGGTAGGATCAACTCACTATAAATAGTGTGAAGAAGTAAGTGGGGAAATTCTTCCCCAAAATCTCAAATCAAAAAATGGTAAATTAAACAAAACTTGTGAGTAGTGTAGTGACACACATGAGAAATATAAAAACATGAAGCACCATAGCAACATACATTGCTGTCACGACCAAAAGTCCAGCAAATAATTATAGATAACTAGTATAACTGCAGTCCAATGATAAATAAAAAGATCTGTAGCTGTCAAGATGAATGGTAGAAAGGCCTCAAATCCGGGGATGGCGTCCACAGGATAAGGAGCCCTGCATATATATGGACGGGATAGGCAAAAATACCCTTACCGGCAATGGTGGACCCCTCGGCCAGCGGCCTGGGGGTCGAACAGGCTTAGGATAAGGAAGAGGGTTCCACAGCAGCTGGAGATGTTGGGGGGAATCCACGACACTCACCAACCGACCTCTCTGATTGTAACAACTCCCGGTCTCCGAGGGGTCAATCAAGAACTGCTTACAGGAAAAACCGCTTCCATAAACCGGATCTGGATCCTCAGAAAATGGGGTTCAAAAAGAAGACCTCCCCATAGTGTAAATCCGCTTATTAAAAAGTATTTATTTGAAAATCAAGAGCTATACAGCACACCATGACCTAAACATCACAGTCAGGTATAAAACAATAAAAAGCGCTATAAAATGAAAGTGGCAAGACAGGCATAACCACCCGACGCGTTTCGTCCTACGGGACTTCAACTGGGGTACATGACTGTCTGCCACACATGCCTGTATATATATAAAACATATGATTACCCAGTATTAGCAGCTGTTCGCGCCATGTATACCGTTACTTCCGGGTTATCCGGAAGGGGGCGTCAGAATAGAAGATATACCAATCGCAAGGACTCGGGAGCTGGCTCTCAACCAAGCCTCATTATGGGAGATCCTATGCGAAAATGTTGTGGGCGGCGTCCACCTCCAAGTACCTCCTTTGTGAGAAGGTGACGTATGCCCGCCAATTGGATTCCAGGGTCAGGGAGTGACGCATCCACCAGGACGCGTCACCTCCCATGGCCAATCATGGCCGGAATAGAGAGGACGTACAACGTCCAACAGGGGGGCGTACCAAAACAACGTGTGACGTCAGTTCCATAGTAACCGGAAGTGACGGAGGATGGAGCGCAAATGCGGACCCAGCCTCACCATGATGGGGCGGCAAGTAAATTGGTCCGCCAGTGATCGTATACAGAACACATAGTGAGGTCTGGAGCGCAAATGCGGTCCAGCCTCCATAGTAAAGAGATAAAGATAGCTTAACATGGCGTAAACATCGCTAAGTTTGGCAACCTTAAATTAGCTAATGATATAGTATATTATAGTCCAGCAGAAATATAAAAATTTCTAAACCATGACTGGGTGAGAAATATCATAACCCTGTATACATATACAAACTGATAATAAAAGTAAACTATGAAAAAATGCCAAAAAAAAAAAAAAAAAATTTTTGGAAACCCTTATGAGAGACTGAAGGAGAAGTGATATTTATATTCGAAGGTGGTGAACCTATAATCTTATCTAAAAAAATGATAAAACACATGGTGTCAAAAAAATTAAAAATATAAAATGTAAAGATCACATCCACCTATATCTTGGTAGCAATGGAAATATATAGACCACCAATTGATAACCAATAGTATCAATGGTAGTCAGAGAACCATAGACAAGGTCCAATCAAAAAGGGGACAAATTCCACTATTGGAACCTCTGCTCCCCGTCATAAAAAAGTAGTGGGAGAGGGCCAATAATATATCGATCAAGACTGGTTGATAAAAGCATTTATATCCCAGTCGACATTGAGGCCAAATGGTAAATAACATTTTAATTGGTGTATCCAGAAAGTTTCTAATCTCGACACGCCCCTTTTCATAGACGCGCCCCTCCAATGTGGAATAAATTTATCAATAACCTGAAACTGGATACCATTCGGATTTTGATTATGACATCGCAAAAAATGTTTGGGGACACTGTGATTTGTGAGGCCTTTTTTAATGTTAGCTATATGTTCATTACCTCTCACTGACAGTGTACGTATGGTCCGGCCTACATATTGTTTTTTGCAAGGACATGTGATCAAATAGACCACATATCTGGTTTCGCATGTCAAAAAATGCTTTATCCGATATTCCTTACCCGTAGAGGTAGAGAAGAACGTCTCCGTTCGTCTACGTCCACAAACGTTGTGTAAACATACGTTACATCGTTTTCATGGGAAAAAACCTTTCATATTATGAAAGAAAGAGCGAATCGGAGGGGGATCAATAACATTAGAGGCAATCTGGCCCCTAATGGATGGAGCCCCCTTAAAAATTATACCACGTCGTTCGGGGAGGACCGGACCCAATATTGGATCATTTTTAAGGACTCTCCAATGTCTTGCTAGAATTGCTTTAATTTGTTTATGTTGTATGGAGAAATTTGTCAACAAAGACCATTTGTGTTTGTTACCAGAACTACTTTTAGGTTGTCCCGTCAACAAGGATTCTCTACTAATCTGAGCGATATTCGTGATTTCCCTATCAATATCTCCAGAATCGTAACCCTTATTAATGAACCTGGACCTCAAAATCTGCGTCTGTTGGAAATACTCAGTAAGGTTACTGCAATTGCGTCTAATCCGTGTAAACTGGCTGCGTGGTACCGATTTCAGCCACGCAGCATGGTGACAACTATCGACCGGAATGTAACCATTCCGGTCGGTTGGTTTGAAAAATGTTTTCGTTTCTAGACGATCATTTGCTACAACTATTTCTAGGTCTAAAAAATGGATAGTGGAAGCGCTGACCTCATATTTCAGCTCAATCCCAATCTTATTGTCATTAAGTTTCCTCAAAAAAGCATGTAAAGAGTCAACACTCCCTCTCCATAGGTTTTTCCTGTAAGCAGTTCTTGATTGACCCCTTGAAGACCGGAAGTTGTTACAATCAGAGAGGTCGGTTGGTGAGTGTCGTGGATTCCCCCCAACATCTCCAGCTGCTGTGGAACCCTCTTCCTTATCCTAAGCCTGTTCGACCCCCAGGCCGCTGGCCGAGGGGTCCACCATTGCCGGTAAGGGTATTTTTGCCTATCCCGTCCATATATATGCAGGGCTCCTTATCCTGTGGACGCCATCCCCGGATTTGAGGCCTTTCTACCATTCATCTTGACAGCTACAGATCTTTTTATTTATCATTGGACTGCAGTTATACTAGTTATCTATAATTATTTGCTGGACTTTTGGTCGTGACAGCAATGTATGTTGCTATGGTGCTTCATGTTTTTATATTTCTCATGTGTGTCACTACACTACTCACAAGTTTTGTTTAATTTACCATTTTTTGATTTGAGATTTTGGGGAAGAATTTCCCCACTTACTTCTTCACACTATTTATAGTGAGTTGATCCTACCATTGTTGATCCCCAACGTACACTAGAGTTTTTGATTAATCTATTCACACATTCCCCTATTCATTTATACATCACTTTCACTAGTATTATACACAAGTTATTTGGTGTTTCATTAAATACACTTTATTGAGCTGTTGTCCTCACGGATTTCCATTCTGTCAGGCTTTGCCCAATAACGCACATAATTATTTAGCGCCACACTTATTTATCCTATCTTAACATAAAATATTGCACAAAATGAAATCCAAGTGCTTAGTTCTGTCTAAGTGGCAAGGTTTAAAGATAAACATCACTAAAAAACAATGTACACATTTTTGTGCAGACAGCACTTAATTTGTTACATATATACACTTCATCAAACTATTCTGGCGCATGCTAACATATTTGTTTGTATTTCAGTGATAGTATGCTTCCAACTATGAGCAGGCCAAACTATGTCTCAATAAAACTGTAATTAGATCATAACTCCAGGCAGATATTAAAAAAAAAATAAACAAAGAAAAACTTGCCTATGGCGCACATTCACAAACCCATGACTCAAAAAAACAAACAGGTGGCTAATACCCCAGGTAAGCAACCATCACATAGTGCTGTAAACAACAACTGGGGGGGGGGGGCATATAGGGTTATAACAAAGAAAATTCAGTAACAAGCAAGTGTATTATTGTTACACATAAATAGATACTGTATAGAAGTTCAAGCTGTGAATGATAAACAAGTTATGACTAATATTTTCCACAGTTTAAAAGCTGTCATGCAAATGACTAGAACAAATTACTAAAAGCTTATAAAACCAAATAATCCTGGAGGTGTAACTAAAAATGGACACTGAGTACTATGGCTAAGTGCTGTGCTGCCTACTCATTCGGGTGATAACACTAGATTTTGTAAGTAAACAAGAGGGGAGAAAGGGGTGCCAAACAGCCTCATAGTGTAGTGTAGCTTTATTCAATGAACCAATAAAACACATAAGTAATACACTCACAAAACAAGGAGAAGACCAAGCATGTCACTGAGGTTTCCATACTTAGATGAATGTAGCAGAACCTGCAGGAGCCGCCAACATGTAAACAGTCACTGCCTCTGGAAGGTAGTGCTCTCAGTGGCGGCTGTGATGAATGCTGGGATACATATTTCAGAGGGCATACACTCCCCTTCATCAGTCTAGCTAACAGCCACCCTCTGTCAAGAATTTATTTTAATGCTAAGTGCAGTTATTAACCCTTTGTTGACTGTGTTGGTGCTGCTACTAATATACATGAAATATACAAAGAAGGGAATTAATCATTTTGGTTTAAGAGTACAGATTTTTCCATCTTTTGGGAGCATTCAAAAAAGCCTGGGAAAAGAACGTAAAATAGTGCTTCCACAACATAATGACACTTTTGATAGCAGAATAAAAGAAACGTCTGGGTGATGTTGACAAAGGGTTTAATATACTCAATATGCAACTATTCCCCCTTAAAGATCATCCTTCCTATACTGAATGGGACAACAAATGTAAAGATCATCTAGAGAAGTGTAATAAAAACCTGGGGGGAAGCGGTCTGGTCCTGATCCGAGATGGCCACTTAACTCCTGAGCTCCATCTACCCAAGGTCCAGAAATCCCTATAGCAGAGGCTGCCATCGGCGGAAAATGTACAGAACACAGCGCTTCAGCCACTAGATCCTGATCACCTTGAGAGCAAGGAACACAGCTCAGCGGCACTATCCCGGAGCTTTTCCACTCCCAACAACAGAGAAAAGCCATGTCAGCCTCTGAGGCCACCTCTCGGAGATTGCGTTCTCTGAGTAGAAGCCCGCGCCTACCACAGGACAGCGGCTCCTCTGAGTACCAGGGAGACCCAAGCTCTTAACCTGAATGATCTGAATGAGATTGCCGCTGACATCAAGAATACCTTTTTGGTGGCTATCTCAGACTTGCAGGAATACATCCAGTCAATCTACTCCAGATTGGAAGAGGTGGGAAATACAACAGCCCGCCATGATGCCTCTCTATGCCAGGTGCAGCAAGTCACTGAGTCACATTCCATTCATCTGAGAGAGCTTCACCGTCATCTAGAAGACTTAGACAACTGTGGTAGGCGTCACAACCTGAGGATAAGAAGTTTACCAGAATCTATTGAATCTAATAGGCTTATTCAAACCACGATAGCTATATTCAATTACATTCTAGAAAGGTCCCAGGATGCTCCAATTGAGATTGATCGCCTACACAGAGCCCACAGACCTTGTGGCAGAGACACTGACCCTGCTCAGGATATAGTCTGCTGCCTGGTCAGCTTCTCCCAAAAAGAAAAGATCTTAAGAAAGGCATGCAATACAGGCTGCATAATGTCACATGGAGCAGAAGTGAAAATTTATCAAGATCTTTCAACATCATGCTGTTATGAAGAAAAGAGCTAAGATCCCTCCTGGATCTCTTATGCTCCAGATTCATTGCTTGCAGATGGAAGTTTCCTTTCTGCCTATGGGCTACAAACCAAGGTCGCACAGCTGCTTTAGGAGTTACCAAGGATCTGGAACACTTATGCAATGTTCTGGAGATCCCAAAGATAGATCTGCCTGATTGGTACAGCCAATTTTGCCTTCCCCAGACAAGAAATGCCACTTCAATGGAAGGTATCCACAAGGCCGGACATCGGGGGTCCAGGATGCCATTGCTCACTTACACTACAATATCCTTCTTTGGCAGCCCATGGCATGTCAAGAAATGATAGCCCAACTGCCTCTCCAGTGCACAGAAGGGCCTGGCTATCTGACTAAAGAGGATAGCTACCAAATCCGGATCGATCACCATGGATCAAGGTCAGTACACCCTAGCATTGACTGTCCCCTCACTGCATGATGCTGAGTGACCCACTCCCCACCTACTTACGCTTCCCTCTGGCTACAATGCACTATAGTCTACCTCTATACCCCATTACTCTTTGACCTAACCTCATCCCCCTTTAGAGAAACAAATTCTGCATCACCCCAATCTGTCCAACAAAATTTGCTCAATATCACCATGGCTGCTCTCCTCTTACTGAACCGCTCCTTCTACAATTCCACAACCATGGAATGAATAGAAATGGCTTCCCTATTCACTGAGCCCTGAATTGATCACTTGAAACTCCTCAACAACTGCCGCAAACAATCCCTCTACCGAGCAAGACGCACAGATCTCCGAAAAGACTTTGAACCCAGAATCCTTTGCCCCATAGCTCAGAACCTTCCCCACACTGCGGATTGCAAGGAGAACATTGACTTATGATGCACATAGCTCTTCATGGGAAACCTACCCACCTTCTCATTACCTCCTCCATACCCCCTGTCCTCCTCCCTTTCCCCCAATCAGACCCATCCTTTCCTTCCACCCATCCATCCCTATGTCATCACTTACTAGATGGAAAGCTGGAAAATGCCATCCTTTCTAGCAAGTACACCAAATGCATTGTTGAAGGACACTGTTTTTGAATCTGTCTCCTGCATTAAGACATAAAAATACTTAATAGCAACTGTTCCCCCATTATCAAAAATACTTCAAACCAAACATTGATTTGTTTGTTTAACTGATTATTTGAATTTCTGATTTATTGATTTCTATTGTTTCTTCATATTTTGTGTTAGGGCAGGGAGATCCCAAGGGGAGTTATGAGTTGGATAATGACCAACACTTATTTCTAATTAGCGCTTCCTTTTTGGCCGTGACTACTCTAATATGCCAATCTTTTCTGTTTTCACTCATTCACCAGCAAATTTAGCATTAGGAAGCGAACCATACAGAAGATCAATAAGGTGACCCCTCCTTCAAGCCCTCTGGGGGCTCTGATATTGTCTGACCCCCCCATGGGATTTCCCCCAAGCATTTACATAAATGTTGACCTGCTATTATTGTTCTTTGTTATTTTGTTCCTCATAACGCTAAGTGTGACCTACTAAATTGCATACATTAAGGTGTCATCCCTCTGACTGCATAACAAAACCTACTTGTTATTAGGGATGAGCCAAACATCCCCCAAGTTCGGTTTGCACCAGAACCTGCGAACGGACCGAAACTTCGCACGAATGTTAGCACCCCATTGAAGTCTATGGGACTTGAACGTTTGAAATCAAAAGTGCTAATTTTAAAGGCTAATTTGCATGGTATTGTCCAAAAAAGGGATAAAAGGCAAGAAGTGCCAATCTCAGTGCTGTATCATAAATGACTTTATTAAAATATATAAAAAGCAACAGCCAAATGGCTACTCACAGGAACAAAGTGAAATACAGGCAAACAAGGACATGTAGTTGGTCCATTAGCCCACTAGATCTGAAGAAAATGCGGAAGCATTGGAACGCGTCATCTGACACGTCCATATGTCACCTCCGCTCTCTTGTTCCTGGTGCAGTGTGCGCCTCACGCTGGTTTCTATCTGGTTCCTGCTTCCTCCTTCTGGTCCTGGCTTTCAGTGTCCGACTAGATGCCGGCTCTCCTTGTGGACACCCGGACTTCACCATCCTCCTGATAGTCCAGACCAGCACCCACAGCGGAGACTTTCCACACCACAGACCGCCTGCACACTCTCTTTTTAGTGCAGTGACCACTCAGCCTGGAGCCTGCACCGTGAACCTCCATTAACATCCGAGATGACGTCCCTGGACCAGCTACATGTCCTTGTTTGCCTGTATTTCACTTTGTTCCTGTGAGTAGCCATTTGGCTGTTGCTTTTTATATATTTTAACAAAGTAATTTATGATACTGCACTTAGATTGGTGCTTCTTGCCTTTTATTCCCATATTGTCTTTCAGAGTTGTTGCTTCCACTCTCAAGTAAGCAGCCGCTGGTGCAAAGTATCTGATTCATTTGAACTGCAGAATCTCACTGCTATTTTTAGTGTCGTTTTTTGGACTTTTTAGGCATAGTATATATATGCGCCCTGCATACCCATCTATACGGTTTATTACAGCCATATATTGCCGTTTTGGACTCTGGATCATTTGGGACTTTTTTCTTTACTTTTTCTTTTTTTTGTGTCATTTTACTTTTTCATGTCTGATTGAGCTCTTGCGCCATTTTTTCCTTTTTTACCTTGTCCAAAAAAGGGTTTGGGGACCCGGGTCCTGCCCCAGGGGACATGTATCAATGCAAAAAAAGTTTTAAAAACGGACGTTTTTTCAGGAGCCGTGATTTTAATGATGCTTAAATTGGAAAAAAAAGTGAAATATTCCTTTAAATATCATACCTGGGGGGTGTCTATAGTATGCCTGTAAAGTGGCGCGTGTTTCCCATGCTTAGAACAGTCCCTGCACAAAATGACATTTTTAAAAGAATAAAAGTCATTTAAAACTGCTTACGGCTTTAATGTAATGTCAGGTCCCAGTAATATGGATGAAAATCAGTGAGACAAACGGCATGGGTACCCCCCCCCCCCAGTCCATTACCAGGCCCTTTGGGTCTTGTATGGATATTAAGGGGAACCCCGCACCCAAATTAAAAAAAGGAAAGGCGTGGGACCCAGGCCCTCTGAACAGCAGTGTACAGATGGTGAAAACAAGACAGGGACTGTATGTTTGTTGTTAAGTAGAATCTGTTTGTAATTTTGTGTTTAGCTCCAGCCAAAAAAATCTATTTTAAGCTTTTTGGAAAACATAGGGAAGGGTTATCACCCCTGTGACATTTGTTTTGCTGTCTGTGCTCCTCTTCAGAAGATTTCACCTCACTTTCTGTCCCAATGACAAATGTTTTTTGAAAATTTGGGTTTTTTAGTGAAACAAGGATTGGTGCTAAAGCATCAGTGGAAAGGAGAAACGTTTTTCCCATATTAACTCTTACAGGAGAGAATTTCCCTTCCTAGGGGTAGATTTCATCTCACTTCCTGTTGTCTCCTTCCATTTGCAAGTAGGAGTCATTTGTAAGTTGGATGTTTGAAAGTAGGGGCCTGCCCTATATACTCTGCAGAAATTGGGGCCTTGGGTGTTGGTGTTGCCACAACACTGTAAGCCCTCACAGGGCCCTGCTGTGAAATATTAGATCAAAAATTGTAATTACATGCCCCTGTTGAACAGAGTCAGAAAAATTGGGCCTTTGGTGATGGTGGTGCTGGTGTCACAACACTAAGTCCTCACAGTTACTCTTGGTGGGCGCTGGAACGGGCCCTGCTGTGAAATATTAGATCAAGAATACATATCCCTGTTGAACAGGGGCAGAAAAATTGGGCCTTAGGCACTGGTGCCACAACACTGCAACCCCTCACAGATACTCTAGTTGGAGCGCAGGAATGAGCACTGCTGCGAAGTATTGCATATTGGAAATACTTCAAGAGCCTGCCTGTGCTACTAATGGGATCAGAAGAAGCACACAAGCACTTGGCTTCAGGCAGCTATACTGTAGGATCAACTGTGCAGGGTTACACAGTACACTAACTGTAAATACTTCAAGAGCGTGCCTGTGCTATTAATAGGATCAGAAGAAGCACACAACCACTTGGCTTCAGGTAGCTATAGTGTAGGTGCAACTGTGCAGGGTTACACAGTACACTGACTGTAAATACTTCAAGAGCCTGCCTTTGCTATTTATAGGATCAGAAGAAGCACACAAGCACTTGGCTTCAGGTAGCTATACTGTAGGTGCAACTGTGCAGGGTTACACAGTACACTAATTGTAAATACTGTAAAAACACCTGCCTGCCTGTCAGTATATTGGGAAGAGAATAACAGGAACGGATCTAGCTAAACTGAATACAATGGGTGTGTATATATATATATATATATATATATATATATATATATATATATATATATATATATGTACACCAGTATACACCTGGGATGCATATACATACACAATACACTGTAAGTGCAGCTGACTCGACCTGCCTACGCTATCTAACTTAAATCAAATGACACTGTCTCTCAGTCTATCTATCTCTCTCCACCGCAACACACTACACAAGGCTGCCACGCAGGCGGCCTTATATAGTGTGGGGCACGTATTAAACCCTCTGAGCCATAATTGGCCAAAGCCTCCCTGGCTTTGGCCAATTATGGCTCTCTGTACACACGGCGCTGTGATTGGCCAAGCATGCGGGTCATAGTGCATGCTTGGCCAATCATCAGCCAGCAATGCACTGCGATGCCACAGTGAATTATGGGCCATGACGCGCCACTCGAATTTGGCACGAACGGCCCATAACGTTTGTAATTCGACGAACGGCCGAACACACGATGATCCCTACTTGTTATCAACTTCGTGCTGACTTACTTAATTATTTGAAACTCTAGTCAGAACCTATTTGAATCTACCCACCCCATAGACTTTTAGACATGATACCTCCTTAACCAGACAAATTCTCCTATTAAAATTATCTGCCAGTGAAAACTTCCCTCATCCACCACATTTCCACTCCTTACACTCTCATCCAAATGACCACCAGTACTTTGCATGCACAATCAACCTCTGTTAACATCAAAATTAACATCAAAACTAACTTTTGAGTTTGCTCTCCAACTCACTCACACATTTATCTGCAGACACGCTACCCACATAACTATTCCTTAGAAACTTATTTTATTTTTTTACTCCTCCACATAAGCATCTTAGACCTCACAGGTAACGGAGGCCCTATCCATCTCACAACCTCTACCTGCCACTCCCACACTCAGCAAACTCAGGAAGTTCTCGCTGACCCGTTCCGGACATCCCCCTCTATGTAGGGTGAGCTAGCTGGTCTATACTCACCTCCAGACTTACTCTCCACTCCTCCTTCCCATCCCTTCCCTTACCCCATCTCTATCCTCACCTCCTCTCCCCTGTCCCCTCCTTTCCCACCCGAGACCCGTGGGTGCCTCTTCTCCACATCTCTTAACCTAACCTAATTACCTTTTCTTATCTTACATACCCTCCATACCTACTCGCCCCTCCTCCACCTCCCCCACCTACTACCCACCCATCTCTCGGCCCCCCCTCGACCTATCAGCTTTATACTCACTAAGGTAGGATAATACCTTACAAACTTCACACGCAACAGCCACTCGCCTTACGTACGACACCCATCATGACCAATCACAAACCCAAGTCCACATCCCTATCACTCAAACTGATATCTCTAAATGCAAAAGGTCGCAAGTACTAACCAGCATGCATAATATGAAGGCAGACATCATATTTCTACAGGAAACCCATTTCAAAGCAAACTCCATCCCCAAACTTGAAAACATCCACTATTCACTAGCATACCATGCAACAACCTCAACATCCAAAACAATGGGAACTTCCATACTACTTTCCAAAAATCTCCCCTTTCAAATTTCGGATACCCTGGCAGATGAACATGGACGCTACATATTTCTAAAAGGCTCGCTATGGGATGAACCAATCACCTTGGCTAACATATACAGCCCCAACACCTCCCAGGTTCCGTTCTTTAGATTGATTACTCATTTACTATCCTCCTTTCAATCGGAAATCCTTGTCCTGGGAGGTGACGTTAACATATCCCTTGATCCCCCATTGACTTCTCTACTGGTACCTCCCACATCCCATTTCGCGCATTATGACAAATCAGACTCTCTCTCCAAGAACTTTCCCTTCATGATACGTGGAGAAATTTACATCCCCAAAATAAGTATTATACCTTTTTCTCAGCCCCACACAAAAAATATTCCTGCTTAGACTACCTCTTCATCAGCCAACAAGACCTACCTTTCCTATCCAAATCTACAATCGAACCAATGACCGTCTCAGACCACCACCCGATTACTCTTTGCGTAACCTTTCCTGAACACACCCACATCTCCAAAATAGGGAGACTTGACTCCAATTTACTGACAGAAAAAGAGTCAGCAAATTTAACACTATTGTTGCCAATTACTTCCAAGACAATGACACCCCAGACACCTCACCTCTCACCCAATGGGAAGCACATAAGTGCATAATACGAGGATATCTTATCTCCTTTGCTTCATCTATAAAATATGAAAAACAGAAACACATCAGCGACCTCCTATCCAAAATACAAACGCTTGAGAGGACACGCAATTGCGACCTAGCCCAACATATCTACCATGAACTTATTGAGACACGGAAAATCCTTCAAGAAGAACTTGATCAAAAGGCAAGGAGAAAATATACTTCTCTCCCAGAAACTCTTTTACAAGCATAGTAATAAAAGTGGCTACCTATTAGCAAAAGCTCTACGCTCAAAAAAGGCCAAAGCAACAGTCTATCTACTAAAGACCCCAATAGGCAACACATTAAAAAGCAATCTGTACAGCCTCAGAAACACAACAACCTGGATTGTCACCCAAGCCAACCCTCATTAAGAGTTTTTTGGGTAAATACTGCCCCAGATCACTTACACCAGACACCACAGTCAAACTAGACTTCCCTATATCGAAACAAGAATGGGACACAGCTCACAAGCACTTGAAACCCGGGAAAAGCCCTGGCCTAGACGGCCTTTCAGTTGTCTATTACAAAACATTTGCAGGTATACTTTCCGCCCCTTTCTTTAAAACATTCAATTCTCTATCGCCTGACCACCCTCTTACCCCTAACCTGTTAGAAGCACACATATCAGTTATTCCCAAAGAAGGAAAAGATCCAACATAAGCAGCAAACTATAGACCAATATCCCTATTAAACATTGACATCGAAATCTTTGCTAAAAATTCTAGTGAATTGTCTGCTTCCTCTCCTCTCATCCATTATCGATAGTGATCAAGTTGGCTTTATCCCTGGCAGAGATGCCAGGGATAACACAATCAAAGCAATAAATCGACACCAATCTACCCCAATATTGTTTGTACTTATCTTAGAACATTTCTTACGTGGCCTCAGAAACAATCCGGAGATCAAGGCCCCCAATAAGGAATACAATTTAGCGGCTTTCGCCGATGACATCCTCCTCTTTCTCACGAAACCACTTCACTTTCCAACCTCTTAGTAGAATTTTGGCAATTTTAGATTAATCTCTAACCTCAAGATACATTTTTCCAAATCCTATGCCCTGAATGTCTCCTTCCCTAACCAAACTGTCACCCAATGCAAGAGCAACTTCCCTTTCCAATGGAAGGAAGATAATAAAACATATTTAGGCATTCAACTCCCTCTATACCTTAAAAACGTATACAAGAAAACGTATCTACCTATCTTACAAAGCGTTACTAACGATTTCAAAAGGTGGAACAAGTCTATCTTTTCTTGGTTTGGTAGAGCAGCCATCCTAAAGATGAACACTCTACCCCGCCTCCTCTAGATTATACAAGCAGCGCCAATCCATATTCCCACAACTTTTTTCGAAGCTATAAGAGTCAATGCATTTGATTCCTCTAGGGAAGCCACAGACCTTGAATTAGCTTTTCACACCTCTCTCTACCCAAGCACATAGGAGGGATAGGCTTACCAGACATCAGAAATTACTACTGCACTTGCCAACCATAATTATAGATTGAAATATCCATAACAGACTTAAAGACCGGGTCACCCTTGAGGCTTCTTTCACCTCACTTCCCCTTCACTCACTACCCTGGATGCTCTCAAAACACATTCCGATTGACAGTGATCTCCATACCCTTATTGGCCCAATCCTCAGATGCTTCCAAGAAACATGCAAATCAACATCCTTATCTTCAACACCAGGTCCTCTCACCTCCATACAACCCTGATTTCCCCCCGTGGGTTACACAGCAACTTTTTAATTGACACATGGCCCCACAAGAATGTTTTAGCCTACAATTTTTCACGCAAGGTAAACCTTTACCATGAGACAAACTCCCATCCAATGGAGACGGCCCCCCTATCTCTCCCTGGAACTAAACACTATTGTCACACTATATTCGCGAATTCGATAGGAAATTTAAGATCTCTAGACCTCTATCTCCTTTCAAAAATCCTTTGTCTAACGCAAACACCCCAATGTCACTAACTCTCCAAAACGCATTCTCTTCTATTCACAAACACTCCTCCTAGCATAGGCCCAGCATGCTTAGCCTGGGAAAAGGACCTCTCTTTATCCCTATCCCCCGAGGAGTGAGAACAAATCTACCTGAATATACACAAAGGCTCGGTGAACGTGACCACACAAGAGAATGGATACAAAATCCAGAATCAATGGTACTGCACCCCTACCCTGATCCACAAATATTGCCCGGATCTCCTGGATATGTATTGGATATGTCAACGTGAAAGAGGGTCTCTCCTACACATATTATGGAGGCTCAATTTCTCCTACACTACTCCACCTCTACAAGCAATAGATACATCAAATCCCTTGCCATAGATATGGTAAATGCCGCCAAACAATGCATACCAGTCCATTGGAGGTCCCCTCAAACCCCCTCAATCAAAGAGTGGTTGCCTAGAATTGCCAGGATAGCAGAAATGGAACGCCTCATCAAGCATTGCCAACAACACAAAATTCTCCTTCAAATGGACCTGCTGGACCCACTTCCAGACAGCGGCAGATTATCGTGATCTTATCACCTTCAACATACAGTACCACAAGGAAGTCCCTCGCGTGATATTCCAACTTAAACCACCTCATGATCAATCTCATACATGATACCCTTCATAACATACTACTGAAGTCATAATGACCCTTTCTCAGCAATCCTCAACTCAAAACACCCAACTATACCCTTACCCACTCCTACGGAGGGAGAGAGAGATGGTAACCAACCCCCTCGGTACTCCTTGCCCACCCCCTCCCCCTCCCTTTCCCTCCCCTTACTATCTATCCCCTCATCCCCCTCTTCTCCCCATTCCACCCTTGGACCCTACCCAGACCTCAGACATACAGAAACTGTATCCCTTATCCAGACATATAGCTAGCAAAAAAGACACGTCCTACTCTTGACGCAACAGTCCAGCTGGAAGACACGACAGTCTAAACTTTAATCCACCTTGCCTCACTCATGAACATTATAATATACACTCTCAATACATACACCCCAGTGACACAGTTAATAAACTTCAAATTGTCTGCCAAATAATATACGCTTGCCAGACAAAGACCTGAATTCGTTCCTATGTTAACCACTATGGATCATTCGGACCCCTTAAAAATGCATCCTCTTGGCAGTCAAAATTATTCTGCTTAAATTGTTATAAATCAATAAGCTCTTACTAGACTTGAAACAAACTTTCTTCCGTTCATATCGCTAAACCATTACCATGCCCAATTTTCCATGTTATCTGTCTAAGATATCTGTTTTTTGTACCATCCATTTTATGTAACCTGTTTCTGTAACAGAACCCATTATACTGGATTTTCCTTTATTTTCTATAAAAATCTTTATGGAAAAAAAAAATAAAGACTTATTGATAAAAAAGAGAAACAGTTCCAACCTTTTATAGGTATTTTAAGGAAGGAAAGGTGCATAGGTGATACCAAAAACAGGCATAAAGAAATACATTAAGATTTGATAATAATTTCATTCTGTGATTTCTGGGTTACCGTCAGGTTCAATTTCACTTCTAAGCAGCATAAGGGAACGCATTACTCCAAACCACATCACCATGGTGGTGGTTCACCTGACTAGTCTTCTAAGAAGCGCACCTTGGATCTCTCTCAACCTCTAAAACAAGAAGGTAATCCGAGTTGGGGACATACCCCACAGGACACTATGCGTGGGAATTCAGTTATCCCATTACTAGGAATTCTCATGGTGGTGGTTCTAGTGGTACACTATCCACAGGCTCACATTAGGAGTTAGAGACCCATCCCTCACCATAGGAAGGCATTTTTCTAGTACAAACAGGTGCGAGCACCACATCACAGAAGGGGAGCAAGAGTATAGACATGTACCTGAAGAAACCCAACACTTACAAAATAGACTCAACATCATAAATCTGTCCTCAGATAGACTTTCAGAGATTGGCGCACTATCCTAGGGCCTCACTTTTTGTCCGGAAGTAGGTCTGGACAAACTTCAGGCCATAAAGGATTTAAATTTGTTTGCTTGTAAATTGATTCTTGCCAAAAATAAAGGGGGATTTACATCTCCTGATACCAACAGTGAACTTCAAGTTCTTGACAATTTGATCTCCCTATTAAAAGAAAATGACTCAATCGAGGTGAGTGACAAGATTGATATTTAGACCATTTTACAATATGGATAGACAATCCAAGTTCTGTGCAGCTTGAGACACATCCCAGAATGAAAAATAAGTCAGACCAATATCCCTCCCCCAGCCTTAACACGAATGTAGCGACCTTCCCTAAACTCAACAGGAGAAAAACCCAAGAGAAAAGCGCCTCTGAGTGCAGGTATTTAATGAATACACATAACATGTCATCCACACTTACATCGAAGTAAAGGATGACAAGCTTCGGGGAGGGAAGACTCCTGGATCAGTACATAGTGTCCATAGCATGGATCGGCAGTCAGGTTATTAGATCAGGTTAATAGATTGGGGCAGCCGCGGTCCCCCGCAAGGGAACTGGCCAGCTGAACTCGCTGAAGATCTTTGCACTCTGAGAAGCCGCTCGCTGGTGTGTGACGTCACCGGAGTATGGGAAACCACAACGCATTTCAGAGCATGCGCGAGACTCACACTGGGCATGCGCGCTCCTTTGTCAAGTGTAACGTGGACGGAAAAACAGGGGAATTTAAAAAGCTCTGCAAGTTGGGAGAAAAACCGCAACAGCTGATGGATTAACAGTTGAACATGACCAGCGAACTGGCCAAATGCAAAAAAGGAAACAGATGTATAGCTATATGTCAATGTTGCAATAAATAATAGGCTGCTGATAATATTATATATAAAAAAAACTAATTACAGATAATGTGAACTATACTACATTAAAAATAAAACAATATTAATATATCAATATATGTCACAATAACATTCATAAAATTAGTAAAAATATACATATAAATAATAAATAGATTTAAAAATAGAGAGATAGAATACATTAGAGCTCGTGATAATACACACTAATACCCACTACCAAGAAGATTATATGAGTTGTTAGTAATTGATATAGGGGATAATTATTGAAAAATTCATGTAATATATAAGAATAGAGAGGGGGAAGATTATGTATATGGAGAGAACAGATATGTATTGTATTATGTGCCAGTGTGTATGTGTACGCATGCACACACACCTACACAGATAGACGCATGTGCATGGGCCACACACTAAGAATGGCACTCTTACATATGTAGGGCCTACAAATTCCCTAAACTCAATGGTAGGCACACACAGGCCCTAAAAGTCAATAGGGGCAAGGAAGGTAATTTAAGTTCAGGTATAAGGGAAGCACAGCACACTGGCCAATAACCACACACTAATGATAAAGCTCTCTGATAAGCGGGGTAATATTGTATAGACATGTGCATTCATTTTCGTCCGAATGCATTTTCGTCCGAATTTGGGTATTTTCGTTATCGTTTTGACGAACGATAACGAACGTGCAGAATCTGAAAACCTAAAGATCTGACATAAACAAATGCTTTATTTTCGTTTTCGTTGCGGCAACAGTTCGATATAGATAGGAGATTCGACATGACGCTGACAATAGCGTTCTGTGTCCATCAAACCTGTGGCCGAATGTGCCTAACCTTAGCTCTATTAGTCCAAGATTATTCTACTTAGAGAGAAAAGATTCGACATAGAGAGAAAAGATTTGACATAGACAGAAACGATTCAACATAGAGAGAAAAGATTCGACATTATAGAGACAATAGCAAAAAGGGTCAAATGTGCCTAACCTAACTCTATTAGTCCAAGATTATTCGACATAGAGAGAAAAGATTTGACATGAAGATTCGACAAAGCAGTCGCCGCGAGTGGACATTTATGGTCAAATGCTCTGCCCGTAGGCTATAGAAGAATTCTAATGTTGGTTGACTAGTAATAATAATTAATAAATATAATTATTACTAGTGTCATACAACATTATAATTCTACTATATCTTGTAGGCGGAACATTCGACCCAAAATGTACGATTGCAGTGTTACAGTTTAGCTGCTCCGTCGAATCTTCTTAGAACATTTCTTAGACACCATAAGCCTTCAATGACAGATTCGACCTTAATTTCGGATTTTCAGACGAATGCATTTTTTAACGAAACAAAATAAATAAAAACTAATTTTGGGAGTAACTAAATACATTTATTTTTCGGATGAAAACAAAATTCCGAAACGAAATATTTCAATGTGTACATGTCTAATATTGTAGTGATGGATAATGATAAATATATCCAGATCTGTAATAAATTCTTGAAAACCCAAGTTGGCATCGCCCTATACCTAAGACCATGGTGGAAAAACTCTCTAAGAAATTTTATTCCATGGTAGATGAGCCGTATTATGATAACGTCATATCAAAACACACATGGGAGTTTCTTGGAACCAGTTTGCCCTGACTGGCAACCTTTTATGCCCTTCCTAAGGTGCATAAAAACACTATAAACCCTCCAAGTTGGCCAATCATTTCAGGAAAGTGAGGACTTACTGAAAGTGGTCAGTTGGCAGACCTCAGACCAAACAATATTTGTCTCAGTGGGAGTGGAAGATTTGTATAGCCCCATCCCTCATGACAGAGGCCTCTCAGTGACATGTTCTCTCACAGAAGGACCAACAAGAATGGTAGAATAATTGATTTATTATTGCAACTTTGGATTTTATACTCAATCACAATATGTTTGCCTTCATTGGGTCCCACTTCCTCAAGGTGCAAGGCGTCGCAATGGGGACTTGTTGTGCCCCATCCTACAAAAACCTGCACCTGGGGGATTGGGAGCATCAATTTTTGGTCATTGACAAACTCTTAATGTATACGGACCATATGACAACATGGTGCTGATACATCAACAATGTTTTAATCTTATGTGATGGCCTGGAGGAGTCTCTGGTGGAATGTCTAAAAGCAAAGAATGTCAGTGAGTTTAACCTAACCTTTACAATGACATAAGATCAATCCAATATTACATTTCTTGACATTAAGACCCAGAGCGGTATTGACAAACATTTGGTTAACGAATTATACTTAAAAACAGCTGCGGGTAATTCCATTCTATATGCTACCAGCTTACTTTAACAATTGTGAGGCTGGCTTCTAGGAGAGAGCCATCAGGTTTATATACTATAGTATCACAACTATTACTAACTATTACTAATTTTCTCAGCAATTTTTTCTTCAGGCTCACAGGACTGCCATGGGAGCTAGCTTTGCCTGAAGCTACGCTAACCTGTTTATTGCACATTGGGAGAACCTGTAAATTTGGGCTAACAATCCTTTCTCTCACCATTCTATGGTCATTATTTTGGCAACATAATTATTATTTGGTAAATCAATCCCAATATCATCATTGACTTTTTTTCAGTACTGCAATGACAATTAATGAAGATTCAGGATTGAATTCACAATGTTCACAGACCCTACAACTCTTATCTTCTTATATTTAGAACAGCATCATGATCACCAGGCTAAATTTTAATCTTGAACCAATTTCAAACCAATGGCAAACAACTCATACCTCCACCATGACAGTTGCCACCAACCAATTTATGGTATAGCCAATTTGGCTGCTTGAAGTGCAATTGTAGCCCTTTGGACAACTATCAATCACAGAGCAAAATCCTAAAAAAAGTTTCTTGAGAAAGAGTATGAGGCCATGTCCATTGATAAGGCTATGCCCAAATACCAACAATATAAAACACCTCCCTCCAAAAAGGGGTCCATTCTTTATCACCCAATATAATGATAAGCATTGGGCCATTTGGAGGATAGTCCCGAAACACTGGGCATCCTTAAAGTGTTTGTAAACCCTGTACTACCACTTTTACCTACAGGTAAGCCTATATTAAGGCTTACTAAGGTACTGTGAATACCTCCTAAACTTGCACCATTTTGCCATTTCTTCAGTAGCTGTGTCGTGACCAGCGGCTCCTGCACATGTGCAGGAGTGGCATCATCGTGGCTCCAGCCAATCACAGCGCCGGAGCACACGAACCCGAAAATAACTCCGGGAGACATGTCGCTGGTCACAGCGGTGTACGTGGACCACTGCAACAGCGTCGATCTAAGGTAAGTATTTGATAATGAGCTAGTATGCAATGCATACTAGCTCATTACGCCTTTGTTTTGCAGGTTGGTTTTTTGAGAGTTTACAACCACTTTAAAAATGATCCCAAGTTGAAATATCATATCTCTGAGATTCCAAATATAATGTTCAAAAAGTCTATGAGCATAAAAAATATGATTGCACCTTGTAGGGTCAAAGTGGGCAGCCAGTCTTCCCTCGTCAGCAGTCTCACTTTTCTCTTCATCAAGGACATGTACCAGTGTTGAAAAAATTCACATTATGTTCTAAAAGTGATGTATCCCTGCTTAAAGTTTTGGCCATCAAATCGATACCTTCCAACTTCTCTGAAGGTAAAATATTTAAGAAATTATGCTCTTAAGAAACTTATTGGATTTTTAAATTGAAAACACCAAGGGGCCTTAAATGAAAAACTTGAAGTTCATGCAATTCTATAAGTTAAAATGCTGGTTTCCATTCTGATCACCGAGATCATTATTTTCATTTGGTTTCCACAATCCAGTGTCCCTTGCTCAGTTAGTCTTCCATAGCCTACCGTGTCCTCCCATGAGTCAGAAATCCCTCTCCCTCTCCAGGTCTAGTGGAGCAATAAGAATGACTAAACGAGTGTGCCAGGGTACCGGTCCTAGCAGATTCAGGAGCAGTGTGACTGCACGCAGTGTGTCAGAGTTGCAGGATTCTAAGAAGCTGCCTGGTTTTCATCAGAGCCACTGGAGGTCTGAATGTTATGCTGCGAGGCAGCCCCCTGGTTGCAGCTCTCTAACACACCCATGCAAGTACAGTGTCAGCAAATAGTATACTGGAACGACTTGGGGTACACACAGGATACAAGGTACCAAGGAAAGGCTACTGCAGCAAGCTAAGAAGAGACACTAGGCAGAGGATGCAGAGAACAAGCACAAAGCACAGGAGAGCAGGGGAAGCTGGACAATAGCGCAGAGAGAGATGGACACAGCAAGCAGGAATGAGGGGCAGGAGGTAAAACGACAAGAAACAATGAAGTGGAGAGCACCCAGAGCAACAGAAAACAAAGGGATGCACAGACAGAGTGCAGCCAGAGGGAAAACACTGAAAACAATGACAAGACTGAATAAATACACAGAATACAAGTATACTCAAGTGACAGCAAGTGCCACTGGAAGAAGGAAGGTCTGACTACAGCGTGGAGGCACATTGCTCGAACACTAACCCACAGATGCAAATTCTTAATAATACCTAGGTTCAGGGCGGATTGGCAGGAATCCGAGCAGCTCGGACGGGAACCATGACATTACCTTCCCCCTTTTATGGGGCCTCCCTTGCCTCTGGGGTTTAGGTTTCAAGGTAAAGCAAAGGTGGAATCTTTTTACCAGGTGAGGAGCAGAAACATCAGAAGTGGGAACCCAGGATCTTTCCTCAGAACCAAAGCCCCTCCAATCAATCAGGTATTGGAGTTTACCACGGGAGACTTTGGAATACAAGATTTGATTAACTTCATATTCTTGAGAAGGATTGGTAGGGGGGTTGCCAGCATTGTCAGCTTATTTAAGACCAATGGCTTAAGTAGAGATACATGAAAGGAATTGGAAATTTTAAGACGAGAGAGACAATTGAGTACTGTCCGTGATACTTTTTTTTATTTGCACTAACATACAATTTTTCAGGACAAGCTTTTGGGGTATGTCCCCTTCTTCAAGGTCCCAGCAGTATTAATTCACAAATGTTCTTGCAGAATGTTAAAAAAAAATGTTAAGAAAAACACAATCTCTGAGGTAAAGGAAAACAAAATAAAAAAAACACACACAAACAAAGTACATGGCAATGGTAATAAAACTAGTATAGTTAGTGAGATAAGACAGAGGCAGAGCTATAGACTGGGGGGATGATAATCACAGAGGGGGTCGTAAAACTGTTGGATAATGAGTAAGGAAACCCATATCTAAATTTAGGACATTATCTTTTGTTTCAAATAGAAGTATTATTCTTAGTTCAAAAGTTGACATTGAGGTCTTCTATAATGTAGTCTGGTTGTGAGAAATGATGCCCCACAGGTGTGCAGAAATCTCCTTTATGTTCCTTGATGGTATGTCTGTGCAAATTCATCCTCACTTGCAACTTCTGTCCTGTTTTGCCAACATAAGATCCTTTGCTACATCTTTTGCATTGGATGAGGTATACAACATTACGGGAGGTACAGATGTATGATCCCATGATATTGAAGGTCCCTTTTGTGTGTGTGTGACACTTTTAGATAGATTGATCTGATTGCACAGTTTGCAGCGTTTTTTTATTGCAGGGTTTGCTTCCATTATTGGTGACTTCATAATCAGAATGAAGTTTCCTGCTGATTAGTTTGTGTCTGAGGTTGGGTGGTTGTCCAAAAGCCAGTATTAGGGATTGTTGGAATATTTCTTTCAGAGTTTCATCCTCTGTTATGATTGGTTGTAAATATTTGCTTATCTTTTTTATCTCTTCTAGTGCTGGATTGTATGTGGTGACTAGAGGTACACAGTTATTTGTTTTTTTCTCTTTGTATTGGAGGAGATTTTCTCTTGAGGTTTTCAAGGCTGTGTTTAGGCTGTTGTTGATGGTTTTATCTTTGTAACCATTCCTATGGAAGGAGTCTGCTAGTGTTCTGAGATGTTTATCTCTGCCTTCTGGGTCTGAACTCAGTGGTATCTGATGGCCTGGCTGTGTATGATAGCCTGTTTAGTGTGTTGGGGGTGAAAATTGGAACTGTGGAGATAGTTGCATCAGTCAGCCGGTTTCCTGTATATTGAAGCGTGAAGTTTGTCATCCCTGATGTACTCTGCAGTGTCTAGGAAGTTGACAAGTGTGTTATAATAATCCATTTTTAGTTTGATAGATGGGTGAAAAATGTTTATCAATAAGTAAAACTGTTTCAGATTTTCTTCATCTTCTATCCATATGATGAAAATATCATCAATATATAGATAATATTTGTATGGCTTTTGTTGTATGCTGTTCAGGAATTTGTCCCCCAGGTCAGCCATAAACAAGTTTAAAGATAGATGTCAATGTTGAAAGTGAAGTAGTTGTGTATAAGAATGAATTTGATGAGCTGTGTAACATCCTCAGCAGTGTATTTGTGGTTTGGTGAGGATGATAAGAATCTGTGACATGCAGCCAACCCATCCTTGTGAAGGATGGTACTGTACAGAGATTCTACATCCATAGTGACTAGAAGTGTATTTGGTGGTAATTGTATATTGTTGCGCTTGTTCAGAAAATCAGTTGTATCTAGCAAGAAACTCGCAGTATTTATGACTAATGGTTTTAACATATTTTCTACAATGCCTGAGATATGTTCGGTAAGTGTATTCATACCTGCTATGATGGGTCTGCCTGGATTTCCTGGCTTTTGAATCTTGGGCAGCATGTAGAAATCCCCATTTTATGGATTATCTGGAATCGCATTGATAAGTTCTGAATGTAGGTGGGTTGGTATTGTTTTAGTGAGACCTTTTAATTGCTTAAAAAAATCCTGGGTCGGATCATAATCCAGTTTTTTATAGTAAGTAGTATTTGCCAGCTACCTCTGGCCCCTTTGTATATATTTGTCTGTATCCACCACAATGACTGCTTCCCCCCTTTATCTGCTGGTTTGATAGTGATGGCATTATTATTGCACAAATCATGTACAGCTCTTCGCTCCAGTGGTGAAAGGGTGTATAAAATTTTCTTTTGCTGGGTGGATGTCAGGGATGTAACTCGCAGTCTGAAGCTGTCAATATAGGTGTCCAGTTTGGGGTTGCTTCCTTGTGGAGGTGTGAAGTTGCTGTTCTTTTTCTTTTTGTCGCCTTTTATTGTCCTAGGATTCTTTTAATTACTGTAAAAATATTCTTTGTGCCTTAGTCTCCTGAAAAATTCCTCCATATCTGGCAATACCTGTAAATTATCCAATTGGTGGTTGAGCAGAATGTGAGGCCTTTGGAGAGGACTGTTATTTCTGGTTCGGAAAGTTTATGATTTGACAAAATGATGATTCCAAGTTTCTCTGTTATAGCCACATTTTCAGTCATATCAGCATTTAAACAAGGAATACGTTGGGATTCTGGATCATATTCAAAGTCACTGATAGCAGGAATTATAGATGTTGTGTTTGTTTTATGTTGTTTAGGTTGTATCCAAAAAGTCTGCTCTTGGTGTAGCTTCTGGAGGTTTTTTGCTTCCTGTTCATGGCAAGTGTTTGCAGTTGTCTTTGTAAGGTTTCCATTTCATTCTTAATTTGGTTAATGCTTGTGGGGTCCAATGATGTTAAGGTTTCAAACACTGACTGATTTTGTTTCTTGATTGTTTCCCTTTTACCATACAGTTTGCGAATGAGGTTGTTCATTAATCTTTCGCTGGTATGTCTGCAAAGTCCTTCTGCATAAGGAGAGTTCAGTGTATTTGCACACAGATTTTTAATCCGGAGACCTTGTGGTATGAGATTCCTCTTTTTGCATCTTGAGAGAACAAAGATGTCACTGTTGATCTGTGTTTCCTTTGTTATCAGGTTGGTTAACTGCTTCTTCATGCAGCTATATGTAGTATCTTTCATCATGCTTGAGGTGATTGTAGCCATATTAGTGCACTTGTGACAGAGAAAATTGAGTACTGTCCATGAAACTTTTTTATTTGCACCTAAATACAATTTTCAGGACAAGCTTCCAGCGAATGTCCCTTATTCAAGTTTCCAGCAGTACTGATTCACAAAAGTTTTAGCACATTGTTAAAAAACAAAACAAAACACAATCTCTGAGGGAAAGGCAAAAAAAGGAAAAAACAAACAGACACAAACAGTGCCTTGAAAAAGTATTCATACCCCTTGAAATTTTCCATATATTGTCATATTATAGCCAAATAATGTAAATGTATTTTATTGGGATTGTATGTGATAGACCAACACAAAGTAGTAGGTTTGCAGTCATGCCATACTTTTTCCATTTTTGGATGATCCCCGAGCTGTCTGGTGTGTTCCTTGGCCTTCATGATACTGTTTGTTCACAAAGGTTCTCTAACAAACCTCTAAGGGCTTCACAGAACAGCTGTATGTATACTAGATTAAATTACACACAGGTGGACTCTATTTACTAATTAGGTGACTTCTGAAGGTGATTGGTTCCACTAGATTTTAACTAAGGGTATCAGAGTAAAGGGGGCTGAAAACAAATGCATGCCACACTTTTCAGATATTTATTTGTAAAGAAATTTGAAAACCATTTACCATTTTTCTTCCTCTTCACAATTATGTGTCACTTTGTGTTTATGTGTTTGTGTCTAGCACATAAAATGCCAATAAAATACATTTACATTTTTGGTTGTAACATGACAAAATGTGGAGAATTTCAAGGGGTATGAATACTTTTTCAAGGCACTGTACATGGCAAAGATAATAAAACTAGCATAGTTAGTGAGATAGGACAAAGAGAGAGCTATGAACTGGGGGGGGGGGGGGGGGTGATAAAAACACAATCTCTGAGGCAAAGGAAAAAAATAAAAAAAAAACACACACAAACAAACGTACATGGCAATGGTAATAAAACTAGCATAATTAGTGATATAAGATAGAGGCAGAGCTATAGAATGATAATCACAGAGTGGGTCGTAAAACTTTTGGATAATGAGTAAGGAAACCCATATCTAAATTTAGGCTGTTATCTTTTGTGTCAAATAGAAGTATCATTCTTAATTCAAAAGTTTTCCTTTCCTGGATAATTTTGAAATTCCCTTTAGAACTAAGACATTGAGGTCTTCTATAGTGTGGTCCGGTTGTGAGAAATGATGTCCCACAGGTGTGCAGAAACTTCTTTATGTTCCTTGATGGTATGTCTGTGCAAATTCATCCTTGCTTGCAACCTCTGTCCTGTTTTGCCAACATAAGATCCTTTGCTACATCTTTTGCATTGGATGAGATACATGACATTACTGGAGGTACAGCTGTATGATCCTGTGTTATTGAAGGTCCCTTTTATGTGTATGTGACACGTTTAGATAAATTGATCTGGTTGCACAGTTTGGAGCATTTTTATTGCAGGGTTTGCTTCCATTTTTTGTGACTTTATATCTAGAATGAATTTTCCTGCTGATTAGTTTATGTCTGAGGTTGGGTGGTTGTCCAAAAGCCAGTATTGGGGGTTGTTGGAATATTTCTTTTAGAGTTTCATCCTCTGTTATGAGGGGTTGTAAATCTTTGATTATCTTTTTTATCCCTTCTAGTGCTGGATTGTATGTGGTGACTAGAGGTACATGGTTATTTGTTTTTTTCTCTTTGTATTGGAGGAGATTTTCTTTTCTCTTTGTGTATGATATCCCATTTAGTGTTTTGGGGGTGAAAACTGGAACCATGGAGATAGTTGCATTGTTCAGTCAGTTTCCTGTATATTGAAGCGTGAAGTTTGTCATCCCTGATGTACTCTGCGGTGTCTAGGAAGTTGACATGTGTGTTAGAATAATCCATTTGTAGTTTGATAGATGGGTAAAAAATGTTGATCAATGAGTAAAACTGTTTTAGATTTTCTTCACCTTCTGTCCATATGATGAAAATATCATCGAAATAGCGATCATATCTGTATGGATTTTGTTGTAGGCTGTTCGTGAATTTGTCCTCCAGGTCAGCCATAAATAAGTTTGCATATGCGCTATAACTTTTGCGCAAACCAATAAATGTACACTTATTGGGATTTTTTTTTTTTTTTTACCAAAGACATGTAGCTGAATACATTTTGGCCAAAATGTATGACAAAAATTGAGTTTATTGCATATTTTTTGTAACAAAAAGTAGAAAATATAATTTTTTCAACATTTTCAGTCTTTTTTATATCACAAAAAATAAAAATCCCAGTGTTGATCAAATACCACAAAAAGAAAGCTCTATTTGTGGGAAAAAAAGGACATACATTTTATTTGGGCACAGCGTTGCATGACCGCGCAATTACCAGTTAAAGTAGAACAGTACCAAAATGCAAAAAATGCTCTGATCAGGAAGGGGGTGAAACCTTCCGGAGCTGAAATGGTTAAACTGTACTGCTTAACTACACTGAAGGTCAGGGCCTTGATTATGCCATCTTGCATGGATCAAGATTGTCTAAACAGGATTACACTTATTTTTCGGTTTGACAAATATATGTGTTTTAACTGTGTATTCGATGTTCGCTTTAAGAAAATTGTTCTGCTTCTGCAAATCCTGATATTTTAAGACGGACACATTACAATCTCATGCATCAAATAAAAAATGTGCTAGAAAATTTTCCATTCAATACAATGTTATATTTGCAATAATTCTATATCATGTATGTCCTCATGCATATGTATAATTGTACAATTTAACCTAAATCTAGTGGAATGTTCAGTCCAACTGTGTATGCAGTATTACAGAAGTGTACTTAGATAAACTTTCTAATTTAAGAAGCAGCAGGCTTCAGTGTTTAAATATAAGTATATTAAAGAGGAAGTATTGCTCAAAGCTGCTGTGGCTCTACTTCTCCTGAAGGTCACAGAAGTGCAGTTCATTCCATCAGCTGTATTTGATCGCTCAGTTCTCAGTGTAGAAGCAGCAGGGAACAGATGCAGCATTGGATCAATGCTGCATCCACCTGGAGGTGTGTACATTTTTTTTATGAAACCTGAACTTGTCTTTTAAGATATATTTTCTATGAATTGTAAGTTACTTACATTTGAGCAGAAGTGATCATCCAATTGGCTGAAAATTGGTAAAGTAGATAGTCGAAGAATTTCACCCCAAGATTTGTCCTTCAGCCACGTGGGATCTGGGTTGGCTTGAGGGATCTCTAGTGCAACTCCACCAGTGAGAAGAAAATGCCATTCTTCATTATTGGCCAGACCTCTGTTCCTCTGTATACCCACACACAATAGAAAAGAAAATAGCAGCTTGTGTTTCTCAAAGAGAGAACGGCAGACTTGTTCATATATGCTAAAAATGAAAAAAAAAATGACATTAAAATTTCTAATTTTACATGATGATATTAAATCACAAACACTCCCCCTGGCATAGTCATAAAGTGAAAATGAAAGTAATGTGCTTTACCAGTGGCCCTTTTTTGTAAATATCCATAGGAGTATGTGTTATGGTTATGTTAAAGCATACCTTTGGACAAAATTAAAAATCATATATTCATTTCCAAGTTGTATTTCAATTATTTCTACCTTACTCCTCCAGTATTGATCTGAACAATCTTGAAGCGTGCAGACATACTTTGTGAAGATCTCTACACATTTACATCCTTGAATTTTGTGACAGAACCTGCCTCTTGAACTACTGAGGTGCAGAGAGGAGGAGTTTAGAGAGGCAGAGTCAGCACAGCAATCACAGGTACCATGGGATATATATTCTTTAGAAGTTGGAAGTAAACAGCAGAGTAGAAGCTGCAAAGCATGCAAGGAATCCAGGGAGCTGTGAAAAGAGATGATCAGCAGACAGGCAGAATTTACAACATGAAACGGGATTTTCAAATAAACATATATTGGATCGTAGAAAAAATAATTATTGCTTGTATATCTTTAAAATGCAGCTTTTATAAAATGAAAGTCTATCCTGTGACCATAGATCTAAATAAAGTGTTAGGCCTCATCCACACAAGACGTTTAGCCAGTTCTCCTAAATACCTTTCTTCCTCGCAGCAGCGTTTTAGCAAAAAAATGCTTGACACATGTAAACCCTCATAAATGTGGTTAGGCACATTTAGGTGAGTCGAGCGCCAGAGAGTTAATTTTTTTAATTGGCCAAAGTAATAATCTATTCTGGACGTTGAAATTAATTAATATTTAAACACTTGACGCGCCTAGCGCTAACACATGTTTAGTCAAGTTTAGACACGTTTACACACATTTATGCGCATCAAGCATTTCTTTCTGCCAAAACACTGTTGTTCCTAGAAGCACTGGCAGTGGGTTTTTTTTCTGTCTCTAAATGCCCCTGCCTCTAAACACCTCTAAATGCTTAGGTGGGCATGGACACATAGTTTAGAGACTGAAAAAAAAAAAAAAACAGGTGCCACGAAAACTATATATTTTTTTAGGTTAACGGCTGGTGGTAAATGCTAAAGGTTAGGATAAGGGTTAAGTTTCAGGATAGGTACAATGCTAATTTTTATGCTAAGGTTTGGGGTTAAGTTTCAGTGTTAGTGGAAGGTTCAGTGATAAAAGCCAACTCTAGGCCAACTCCTATATGGTGGTGCAGTGCCTGAACTGCATGGGTCAACTGTTCAGTTTTGTCCAAGGGATTGGAGAAAGCTTATACTCACCCGAACCTCAGCTCCACCTGCCAACGGTTCTCCCGCCAAAATGGACTGTTCCTGACCTCCTCATGTCCACACCAGGTCTTTAGGCATGATGACTGTTGCCTTATGAGTTTATGTGAAATCTCCATTAATAGCTTTAAAACATTGTAATTATGAATATATTTCATTTAGCTTGTATCTATGGAGGGCGTGCAACATAGCTTCACAGAAGTGTCTGTTAGACAGACAATTCGGTGCCTAAGCTTTTGTATACAAACAATGGGACCCAAACATCATTGTTCTACACTAGGGATGAGCTTCGTGTTCAAGTCAAACCCATGTTCGACTCGAACATCGTCTGTTCGCCCGTTTGCCGAATTGCGAATGATATGGGCCGTTCGCGCCAAATTCGTGTGGCGCGTCACAGCCCATAATTCACTGCAGCATCTCAGTGGATTGCTGGCTGATGATTGGCCAAGCATGCACTATGACTCGCATGCTTGGCCAATTACAGCGCCGTCTGTAGAGAGAGCTGTAATTGGCCAAAGCCAGTGTGGCTTTGGCCAATTATGGCTCAGGGGGTTTAGTACACGCCCCACACTAAATAAGGCTGCCTGCACGGCGGCCCTGTGTAGTGTGTTCCGGCGTTGAGAGACAGGGAGACAGTGTCATTTGATTTAAGTTAGATAGATTAGGCAGGGCAGTCAATCAGTTAGCTGCACTTACAGTGTATTGTGTATATATATGCATCCCAGGTGTTGTGTGTATATATATATATATATATATATATATATATATATATATATATATATATATACACTGTATTCAGTTTAGCTAGATCCGTTCCTGTTATCTTCCTACTGACAGGCAGGTAGGTGTTGTTACAGTACAGCTCCCTGAAGAAAATTGCTGGTGTTCTTCTGATCCTATTAGTACCACAGTCAGGCAGCTACACTATTTACAGTTAGTGTAGTGCGACCTCTGCACAGTGTTAAGCTAAAGCTACAAGTTAGTGTAGTGCATCCTCTGAACCGTGTTCAGCTAAAGCTACAAGTTAGTGTAGTGCACAGTGTTCAGCTAAAGCTACAAGTTAGTGTAGTGCGACCTCTGCACAGTGTTCAGCTAAAGCTACAAGTTAGTGTAGTGCGTCCTCCTCACAGTGTTCAGCTAAAGCTACAAGTTAGTGTAATGCGACCTCTGCACAGTGTCCAGCTAAAGCTAGAAGTTAGTGTAGTGCGTCCTCTGAACTGTGTTTAGCTAAAGCTACAAGTTAGTGTAGTGCACAGTGTTCAGCTAAAGCTACAAGTTAGTGTAGTGCGACCTCTGCACAGTGTTCAGCTAAAGCTACAAGTTAGTGTAGTGCGACCTCTGCACAGTGTTCAGCTAAAGCTACAAGTTAGTGTAGTGCGTCCTCTGAACTATGTTTAGCTAAAGCTACAAGTTAGTGTAGTGCACAGTGTTCAGCTAAAACTACAAGTTAGTGTAGTGCAACCTCTGCACGGTGTTCAGCTAAGGCTACAAGTTAGTGTAGTGTGTCCTCCTGACAGTGTTCAGCTAAAGCTACAAGCTAGTGTTGTGCGACCTCTGCACAGTGTTCAGCTAAAGCTACAAGTTAGTGTAGTACGTCCTCTGAACAGCGTTCAGCTAAAGCTACAAGTTAGTGTAGTACACAGTGTTCAGCTAAAGCTACAAGTTAGTGTAGTGCGACCTCTGCACAGTGTTCAGCTAAAGCTACAAGTTAGTGTAGTGCGTCCTCCTCACAGTGTTCAGCTAAAGCTACAAGTTAATGTAGTGCACAGTGTTCAGCTAAAGCTACAAGTTAGTGTAGTGCGACCTCTGCACAGTGTTCAGTTAAAGCTACAAGTTAGTGTAGTGCGTCCTCTGAACAGTGTTCAGCTAAAGCTACAAGTTAGTGTAGAGCGACCTCTGCACAGTGTTCAGCTAAAGCTACAAGTTAGTGTAGTGCATCCTCTGAACAGTGTTCAGCTAAAGCTACAAGTTAGTGTAGTGCACAGTGTTCAGCTCAAGCTACAAGTTAGTGAGTTGGTGGTGTTTTCCTGATCCTATCACTACCGCAGGCAGCTACATTATTTACACGTTAATGTGGTACGACCTCTGCACAGTGTTCAGCTAAAGCTACCTGTAGAAGGTTGATGGTGTTTTCCTGATCTTATCACTACTGCAGGCAGCTACATTATTTACACATTAGTATGGTGCGACCTCTGCAAAGTGTTCAGCTAAAGCTACCTGTAGAAGGTTGGTGGTGTTTTCCTGATCCTATCACTATCGCAGGCAGCTACATTATTTACATGTTAGTTAAGTGCGACCTCTGCAAAGTGTTCAGCTAAAGCTACCTGTAGAAGGTTGGTGGTGTTTTCCTGATCCTATCACTACCGCAGGCAGCTACATTATTTACACGTTAGTTAAGTGCGACCTCTGCACAGTGTTCAGCTAAAGCTACCTGTAGAAGGTTGGTGGTGTTTTCCTGATCTTATCACTACCGCAGGCAACGACATTATTTACACGTTAGTGTAATGCGACCTCTGCACAGTGTTCAGCTAAAGCTACCTGTAGAAGGTTGGTGGTGTTTTCCTGATCCTATCACTACCGCAGGCAGCTACATTATTTACACATTAGTGTAGTGCGACCTCTGCACAGTGTTCAGCTAAAGCTACCTGTAGAAGGTTGGTGGTGTTTTCCTGATCCTATCAATACCGCAGGCAGATAAATTATTTACACATTAGTGTATTGCGACCTCTGCACAGTGTTCAGCTAAAGCTACCTGTAGAAGGTTGGTGGTGTTTTCCTGATCCTATCACTACCGCAGGCAGCTACATTATTTACACGTTAGTTAAGTGCGACCTCTGCACAGTGTTCAGCTAAAGCTACCTGTAGAAGGTTGGTGGTGTTTTCCTGATCTTATCACTACCGCAGGCAACGACATTATTTACACGTTAGTGTAATGCGACCTCTGCACAGTGTTCAGCTAAAGCTACCTGTAGAAGGTTGGTGGTGTTTTCCTGATCCTATCACTACCGCAGGCAGCTACATTATTTACACATTAGTGTAGTGCGACCTCTGCACAGTGTTCAGCTAAAGCTACCTGTAGAAGGTTGGTGGTGTTTTCCTGATCCTATCAATACCGCAGGCAGATAAATTATTTACACATTAGTGTATTGCGACCTCTGCACAGTGTTCAGCTAAAGCTACCTGTAGAAGGTTGGTGGTGTTTTCCTGATCCTATCACTACCGCAGGCAGCTACATTATTTACACGTTAGTGTAGTGCGACCTCTGCACAGTGTTCAGCTAAAGCTACCTGTAGTTTTCCTGATCCTATCACTACCACAGACAGCTAAATTATTTACACTTTAGTGTAGTGCGACCTCTGCACAGTGTTCAGCTAAAGCTACCTGTAGAAGGTTGGTGGTGCCTGATAGGAGAGAGGAGGAGGAGGAGGCACATCACCAACGAGGCAGGATGCCCTCCAGGGGCCAGCCTAAGGGCAGCACACTGACTACATCACACCACAAAGCTCCGCATGTGCAGGGCGCTGCTGTCTCTGCGCGTTATTCCAAAAGTTCTTTGGTGTGGGCCTTTTTTGAGACGAGTGCATCAGATCACACCGCTGCTATTTGCAACATATGTCTCAAGTGTATCTCGCGTTGCCAGAACATCTCCCACTTGGGCACCACATGCTTGACCAGACATATGTTGACCTGCCATGCAGTTCGTTGGCAAGCATATCTAAAAGACCCACACCAAAGAACAAAGAGGACCTCTCCTTGCTCCTCATCAGCTGAGATCTCCAATCCCACTATACCTTCAGTCCTCTCTGAGACCTGCACTGAGAGGAATGAAGGTGTAGAATTAGGTGTGTCACAGCCAAGTACTTGTGGGCAATCTGCTTTCGGTACACCGACGTCAGATTATACCAGGCAAATTTCCCTGCCCTAGCTGCTGCACCGCCGAAAGAAGTTCGCTCCCAGCCATCCACATGCCCAGCGGTTGAATGCTAGCTTGGCAAAATTGCTAGCACTTAAACTGCTACCTTTTCAGTTGGTAGACTCTGCCCCCTTCCATGAGTTTGTGGAATGTTCGGTTCCTCGCTGGACAGGGCGGTCAGCGGTAAGGTGCATATTACCGCTGACTCATGGTCCAGCAGGCATGGACAGGGACGCTACCTAAGTTTCACGGCGCATTGGGTGACTCTGCTGGCAGCTGGGAAGGATGCAGGACAAGGTGCAGTAGTGTTGGAGGTTGTTCCGCCACCACGCCTCCAAAATGCCACTACTAATGATTCTGACACACCTCTCTCCTCCACCCCCTCCTCTCCTTCTTCCTCCATAGCCTCTTCCTGTGCTTTGTCCTCGGAACCAGCGGTACTCCGTAGGCGTTCAAGGGGCTACGCAGGCCAAAAGATGCCATGCGGTGCTTGAGCTGGTGTGCTTGGGGGACAGGAGCCACACTGGGGCAGAGGTTCTGTCAGCTCTGCAGGGGCAGGTTCAGAGGTGGTTGACGCCACGCCAACTTAAGGCAGGAATGGTGGTTTGTGACAATGGCACCAACCTCCTCTCCACCCTCCGATAGGGACAAATGACCCATGTGCCCTGTTTGGCTCACATCCTTAACTTGGTTGTGCAGCGGTTCTTGGGCAGGTACCCGGGCTTACAGGATGTCCTGAGGCACGCCAGTAAAGTCTATGTACATTTCCGCTGGTCATATAATGCCAGTGCTCGGCTGGCAGACCTCCAAAAGGAATTTAACCTGCCCAAGAACCGCCTAATCTGTGACATGCCCACCAGGTGGAACTCAACGTTGGCCATGCTGCAGCAGCTGCACGTGCAGCAGAGGGCCATCAATGAGTACCTGTGCGACTATGGCACCAGGACAAGGTCAGGGGAGATAGTTTTTTTTCCCACGCCATTGGGCCATGATCAGGGATGCATGCAGTGTCCTGTCACCATTTGAGGAGGCCACGAGGATGGTGAGCAGTGACAGTGCATGCATCAGTGACACTGTCCCCCTGATCCACCTGTTGGAGCACACGCTGCATGGAATAATGGACAGGTCACTTGAGGCAGAACAGAGGCAGGAAGAGGAGGACTTCCTTAGCTCTCAAGGCCCCCTTTATCCAGACAGTGTTCCTGCGTGCCCGCTGATCACACAGGAAGAGGAGGAGGAGGAGAAGGAGGAGGATTGTGTCAGTATGGAGGTGGAGCCTGGCACTCAGCATCAGCAGCAGTCTTTAAGGGATCATTTACAGTCCCAAGAAACACATGGACCTGTACGTGGCTGGGAGGAGGTGGCTGCGAATCATGTCGTCCTTAGTGACCCAGAGGACTCTGGACCGAATGCCTCAGCAAACCTACGCTGCATGGCCTCCCTGATCCTGCAAAGCCTGCGGAAGGATCCTCGTATTTGAGGTATCAAGGAGAAGGAACAATATTGGCTGGCAACCCTTCTTGATCCACGTTACAAGGGTAAGGTTGCAGACCTTATCTTGCCGTCGCAGAGGGAGCAGAGGATGAAACATCTTCTGGAGGCCTTGCAGAAAGGTCTGTGCAATGCGTTCCCAGAGACTGGAAGGTTACAAACTCCTGTTTCTGGACAACGTGTTGCTGAGGCTTTGGTCAGTCAAAGAAAGAGCGGTGTAGAAGGTGGCTGTCTGAGTGATGCGTTCAGACAATTTTTTAGTCCGCAGCCCCAAGGTATGATCAGTTCCAGCAACCATCGCTAGCGTCTGTTTTACATGGTGCAGGAATACCTAGGGGCAAGATCTGACTTGGACACCTTTCCCACCGAAATTCCTCTGGGTTACTGGGTCTTGAAGATGGATCACTGGCCAGAGCTTGCACAGTATGCAATTGAGCTACTGGCCTGTCCTGCATCCAGCGTTCTTTCGGAACGCACATTCAGTGCTGCTGGAGGCTTTGTAACCAATCACAGGGTGCGTCTGTCCCCCGACTCCGGCGATCGACTGACCTTCATAAAAATGAATCAATCTTGGATCACCACCAGCTACCAAGCACCTGATGCTGATGTAACCGAATAAATTTTTTTGAAATGTCAGATCCCTTCAAAGACTGCCTATGCTAATGCTGAGTGACTATCCTGTTATGCTGAGTAATTATTCTCTTCCTCCTCAATGATCATGCTGATAGCTTGTAAGAACATTTTTGGTTCTGGGCACCGCCAGTCCCGCCACCAGTGCCTAAGGCCCAATTTTTCAGCCCCTGTTTAACAGGGTCGTGTAATTACAATTTTTGATGCAATTCTTTGCAGCAGGGCTAGTTCCTGCGCTCCAGCTAGAGTATCTGTGAGGGGTTGCAGTGTTGTGGCACCATCACCAGTGCCTAAGGCCCAATTTTCAGCCCCTGTTTAACAGGGGCGTGTAATTACAATTTTTGATGCAATTCTTTGCAGCAGAGCTAGTTCCTGCGCTCCAACTAGAGTATCTGTGAGGGGTTCCAGTGTTGTGGCACCAACACCAGTGCCTAAGGCCCAATTTTTCAGCCCCTGTTCAACAGGGACATGTAATTTGAATTCTTGATTTAATATTTCACAGCAGGGCCCGTTTCTGCGCCCACCAAGAGTATCTGTGAGGACTTACAGTGTTGTGGCACCAGCACCACCACCAAAGGCCCCATTTTTCTGCCCCTGTTCAACAGGGGCATGTAATTACATTTCTTGATCTAATATTTCACAGCAGGGCCCTGTGAGGGCTTACAGTGTTGTGGCCACAACAACACCTAAGGCCCAAATTTCTGTTGAGTATATAGGGCAGGCCCCTACTTTCAAACATCCAACTTATGAACGACTCCTACAACAGGAATTGAGTTGAAATCTACCCCTAGGAAGGGAAATTCTCTCCTGCAAGAGTTAATATGGGAAAAACTTTTCTCCTTTACACTGATGTTTTATCACCAATCCTTGTTTCACTAAAACCCCCAAATTTTCAAAAAACATTTGTCATTGGGACAAAAAGTGAGGTGAAATCTTCTGAAGAGGAGCACAGAAGACAGCAAAACAAATGTCACAGGTGTGATAACCCTTCCCTAGGTTTTCCAAAAAGCTTAAAATAGATTTTTTGGCTGGATTTAAACACGTTAAAAATGTACCAGTTCAAAATTACAAACAGATTCTACTTAACAACAAACCTACAGTCCCTGTCTTGTTTGCACCACCTGTATACTGCAGTACAGAGTATATAGGGCCTGGGGGCCCCACACCTTTCCTTTTTTAATTTGGGTGCGGGGTTCCCCTTAATATCCATACAAGACCCAAAGCGCCTGGTAATGGACTTGGGGGTACCCATGCCGTTTGTCTCACTGATTTTCATCCATATTGCCAGGACCCGACATTACATTAAAGCTGCAAGCAGTTTTAAATGACTTTTTTCCTTTAAAAATGACATTTTGGGCAGGGACTGTTCTAAGCATGGGAAACACTCGCCACTTTACAGGCATACTATAGACACCCCCCAGGTACGATATTTAAAGGAATATTTCACTTTTTTTTTTTTTTTTTACATTAAGCATCATTAAAACCACTGCTCCCGAAAAAACGGCCGTTTTTAAAAGTTTTTTTTGCATTGATACATGTCCCCTGGGGCAGGACCCGGGTCCCCAAACCCTTTTTAGGACAATACCATGCAAATTAGCCTTTAAAATGAGCACTTTTGATTTCGAACGTTCGAGTCCCATAGACGTCAATGGGGTTCTAACGTTCATGCGAATTTTCAGTCCGTTCGCAGGTTCTGGTGTGAACTGAACCGGGGGGTGTTCGGCTCATCCCTATTCTACACATACTCACTTCAAAGGATCCCATGTTTGTGGCCAGTCCGTCATGTATACTTAATTTCCCTGAAAATGTAATCTACTTACAAGGTTAAGTTTCCTGCTCAAAATAGTCTGGGACAAGGATTTGCATTAAAGGGGGCTGACTTATGCAAAGTATAGGGATTGGAGATATAGCCAGTCCTTAACCAGGAATAGGGAAGCCCACCAATCAGAGCCACACCATGCCAACCAATGAGGCATCAGCCTTTAATGATATACACAGACTAGATGGGAGGGAAACACACACTCTATGGCAGAGCAGTCATGTGAATGGAACCTCTATGGGAATGGTAAATATGGGAAATCTCCCTTGTACGTGTATCTGTACAATTAGATAGCTTGATTTGTATTAGTCTAGGCCTACTTTTCTATATACCAATACATTTTTGTCATTGTGTTATAGCTTTCACTCATGGTAAAAGAACTCTCATTTAACCCAAATCATATCTGAGAGATATTAAATCTCAAATATAGTATACGGGTAACAATGATGTTAGGTACAGTCCACAGCACAAGACCGCTAGACCTGGGGGGGGGGCAGCATCCACAAGAATCTGTCTTGTGCAGGGAGGATCAGAGGATTAGGTAAGTATATCTCCGTTCTACAATCACCTAAACAAAAATGAGCAGCAGACCCATGCAGTGCGTGCACAGACCCACTGCATGGGAATTTTTCTTGCCCTGAGTTGGGCTTTAAGAAAAAATGTTAGTGGGAAGGTTAACTACTAAAGTAAACATTTAATGAGAGAAGTATGGACCTGCCTTTTCTGACTTATTGCCGAAAAGACTTATTTCCTGGCTTTTATTCTGAAATGCTGGCCCAGAACAAGTATGCAGGTCAGGAATGCTGGAATACAGTCAGTTCTTAGCTGCATACCTGTTCCAGGTCATCCACAAAAGTATTAAAGTAAAATGATCAGAGTGACAGCCAGTGAAATAGCATTTTTAGAAACAGATATCAGCAACAGCAGCCTCCATGTTTCTTTAATGTCAAACTTCGTTTAAAGTGATTGTAAGCTCATTTTTTTTTTAACCACTAGCCTACTGCCCACTGTCATATGACGGCGGGACGGTAAGGCTCTAGTTCTGGGCGGACGTCATATGACGTAAGCCCGTTTAAACAGGGCATGCGCGCGATCATGTGCGTGCAGCCCTGTACTGTTGGTGGCGGCGTGTCACCAAGACTCCGCTCGTCACCGACAGGGGTGAACAGCCACTGGGCATGGCTATTTACCAAGTGATCACGAATGGTAACTCCCGCATTGCACAGCGCATGTGTGCAATCGTGAGGGCGCTGCGCGTGCACGCCGGTGGCGGCGTGTTCCCGGGAACACTGCTCGTCACTGATGATAGTACACAGCCATTGGCCAAGGCTGTGTACCACATGATTGGCTGTGATCCATTCACAGCCGATCACTAAATGTAAACAGAGCTGTCACTAGCTGTTACCAGCTCTTCTCTCCTCACACACTGTTTCCAGTGTGAGGAGAGAAGAGCCAGGAGCAGTGAGTTACAGATCTATGTTTAGTAGTGTCTGCACAAACACCACACCTGTCCCATCGCCCCCCCAATTGTCATCTGTCACCCAACAGTCACCCCATAAAAGTGCACCTGTCACATAAGAGATTGCCATCAGTGACCATCAGCGGGGCAACTGTCACCCATCAGTGACCGTGCCCTGTCACCCGTCACCCATCAGTGACTGTGCCCTGTCACACATCACCCGTCACCCATCAGTGACCGTGCTCTGTCACCCATCAGTGACCATCAGCGGTGCAGCTGTCACCCATCAGTGACCGTGGCCTGTTACCCATCACCCGTCGCCCATCAGTGACCGTCGCCTGTCAACCATCTGTGACTATCATCCGTCACTGTCTGTGGCCTGTCACCCATCAGTGACCATCGCCTGTCACCCATCAGTGACTGTGCCCTGTCACCCTTCACCCATCAGTGACCATGCCCTGTCACCCATCAGTGACCGTCACCTGTCAACCATCTGTGACCATCACCCGTCACCGTCCGTGGCCTGTCACCCATCAGTGACCATCGCCTGTCACCCATCAGTGACCATCACCCATCACACCATCATCACCTCTCAGTGAACGTCACCTGCCACCCATCGCACAGCCCATCAGTGACGTTAACTTGCTACCCATCTGTCACCCGTCACACAGCTACCCGCCACACAGCCATGTCCAAAAGAGTATATACTAGTGAGGAGGCGTTCCAGATCCTCTCCATGACTGATGAGAGCACCGGGGAGTTCTCATCAGATTCTAATTCCATTTCTGATTCCGAATCAAATTCAGCATTTGAACCAATCGAGAGTAGTAATGATTCAGATGAAGAATGGGTCCCTCCTAAAAGGGCATGACACTCTGGAAACCAGTCAGCTGCCAGCAATCAGGATTATATTCCCAGGCCCAGTACCAGCACTGCCGCCAGTGATAGGCCCCAGGAACAAAGGCCCAGTATCAGCGCTGCCGCCAGCAATAGGCCCCAGGAACAAAGGCCCAGTACCAGTGCTGCCACCAGCAATAGGCCCGTGCACAAATGCCCAGGCCCAGTACCAGTGCTGCCACATCACACGTGAGTACCAGCACAGGAAATTCAACTCCCCCAACTACTGGAGTGTCACGTCCCCCAAGAGCCAGGGCTGCTACATACATGCCAGATGGTCTTGCCAACCCAACATGGCTTCCTTCCAACTTGGGATCACCAATTATTTCCCCTTTCACAGCACAGCCAGGTGTGCAGGCCAACATCCAAAATTTCACAGAGATCGATTGCTTTCACCTGTTTTTGCCCGACACTATGCTGCAATTAATTGTGGACCAGACAAATTTGTATGCCCAGCAGTATATTGCCAGCAACCCCCAATCATCTTATGCCCGTCCGTTTGAGTGGACAGATCTAAATTTGGAGGAGTTCAAATTGTTTTTGGGCCTCACCCTAAACATGGGGCTTACAAAAAAAATGAAGGACATGCCTATTGGTCCACCAACCCCATCCCCCTATAAGCCCATGTATTCTGCCACAATGCCCAGGTCCCGATATGAGATGATTATGAGATTCTTTCATTTTAACGACAACACCCAGTGCCATCCCTGCAATCATCCAAATTCCGATAACTTATATAAGATTCGCCGACTGATAAATTTATTTTCCCAACGATTTGCAGAACTCTATTACCCCGAGAAGAATATATGTGTGGGTGAGTCCCTGGTACCATTTTCAGGCCGGCTTGGAATAAAACAATATATTCCTAGCAAAAAGGCCAAATACGAAGTAAAATTTTACAAGCTCTGTGAGAGAGCCACAGGATATCTGTATGAGTTCCGCATTAATGAAGGAAGAGATTCCCAGCTCCAGTCCCCTGAGTGCCCGGCTGACATTGGCACAACTGGAAAAATCGTATGGGACCTGGCTTACCCACTTCTGAAAAAAGGATATCATATATACCTTGACAACTTTTATACCAGCCTGCCCCTTTTCAGACCCCTATATATCAAAAAAACCCTGGCCTGCGGAACCTCAAGAAAAAATAGGAAGGGCTTCCCACAATCTATAGTAAACAAAAAGCTGCAAAGGGGGGAAAGAGCAACACTGAGATGCAATGAATTGCTGGCCTTGAGGTGGAAGGATAACAGGAACGTGCACATGTTGTTCACCATTCTTGATGACACTACAGTTGAAGAAGAGGTCCTATTGAAAAACCGACATGGATTTCAATGATCAAATGATTCAGCCCTATTTGTCAATAAGGAGGTCCCGATTCTGGTACAAGAAGGTAGCAATTTATCTCATCCATTTGGTCGTTTACAATTCCTACATAGTCTACACAAAATCCACAAAAAACCCCGCCCCTTCCTAAAATTCATAGAAGTAGTAGTCACGTCCCTCATCTATCAACAAAGACCCCCCCCCCAGAAGACCTTCGCTCTGATGCTGTTAGCTGACTTCATGAACGCCACTTCCCGTACAACATTCCACCATCGTAAGCAGGCCGAAGAGGCAAAAAAGATGTTGCGTGTGCAGCAGAAGAGGATTTTGAAAAGATATCAGCTTCCATTGTCCCCAGTGTCCCTCCCAACCTGGCCTTTGCATTGGTGAATGCTTCGAACTTTATCATACATCCCTAAAATATTAGCCCATATTTTCCCCATTTTCATCATCTGTGCTGACCATTTCCCATGCTTCCCCAAATAACCATGCCACTGCCTTCCACGTGAACTGACCCTGGCCTGTTTTTTGACTATGCCTCTGCCTACCGTTTGGACTGCTTCCACATGAACTGACCTTGGCCTGTTTTGTGACTATGCCTCTGCCCACCGTTTGGACTGCTTGCACGTGAACTGACCCTGCCCTGTTTTGTGACTATGCCTCTGCCTACTGTTTGGACTGCCTCCACGTGAACTGACCCTGGCCTGTTTTGTGACTATGCTTCTGCCTACCGCTTGGACTGCTTGCACGTGAACTGACCCTGGCCTGTTTTATGGACTATGCTTTTGCCTACCGCTTGGACTGATCTGTTGCCCTGCTACTGTAGTACACAGGGGTCTCACATTTGTGAGGGGCTCCAGAATAGTTTTTCCGGATGGAGAAAAAATGTTTTTGTTTTCTCCAGGTTTTGTAATTTCTGGACTAGGGTCTGGAGTCTGGAGGCTTCATAGAGATTTGGGTGGGTCGAAGCCTCTACCCCTGTGCCCCTGTGCACAGGTCTTACCCGATTGCGGCCCTCAGCCTGCTGCTGACTTACTGCCATCATGCCTTTGCCTGCCGCATGAATGGACCACACCTCTGCCTGCTACCTGGACTATGCAAATAATTAGCTATAGCAAGAGGCAGTATGTTTATGAAGGGCTGGAGAGCGGTACAATAATGAGTGTCGGTAGGTAACAGTGTACCAGGACCAATATTATGGCTGTGCTGGCTGTCTCTGCCTGGACAATTTCTATGGACAAATGCTTTGGCTGTGCTGACAATATCCTTGTGCTGACTATAGACAATATTCCTGCCTGCTGCCTGGATAATTACTATTGCTGTCGCTAAGCACATCCCTTACTGCTGCCTGGACCAGTGCTCTCTTCTGTGGACACTACTAAAAGCACAGGTAATACTTTTTTTTTTTACCCTTTCCACAATAGAATTTATTTTGGATTGTAATTCTTGGTATGTACATGCCATGTCTTAGAAATATGAAGGGCCTTCAAAAATGATAGGTTGCCAGGAAATTATCTATGTAATGTATGCTCCTAGAACGCCTGATGGTGCTACTTGGATGTTGGGCCTCTGTATGTGGCCAGGTTGTGTAAAAGTCCCCACACATGTGGTATCACCATACTCAGGAGGAGTAGCAGAATGTATTTTGGGGTGTCATTTTTGCTATGTATTTGCTATGTGTTGGAAATATCTTATAAATGGGCAACTTTGTGTAAAAAAAATGCGTTTTTATTTTTTTTCCACATTTTCCAAAAACTTTTGGAAAAAAAATAACCATTCAAAAGACTCATTATGCCTCATAGATTATATGTTGGGGTGTTTGCTTTCCAAAATGGGGTCATTTTGTGGGCAATTCCATTGTCCTGGTGCTCCAGGGCCTTCAAAGGTGTAATAGGTGGTTGAGAAATGAGATGTGCAATTTATGCTCGTAGATCGCCTGATGGTGCTATTTCAATGTTGGGCCTTTGTATGTGGCCAGGCTGTGTAAAAGTCCCACACATGTGGTATCCCAATACTCAGGAGGAGTAGCAGAATGTATTTTGGGGTGTAATTTGTTGTATGCATATGCTCTGTGAGAGAAATAACCAGTTAATATGACAATTTTGTATAAAAAAAAAAAATCTTCCTTTTGCAAATAATTGTGGGAAAAATTACAACTTAAAAAAACTCACCATGCTACTTACTTAATACCTTGGAATGTCTACTTTCTAAAAAGGGGTCATTTGGGGGGTATTTGTACTTTTCTGACTTGTTAGTACCTCAAGAAATGAGATTCACCTGATGTACTGAAGGCCTGATCAGATGTTTTCAATTTTCAGTGATTGGCACCATAGTTTGTAGACTCTATAACTTTCACAAAGACCAAATAAAATACACTAATTTGGGTTATTTTTACTAAAGATATATAGCAGTATAAATTTTGCCCAAAATTTATGAAGAAAAATTACTAATTTGCTAAATTTTATGACAAAAACAAAGAAAAAGGCAATTTTTCACAAAATGTATGGTCTTTTTTTATTTGTAGCACAAAAAATAAAAAACCCATTAGTGATTAAATACCACCAAAAGAAAGCTCTATTTGTGTGAAAAAAGGACACAAATTTAATTTGGGTGCAGTGTTGCATGACTGAGTAATTGTCATTCAAAGTGTGAGAGCACCGAAAGCTGAAAATTGGTCTGGGCAGGAAGGGGGTTTAAGTGCCCTCTATTGAGGTGGTTAAATAATAAACATGTCACACGTTATCTACACATGTTATCTATTCTGTTCAATGGTTTTGCACAGAGCAGCCCCAATCCTCCTGTTCTTTGGTCCCCTGCTGGTGCTCTTGGCTCCTCCCCCTTCTGGGAGCCCACCATAGCAACCCGCTTGATATGGGGGAACGCTTGCTGGTTCGCTCCTGAGTCATTCTTTGGGTGTCCATTGCGCTCCCTCATCCCTGGCTGTGACTGACAGAAGCAAGGAGAGGGAGGAAGGGAAGAGTGCCGCTGCTCTTGTGCCCAGCGCTGGTTTCAAATTGAGCTCAGGTAAGTATAAGGATGGGCTGGGGGGCCCAACATTGGGGGAGCTGCAATCCGAAGGTTTTTAACCTTGCAAAAAAAATTTCAATTTTTAGAACCACTTTAAGGTTACGAAGAGGTAAAGATTAAAATGTCAGTCCTAGTCCTAGTGACTAGTGATCTTTTAGTAATAGGCAAAATCTGGTAGGTTGAAACTCCCCCCGGCTTCATATGTTTCTGGTAATTTAATGACAGGATCTCCCTATAATAATTTCCAATTCTTTTTCCATCAGGCTCAGAGTTTATGTGTTCACACCTAATGTGCACGTTTCCACACCTTATAACTAGGGATGAGAGACTTGATCAAGGTTTGATTCATGGTAATAATAACCATCATAAAGTTAATAAATAGTGAACTTTAATCTGAACCCTATTGAAGCCTATGGGAGGTGAATTTAAAGAATCAATTCTGTTTCTTTATCGTACATCATGGGACACAGAGCCACAGTAATTACTGTATGGGTTATATAGGCACCTTTAGGTGATGGACACTGGAACACCCTAGACAGGAAGTTTAGCTCCCTATATAACCCCTCCCCTTAGGTGTTGGTCACGAGTAAAGATGTGCTGGGCTGAGCTCCACTGGAATATTCCTTTGCTGGGGCAAGCTATGCAACCGGATCCATTCAAAGTGTATTTTTCAGGCCGAATTGAATGGTACCGGGCTTTGTGTCGGAAGAAACGAGGTTTTGCCTGTAACGCTTCTCTTTTTAGAGAGCTGGACCCCGGGATCCAGTGCTTGGTTTTTTCAGCCATATTTCCTGGCGGATGCTTTACGGGTCCAAGGGTGTGGAACCCCTGATAAAAAGAGGCCCTGGTCCTTGAAGGTTTTTTTAAACGGAGCCCACCGTGAGTGGTTAAGATTGGGTCTGTCTAGTTTACCACAGAACCCTGCAGCTGGATAGTGTAAGTGGAGATTCCTAAGGAATGTTTCTAATTCTTGTGGGGTTTCTCCTTTAAGTAAATGTTGTCATGCCAAAAGTTGCCACCGGGGGCTGTCAAGAGCACGTACCTGTTCCATGCTTGTCAGTCTTGCTGTGTGTCAGTACAAGCTGCACGCTTCCTCCAGTCCCAAGCCTCAGGTAAGATGTTGGAAGGGGGACTTTTCTTTTAGACATCACCCACCTGGACTGAGGTATTTATTTCACTCCAGGAGGCCGAGGGAGCGTGGACCAGTCAGCGGTATGCTGCACCGCTCCCGCCGCCACTGCCATAGCACAGTGGTTTTCTTCCAGCAGCTCTCCTCCTCTCCTCCACCCCAGCCCCCCTACATGTCGATCCGGTCGAATCAGGGTCCCGTGCGTGGGAAAGCAGTCTTTTTTGAAAAGAGTGAGGGGGCACGGTGGGAAGTCGGAGGAATGGGGCAGGGCTTAGCGCGGTGTTGGCGTGCTTCAATGTTCACAATGCAGGGGCTGTGTAGGCTATAAATTAACCTGTATTTAGCTGATGGAGAGACACAGAGCAGACGGGGGCATGTGAGTGTTGGTGACACAGGCATTCCCGGGGCACGTTTACTTAAGTATCAGCCTGAGCCTTGATAGCAGTGGCAGTTGCTGAACTATTTGCTCAGCAGTGGGTGCATTTTCTGGTAGTACCTCTGCATTTGTGCTTAGCACTATAGACAGAAGGAGAGGTACAAATACCCCAAAAAACAGGGGCTCAAAGGGACCTCCCTCAGGCTCTGAGTACCCTCCCTCTGCAATGCCACCCCCTGAAAGGCCTAGGGAGGCTGGTCAGAGTGAGCCATTGGGGTTGTCAGGGGTTGCAACTGCTTCCAGCATTTCAGCCCCTGTATATATTACTGAGGAGGTTTTTTCCTCAGCCATGATTGGATTAGAGGAAAGATTAGCGGCTTTAATCGCATCTTCACAGAGTGGAAGAAAATGCTTTAGGTCCCCTTCTACCACCCAGGACCCTCAAACAGAGGAACAGTGGGAGGGGGAAAATGATTCCTCCTCAGGGGACTGTGAAGAGGCTGATGACTCCTCTTCTGAGAGATCAGGTGGGGAAGGACCTTCTTCAGCTTCACAGGCTGAGAAATTGCTGGTGCAATCTTATACTGAAATGGTCCGCTCCACATTTAAGCTACCCTTAACTGGGTCGGTTGAAAAGCTCACTTCTTGTTTGGTTCGCTGAAGCCTCCTCAAGCTTTGCGTGCTTTTCCTGTCCATTCATTGCTGGAAAAGCTTATGTATTCTGTGTGGGATCACCAAGATAAGCATGTCTTCCCTCCTAAAAAGTTTTTAACACTTTATCCTATGGAAGAAAAGTTTGCAAAGATGGAGTATACCAGCAATTGATGCTGCTATATCTTCTGTGAATAAAAGTTTGACTTGTCCTGTTGACATTGCTCAAATGCTTAGGGATCCAACTGATAAAAAAATTGGAATTCCTGTTAAAAAAACATTTTTTCTTTGGCAGGTTCAGTAGCTCAACCTGCAGTGGCAGCAATTGGGGTATGTCAATCCTTGAGAGACCACTTGAAATAGGTGCTCAAGGTTTTCCCTGAACAGCAGGCCCAGGATTTAGCCGAGCTGCCAGGGACTTTGTGTTTTGCAATTGATGCAATCAGAGATTCTATTCTTCAGACCTCTCGCCTTACGCTTGGGTTGGTGCATATGCGTAGAATCTTATGGTTGAAAAATTGGTCAGCCAAAGCGCCATGCAAAAAGCTTCTCACTGGGTTTCCTTTCCGCAGTGAAAGGCTGTTTGGGGATGATTTGGACAAATATATCCAAAAGATATCAAGTGGGAAAAGTACCCTTTTGCCAGTTTAGAAAAGGAGTAAATGTCCCTCATTTAAACAGGCTCTTTCTCCATCAGCCTCCAGGCAGTTGCTACAGCCTCCACCGTCAGGTTCAAGAGGTAAACCTCAGGTCAAACCTCAGACCCCTACGGACAAAAGAAGTCCTGGGGGAGGAAACCTGCAAGACAAAATGCTAAAGCCTCTTTATGAAGGAGCGCCCCTGCTTGCTTGAGTGGGGGGAAGACTGCTACAGTTCTCAAGGGTCTGGCAGGAGGAGTTTCACGACAGATGGGTGGTCTCTACAATAACTCTGGGTTACAAACTAGAGTTCCGAGAATTCCCATCTCCTCGTTTCCTCAGGTCAAATGTTCCCAAAGATCCAGTGAGCGTTAGACCGACTTTTGTATCAAAAAGTGATCATGGTGGTCCCCGTGGAAGAGCAGGGGTTGGGGTTTTATTCAAACCTTTTCACGGTGCCAAAACCAAATGGAGATGTCAGATCAATTCTAGATCTCAAAGATCTAAACCGGTTCCAAAAAATCTGCTCTTGCACATGGAATCAATCCAATTAGTAGTCTCCATCCTACAAGGTGGAGAACTTCTGGCGTCAATCGACATCAAGGATGCATATCTGCATATACCTATTTTCCCCACTCTTTAGAAATATCTGCGTTTCGAAGTAGAAAAACTTCATTTTCAGTTTGTAGCTCTGCCTTTCGGTCTAGCTACTGCACCCCGGGTGTTTACAAAACTTCTGGCCCTTCCTCTGGCCATATTAATGACTCAAGGTATAACAATTATAGCATACCTAGACGACCTGCTCTTGATAGACTGGTCAGTAGCCCACTTAGACCAAAACAGGGTCACCACAGTCAACTACCTGGAATACCTAGGTTGGGTCCTCAATCTAGAGAAATTTTTTTAAAGCCAGTAAGAAGACTAGAGTACTTGGGTCTGGTTATAGATACAGCCCAGAAGAGGGTGTTTTTACCCCAGGCAAAGATCAGCGTCATAAAGGAGCTGGTTCAGGTGGTCAGGTCAAAGAAGGGTCCTTCTATTCGCCTTTGCATGAAGTTTTTGACAAAGATGGTGGTTTCATTCGAAGCAGTTCCCTATGCTCAGTTTCATTCGAGACTGCTGCAAAACAGTATCCTGTCTGCCTGGAACAAGAAGGTCCAGGCGCTAGATTTTCCAATGCATTTGTCGCCAAAAGTGTGCCAGAGCCTAAGTTAGTTGAAGATATCCGAGAATCTGTGGAAGGGGAAATCCTTCTTACCAGTTACCTGGAAGGTGGTAACAACAGATGTCAGCCTTTTGGCTTGGGGAGCAGTCCTGGAAGAGGCGACTGTCCAAGGGAAATGATCAAGAACCCAAAGAACCTTGCCCATCAACATTCTAGAGATTCGGGCAGTGTACCTAGCCCTAAAGGCATGGACATTCAGGTTGCGGAATTGTCCTGTCAGGATTCAATCATGACAATGCCACAGCAGTGGCTTATATCAATCACCAAGGGGGCACCAGAAGTCATGCAGCACATTGAGAGGTAAACTGTATCCTAACCTGGGCAGAATAGCATGTGCCGTGTATTTTGGCAATCTTCATTCCAGGGGTAGAGAATTGGCAAAGTTGACAACTTTGTATCAAGAACAAGGGATCTGCTCGCATACAGAACAAATGTGTTGGTGACCCCATGGGATCAGTTCTCACTGATTTATGCATTCCTTCCCATTCTACTGCTACCCTGACTTCTTCGTAGGATCAAGCAGGAAAGGAAGTCGGTAGTGCTTGTGGCCCCAGCGTGGCCCAGAAGAGCTTGGTATGCAGAGATTGTAAAAATGGCGGTAGGGGCCCCATGGACCCTACCACCACGTCCAGATCTGCTATCGCAGGGACCAGTGTTTCATCCTACTTTACAAATGCTACATTTAACGGTTTGGCTATTGGAACCCACATTCTAAAGAATTGTGGGCTTTCAGGCTCAGTGATATCTACATTGATTAATGCAAGGAAGCCAGCTTCCAGGGTCATTTATTATAGTGTCTGGAAGGCATATGTTTCCTGGTGTGAATCCAGGGGTTGGCATTATAGAAAATATGTTATAGGTAGAATCCTTGCCTTTCTGCAAATGGGGTTGGAGATAAAGCTGGCCTTGAGTACTATCAAAGGTCAGGTCTCGGCCTTATCGGTATTGTTTCAATGACCACTTGCTTTGCATTCTTTGGTCCGTAGCTTTATACAGGGGGTAATGCGGCTTAATCCACCGGTTAGGTCACCCCTGAACCCTTGGGACTTGAATTTAGTTCTGTCGGCATTACAGAAACAGCCTTTTGAGCTGATACAACATATTCCCTTGGTCAACAAGGAAGCAAGGACAAGGAAGCTAGTTTTTCTGGTGGCCATATCTTCTGCAAGAAGTGTATCAGAATTGGCTGCTCTTTCTTGTAAAGAGCCATATTTAATCATTCACAAGGATAGATTAGTATTGCATCCTCATCTTAGCTTTTTTTGCCGAAGGTGGTTTCAGGTTTTCATCTAAACTGGGATATTGTTCTACCTTCATTTTTTCCAGAACCCTGTTCTACGGAAGCAAAGTCACTACATTCTCTGGATGTAGTGAGAGCAGTCAAAATCTATTTGGAGGCGACTGCTCAGATTCGGAAAACAGATGCTTTGTTTGTGTTACCTGAAGGTCCTAGGAAAGGACAGGCAGCGTCAAAATCTACTATTGCTAAGTGGTTTTGGCAAGTAATTATTCAAGCTTATGGTTTGAAGAAGAAAGTTCCTCCTTTTCAAATCAAACAAGGGCTGTTCGTGGGCAAGGCCAACTTGGTCTTCAGTCCATACATTTATCAGATTCTATCAGGTGGATGTAAGAAGACTAGGGATGAGCCGAACACCCCCCGGTTCGGTTCGCACCAGAACCCGCGAACGGACCGAAAGTTCGCACGAACGTTAGAACCCCATTGACGTCTATGGGACTCGAACGTTCGAAATCAAAAGTGCTCATTTTAAAGGCTAATTTGCATGGTATTGTCCTAAAAAGGGTTTGGGGACCCGGGTCCTACCCCAGGGGACATGTATCAATGCAAAAAAAACTTTTAAAAACGGCCGTTTTTTCGGGAGCAGTGATTTTAATGATGCTTAAAGTAAAAAAAAAAAAGTGAAATATTCCTTTAAATATCGTACCTGGGGGGTGTCTATAGTATGCCTGTAAAGTGACGCGTGTTTCCCATGTTTAGAACAGTCCCTGCACCAAATGTCATTTTTAAAGGAAAAAATCTCATTTAAAACTGCTTGCGGGTTTAATGTCATGTCGGGTCATGGCAATATGGATGAAAATCAGTGAGACAAACGGCATGGGTACCCCCCAGTCCATTACCAGGCCCTTTGGGTCTTGTATGGATATTAAGGGGAACCCCGCACCCAAATTAAAATAAGGAAAGGTGTGGGGCCACCAGGCCCTATATACTCTGAACAGCAGTATATAGGCGGTGCAAACAAGACAGGGACTGTAGGTTTGTTGTTAAGTAGAATCTGTTTGTAATTTTGAACATTTTTAACGTGTTTAGCTCCAGCCAAAAAATCTTTTCTAAGCTTTTTGGAAAACATAGGGAAGGGTTATCACCCCTGTGACATTTGTTTTGCTGTCTTTCCTCCTCTTCAGAAGATTTCACCTCACTTTTTTGTCCCAATGAAAAATGTTTTTTGAAAATTTGGGTTTTTTTGTGGAACAAGGATTGGAAAGCAACAGTGGAAAGGAGAAATTGTTTTCCCATATTAACTCTTACAGGAGAGAATTTCCCTTCCTAGGGGTAGATTTCATCTCACTTCCTGTTGTCTCCTTCCGTTTGCAAGTAGGAGTCGTTTGTAAGTTAGATGTTTGAAAGTAGGGTCCTGCCCTATATACTCAGCAGAAATTTGGGCCTTAGGTGTTGCTGTGGCCACAACACTGTAAGCCCTCATAGGGCCCTGCTGTGAAATATTAGATCAAGAATTGTAATTACATGCCCCTGTTGAACAGGAGCTGAAAAATTAGGCCTTAGGCACTGGTGCTGGTGCCACAACACTGCAACCCCTCACAGACACTCTAGTTGGAACGCAGGAACGAGCCCTGCTGCAAATTATTGCTTCAAAAATTGTAATTACACGCCCCTGTTAGACAGGGGCAGAAAAATTGGGCCTTAGGCACTGGTGCTGGTGCCACAACACTGCAACCCCTCACAGACACTCTAGTTGGAACGCAGGAACGAGCCCTGCTGCAAAGTATTGCATCAAAAATTGTAATTACACGCCCCTGTTAGACAGGGGCAGAAAAATTGGGCCTTAGGCACTGGTGATGGTGCCACAACACTGCAACCCCTCACAGACACTCTAGTTGGAACGCGGGAACGAGCCCTGCTGCAAAGTATTGCATCAAAAATTGTAATTACACGCCCCTGTTAGACAGGGGCAGAAAAATTGGGCCTTAGGCACTGGTGCTGGTGCCACAACACTGCAACCCCTCACAGACACTCTAGTTGGAACGCAGGAACGAGCCCTGCTGCAAAGTATTGCATCAAAAATTGTAATTACACGCCCCTGTTAGACAGGGGCAGAAAAATTGGGCCCTAGGCACTGGTGCTGGTGCCACAACACTGCAACCCCTCACAGACACTCTAGTTGGAATGCAGGAACGAGCCCTGCTGCAAAGTATTACATCAAAAATTGTAATTACACGCCCCTGTTAAACAGGGGCTGAAAAATTGTGCCTTAGGCACTGGTGGTGGCGCCCAGAACCAAAAATGTTCTTACAAGCTATCAGCGTGATGATTGAGGAGGAAGAGGATAATTACTCAGGGATAGTTACTCAGCATCAGCATAGGCAGTCTTTGAAGGGATCTGAGATTTCAAAAAAAATTATTCGGTTACATCAGCATCAGGTGCTTGGTAGCTGGTGGTGATCCAAGACTCATTCATTTTTATGAAGGTCAGCCGATCGACCGAGTCGGTGGACAGACGCACCCTGTGATCGGTTACCACGCCTCCAGCAGCACTGAATGTGCGTTCCGAAAGAACGCTGGATGCAGGACAGGCCAGTAGCTCAATTGCATACTGTGCAAGCTCTGGCCAGTGATCCATCCTCAAGACCCAGTAACCCAGAGGATTTTCGGTGGGAAAGGTGTCCAAGTCTGATCTTGCCCCTAGGTATTCCTGCACCATGTAAAACAGACGCTGGCGATGGTTGCTGGAACCGATCATACCTTGGGGCTGCGGACCAAAAAATTGTCTGAACGCATCGGTCAGACGGCCACCTTCTCCACCGCTCCTTCTTTGACTGACCGAAGCCTCAGCAACACGTTGTCCAGAAACAGGAGTTTGTAACCTCCCAGTCTCTGGGAACGCGTTGCACAGACCTTTCTGCAAGGCCTCCCGAAGATGTTTCATCCTCTGCTCCCTCTGCGATGGCAAGATAAGGTCCGCAACCTTACCCTTGTAACGTGGATCAAGGAGGGTTGCCAGCCAGTATTGGTCCTTCTCCTTGATACCACGAATACGAGGATCCTTACGCAGGCTTTGCAGGATCAGGGAGGCCATGCAGCGTAGGTTTGCTGAGGCATTCGGTCCGGAGTCCTCTGGGTCACTAAGAACGACATGGTCCGCAGCCACCTCCTCCCAGCCACGTACAAGTCCATGTGTTTCTTGGGACTGATCCCTTAAAGACTGCTGCTGATGCTGAGTGCCAGGCTCCACCTCCATACTGACACAATCTTCCTCCTCCTCCTCTTCCTCCTCGTCCTCTTCCTGTGTGATCGGCGGGCACGCAGGAACACTGTCTGGATAAAGGGGGCCTTGAGAGCTAAGGAAGTCCTCCTCTTCCTGCCTCTGTTCTGCCTCAAGTGCCCTGTCCATTATTCCACGCAGCGTGTGCTCCAACAGGTGGACAAGGGGGACAGTGTCACTGATGCATGCACTGTCACTGCTCACCATCCTCGTGGCCTCCTCGAATGGTGACAGGACAGTGCATGCATCCCTGATCATGGCCCACTGGCGTGGGGAAAAAAAACCAAGCTCCCCTGACCCTGTCCTGGTGCCATAGTCGCACAGGTACTCATTGATGGCCCTCTGCTGCGTGTGCAGCCGCTGCAGCATGGCCAACGTTGAGTTCCACCTGGTGGGCATGTCACAGATTAGGCGGTTCTTGGGCAGGTTAAACTCCTTTTGGAGGTCCGTCAGCCGAGCACTGGCATTATATGACCGGCGGAAATGCACACAGACTTTCCTGGCCTGCCTCAGGACATCCTGTAAGCCCGGGTACCTGCCCAAGAACCGCTGCACCACCAAGTTAAGGACGTGAGCCAAACAGGGCACATGGGTCATTTGTCCCTGTCGGAGGGCAGAGAGGAGGTTGGTGCCATTGTCGCAAACCACCATTCCTGCCTTAAGTTGGCGTGGCGTCAACCACCTCTGAACCTGCCCCTGCAGAGCTGACAGAACCTCTGCCCCAGTGTGGCTCCTGTCCCCCAAGCACACCAGCTCAAGCACCGCATGGCATCTTTTGGCCTGCGTACTTGCGTAGCCCCTTGAACGCCTACGGAGCACCGCTGGTTCCGAGGAAGAGGCCATGGAGGAAGAAGAAGAGGAGGGGGTGGAGGAGAGAGGTGTGTTACAATCAGCATTTTGGAGGCGTGGTGGCGGAACAACCTCCAACACTACTGCACCTTGTCCTGCATCCTTCCCAGCTGCCAGCAGAGTCACCCAATGCGCCGTGAAACTTAGGTAACGTCCCTGTCCATGCCTGCTGGACCATGAGTCAGCGGTAATATGCACCTTACCGCTGACCGCCCTGTCCAGCGAGGCATGGACATTGCCTTCCACATGCCGGTAGAGAGCCGGAATCGCCTTCCGTGAGAAAAAGTGGCGTTTGGGTACCTGCCACTGAGGAACCGCACATTCCACAAACTCACGGAAGGGGGCAGAGTCTACCAACTGAAAAGGCAGCAGTTGAAGTGCTAGCAATTTTGCCAAGCTAGCATTCAACCGCTGGGCATGTGGATGGCTGGGAGCAAACTTCTTTCGGCGGTGCAGCAGCTGGGGCAGGGAAATTTGCCTGGTACAATCTGACGTCGGTGTACCAAAAGCAGATTGCCCACAAGTACTTGGCTGTGACACACCTAATTCTACACCTTCATTCCTCTCACTGCAGGTCTCAGAGAGGACTGAAGGTCTAGTGGGGTTGGAAATCTCAGCTGATGAGGAGCAAGGAGAGATCCTCTTTGTTCTTTGGTGTGGGTCTTTTAGATACGCTTGCCAACGAACTGCATGGCAGGTCAACATATGTCTGGTCAAGCATGTGGTACTCAAGCGGGAGATGTTTTGGCCACGCGAGATACGCTTGAGACATATGTTGCAAATAGCAGCGGTGCGATCTGATGCACTCGTCTCAAAAAAGGCCCACACCAAAGAACTTTTTGAATAACGCGCAGAGACTGCAGCGCCCTGCACATGTGGAGCTTTGGGGTGTGATGCAGTCAATGTGCTGCCCTTAGGCTGGCCCCTGGAGGGCATCCTGCCTCGTTGGTGATGTGCTGCCGCCTCCTCCTCCTCCTCCTCCTCCTCTCTCCTATCAGGCACCCACGTTGAGTCAGTGACCTCATCATCCCCTCCCTCCTCATCACTGGAGCAAACCTGGCAGTATGCTGCAGCAGGGGGAGCATGACTGCCAGATTGCTGTCCTTCTTGGGCACCCCCTCTGTCCGCGCTCATGTTACTGCCTTCATCGAGCTCAGTATCGTCATCAGAGCCTTCCAAACGCTGGGCATCCTCCTGGAGCATGTACCCAACACTGTGGTCAAACAGTTCGAGGGAATCCTCATGAGGACATGGTGGAGCTAGGGAAGGAGTCACTGATGACATTGAGCTGAGGGAAGAGGCCGCTGCTTTGCCAGACAAAGCACCCTGGGCATGGGTGAGAGAGGATGAGGAGGATGAGGACGGCTTGGTCATCCACTCGACCAAGTCTTCCGCATGTTGCGGCTCAACACGGCCAGCTGCCGAAAAAAAGGCCAAGCGTGTCCCATGGCAACGTGCTGATGAGGATGCACCGTCTCCACGACCAGCACTAGACACAGAGCCTGCTTGCCCTCTCTTATTGGCTTGTGACTGTCTGCCTCTCCTTCTTGGCCTTCCAGACATACTAATGGCCTGTAGCTGCACTAAGCTGGGATAGAACACCTGTAATTTTCTTCAAGTAGCTTTATATACTGTAACCAGACAAGCCTGCCTGTCAGTAGGAAGATAACAGGAACGGATCTAGCTGAACACTGTGAGCAGGACGCACTGTACTAAATGTAAATAGTCTAGCTGCCTGACCGTGGTACTAATAGGATCAAATAGAACACCTGTAATTTTCTTCAGGTAGCTTTATATACTGTAACCAGACAAGCCTGCCTGTCAGTAGGAAGATAACAGGAACGGATCTAGCTGTACACTGTGAGCAGGACGCACTGTACTAAATGTAAATAGTCTAGCTGCCTGACCGTGGTACTAATAGGATCAAATAGAACACCTGTAATTTTCTTCAGGTAGCTTTATATACTGTAACCAGACAAGCCTGCCTGTCAGTAGGAAGTTAACAGGAACGGATCTAGCTGAACACTGTGAGCAGGACGCACTGTACTAAATGTAAATAGTCTAGCTGCCTGACCGTGGTACTAATAGGATCAAATAGAACACCTGTAATTTTCTTCAGGTAGCTTTATATACTGTAACCAGACAAGCCTGCCTGTCAGTAGGAATTTAACAGGAACGGATCTAGCTGAACACTGTGAGCAGGACGCACTGCACTAAATGTAAATAGTCTAGAAGATAACAGGAACGGATCTAGCTGAACACTGTGAGCAGGACGCACTGCACTAAATGTAAATAGTCTAGAAGATAACAGGAACGGATCTAGCTGAACACTGTGAGCAGGACGCACTGCACTAAATGTAAATAGTCTAGAAGATAACAGGAACGGATCTAGCTGAACACTGTGAGCAGGACGCACTGCACTGAATGTAAATAGCAGGAACGGATCTAGCTGAACACTGTGAGCAGGACGCACTGCACTAAATGTAAATAGTCTAGAAGATAACAGGAACGGATCTAGCTGAACACTGTGAGCAGGACGCACTGCACTAAATGTAAATAGTCTAGAAGATAACAGGAACGGATCTAGCTGAACACTGTGAGCAGGACGCACTGCACTAAATGTAAATAGCAGGAACGGATCTAGCTGAACACTGTGAGCAGGACGCACTGCACTAAATGTAAATAGTCTAGAAGATAACAGGAACGGATCTAGCTGAACACTGTGAGCAGGACGCACTGCACTAAATGTAAATAGCAGGAACGGCTGTAGCTGAACACTGTGCGCAGGACGCACTGCACTAAATGTAAATAGCAGGAACGGATCTAGCTGAACACTGTGAGCAGGACGCACTGCACTAAATGTAAATAGCAGGAACGGATCTAGCTGAACACTGTGAGCAGGACGCACTGCACTAAATGTAAATAGCAGGAACGGATCTAGCTGAACACTGTGAGCAGGACGCACTGCACTAAATGTAAATAGCAGGAACGGATCTAGCTGAACACTGTGAGCAGGACGCACTGCACTAAATGTAAATAGCAGGAACGGATCTAGCTGAACACTGTGAGCAGGACGCACTGCACTAAATGTAAATAGCAGGAACGGATCTAGCTGAACACTGTGAGCAGGACGCACTGCACTAAATGTAAATTGCAGGAATGGATCTAGCTGAACACTGTGAGCAGGACGCACTGCACTAAATGTAAATAGTCTAGAAGATAACAGGAACGGATCTAGCTGAACACTGTGAGCAGGACGCACTGCACTAAATGTAAATAGCAGGAACGGATCTAGCTGAACACTGTGAGCAGGATGCACTGCACTAAATGTAAATAGCAGGAACGGATCTAGCTGAACACTGTGAGCAGGACGCACTGCACTAAATGTAAATAGCAGGAACGGATCTAGCTGAACACTGTGAGCAGGACGCACTGCACTAAATGTAAATTGCAGGAACGGATCTAGCTGAACACTGTGAGCAGGACGCACTGCACTAAATGTAAATAGTCTAGAAGATAACAGGAACGGATCTAGCTTAACACTGTGAGCAGGACGCACTGCACTAAATGTAAATAGCAGGAACGGATCTAGCTGAACACTGTGAGCAGGACGCACTGCATTAAATGTAAATAGTCTAGATAGAAGATAACAGGAACGGATCTAGCTAAACTGAATACAGTGTATATATATATATGCAACACCTGGGATGCATATATATACACAATACACTGTAAGTGCAGCTAACTGACTGACTGTTCTGCCTAATCTATCTAACTCAAATCAAATGACACTGTCTCTCTCTCTCTCTATCTCTCAGCACACCGGAACACACACTACACAGGGCCGCCGTGCAGGCGGCCTTATATAGTGTGGGGTGTGTACTAAATCCCCTGAGCCATAATTGGCCAAAGCCACCCTGGCTTTGGCCAATTACAGCTCTCTCTACTGACGGCGCTGTGATTGGCCAAGCATGCGGGTCATAGTGCATGCTTGGCCAATCATCAGCCAGCAATGCACTGCGATGCCGCAGTGAATTATGGGCCGTGACGCGCCACACGAATTTAGCGCGAACGGCCCATAACGTTCGCAATTCGGCGAACGATCGAACAGCCGATGTTCGAGTCGAACATGGGTTCGACTCGAACACGAAGCTCATCCCTAAAGAAGACGTAGGATATCGCCTTTGGGCACAGTGTGCTGCAGGCAGCAGTATAGGTCCTCAGGTCTGATTGCACCCTATTTTTGTTTGTGTCTCCCTCCCCTCAGATAGCATTGCTCTGGGACATCCCATACAGTAATTACTGTGGCTCTGTGTCCCGTGATGTACGATAAAGAAAATAGGATTTTTATAACAGCTTACCTGTAATATCCTTTTTATGGAGTACATCACGGGACACAGAAGTCCCTCCCCTCTTTTTGATTACACGTGTATTGCTTTGCTACAAAACTGAGGTACTCCCGGTAAGGGAAGGGGTTATATAGGGAGCTAAACTTCCTGTCTAGGGTGTGCCAGTGTCCATCACCTAAAGGTGCCTATATAACCCATACAGTAATTACTGTGGCTCTGTGTTCCGTGATGTACTTCAAGAAAAGTATTTTACAGGTAAGCTGTTATAATAATCCTATTTTTCATAGGGATTGTCAAGCAAAGGGCATGAGAAATTGGGTACTGCATGAGGGACTTATGCTGCAAACAAATATTTAAAACTACTGTACAGTGGAAAGAGGGTCCTCCTTTTTAATGCGACTTTGAGGGAAACATAGGAAAAATACCATTCATTTCTATTACATACTTGCCTTTAGGCTGTATGCACTGTTATAGAATCATCATGGACAGTGACAATACAGCAGATACAATTAAAAAAAAGGCCTTTTTAAGATTGTTTTGGCTGTGACACCTAATTTTTTGTTCAGCGGAAATAGTCTGAGTTGACAGGGGGTATTATCAGCCACAACAGATCTAAAAGCTATAGGAAAATTTACACATAAAAGAATATTACATGTATCAACATAATACCAATTGGTCAGGGGCAAAACAGATTCATAGTATAGTCTATCATCTTCTTTTTTCATCTTGCCATGCTGTATAATCCAAAATATTTAATAACATGAGAATAAGAGTTCACAAAAACACTTCAAAACCACAAGCTCACATTCCAGAGGAAGAGGCAGTTTTTATCCTGAGTTTTTTTATTTTTGAGCCATTTGTCAAACATACAGTGGCAGGATAGTTTGTAAAAAAACTTGATGATGCAGTTTTTATAATGGAAAAAAATAAATAAATCAAAGTGTATTATGTCAGAGACAAAATCCTGAAATACTGTACAGATTTTGTACACATTATGTAAGCAATTTTACTAGACTGCCATGCAAGAGGGAGAGCAGGTTTCATTGTGAAATAAAAAATATTAGTTTTAATGAGTATTAATACAGAGGTAAGAGCCAGAAATGTTGAACAGATTTGTGCACACTATGCCAGCCATGTCAACTTTTTTTTTCTAGGCTGTAGTTTCAGAGGCTTAAACTGGGAAGGTTTTATTAGAAAATAAAAAGAGTACATTTTTTCTGAGTCAAAAGTCAGAATTATTGTACAGACTCAATGTGTACTATGTACGTATCTTTAGCAGACCAAAGTTTAAGAGGGAGCAAGTTTTAAGGTATTTTTTCACAATAAAAACTGAAATATTGCACAGACTCTATGCAAACTATGTCAGTTGTTTTACTAGGCCACAACTTTGGAGTCACAAACTGACAGGTTTTATCAGAAAATAAAAATGGTAGTATATTTTTTCAGAGGCAAAAGCCAGAATCATTGTACAGACTTTATGCACACAATGTAAATGCTTTTATTAGGCAGATGTTTCAGAGGGGGAGACCAGGCAAATTTTAACCAAGAACTCACAACTGGAGTGTATTGTTTCGCAGAAAAAAAGACAGAAATATTATTCAGATCCCATGCACACTACGTAAGCATTTTTACTAGGTGCAGTTAAACAGGCCATGTATTAATTGAGAACTCAGAATTGGCCTATATTTCACTTAAAAAAAAGGGAAGACATGTTTTACAGACTCCACACACAGTAAGCATGTTTACAAGACCAGGGTTTAAGAGGGAGAGAACAGGACAATTTGAATCAATTTTTTGAGAAAAAGATCAGGGATATTTCATCATGAAATAAAAATGAGAGTATTATTTATTAGACAAAATCCAAAAATATTATATAGAGCCAATGCACACAATGTTGGCTTTTTCTACTAGGCTGTGGTTTCAAAGGCAGAGTCTAAGCAGGTTTTATCAGGAATATTGTACAGACTCAATGTACACTATGTACAGTAAATAGTATTAGTCAGCCCCAGTTTAAGACACTCTATGTCATCCTTTTTACTATTGTACTGTATGTATTTTTTCAGGTACCCCATGCTTTTTTTTCTCCATGAGATTTCCCATTAAAGTGGTTGTAAAGCCTTACATATACCCAGTGAAGTAACTGGCCTCAGGTGATACACCGAGATTAAACAAATCCTCCTACATAAGTTGGACCTGTTTATGTGCAGGCTTCTCTTCTCTACATCCATTCACAGTGCAGAATTTATAAACTTGTCTGAGCTTGCAGAAAAAAGAGGTGGGGAGTTGAAATTACACTCTGCAGAGCTCAGTGAAGAGAGCTCTGAGAGCTGATTGTAGGAAAGAGACACCCTCCTTCACACAGTACATAGGAACAGAGCTGAGGCTGTCAATCAGTTGGAGCTCCCTCCCCTGTCACCTTTTTTCTCTTGTTGTGAGGAAAATGTGACAGAAGTGATTCATGCTCATAGCAGAGGAACGAAGCAACAGACAGAAATGCCACATAGTGTTCTTAATTGAGGCAACTACATACTATAGAGGGATATGCTTTGTTCCTATTTCATGTCTGAGATTTACAACCCTTTTAAAATTCATATCAGACCTCACATCTTTTTTTTTTTCATGGAGTCTAGACCAGACACTTATCAAGGATAAGTGCCTGCTTTGTATTTTAGGGGAAAACACATTTTTTGTGGTGGTTCCCCATTAACATCTATCTTAGATCCTGGGAAATCCCTGACGAAGTAAAGTGGCCAAAGCAGTCATTTGCCATTTAAACTGTGTTTGTTTCTTTGTAAATGTCAGTTAATGGGGTTCATATTTGGCATCTAAGCTGCCTGGAACCCGATCCAGGTACGTTTGGCTCATCCCTAGTGATAAATCCTATAAAAAGAATGGTAACCAATGATCATGTCCACACCAGGTGTACAGACACAGGCATTGGAACACAGGTATTTCACAAATGTAGTCCATTTAGAGATATAAAAATCCTCAGCTGGTTTTGACCCTCAAGTGTCTTCCATCACATTGAAATATCACTTTGGGCAAGTCTGACCCTTTAAATATAAGAATGCGAATACATGCTAGTAATAAAAAAAAGTTGGGCTCATGAGCAATCACAGTAAAATGTATTGTTCTCTTTGTCAACCCTCTCAAATGTACTGCATTATGTTTCAAAAGCTGAGTACAAATATATTTCTTAGCAGTTTTGGTTTTGGTTTCAAATTTAAATGGGTTCCGTGTGTGTAGAGCTGCTTTTAGTATATCCCAAAAAGAATAGAAAAGATAATGTGGCTAGGATATAAAAAGGGTTTGTCTAATCTACTACTGGTCAAGCTTTTACAACATTTTGACCAAAATATGATGTCTGCTCAATTTTCCTTTTCTCTTTGTTAAACCAGCCCTGCAGCAAAAAAAAAAATATATATATATCTTTCCTGTTTTGCCTTCACTAGCATTTCTCTAACTTTAAATCAATATAATATTTTTTTCTCTAACATCCTCTGCTCTCCAGCTTCAGGCTATGTTCAGAATTGGGACTAGTGTTGGTGTCAAGAACCTTTTTCAGCAGACGGGAAATAGATGGTACAAATATGGTAAAAAAAAAGTGTGATCTTTTAGTCAAGTACATATTTTATTATAGTGATTAAAAAGGGAAATATATGATGAAATTTGCCTGTCCAGATAATATATATATATATATAAATATATATATATAAAAAATATAATTAATATATATATATATATATATATATATATATATATATATATATATATATATATATATATATATGTATTTGCATGTATTTTTATGTATATATACAGTTTAAGTCACTTAAACTAGTGATAGAACTCCGCTTATTGACCACTTTCTCAGGACCAGTGAATAGCACAAATGAAAGGCCTAGTTAGGCCCCACTCCATTCTCTATAATTAGCTACATACCGAAACGTATAAGGGTGGGACCGTATGCTGCCATGGTTTGGCGTCAGGAAAGGAAAATTACGATAAGTATTTGATACAATTTTCCATTTTCCTGATGCCAATATGGCAGCATACTAGTGATAAATAACTAGCTGACAGGGTGGGATCAAACCAATCTTCTAATTAGGATGAGACAGAGGACTGAATAGTCCTTCCTATACTTTCCCTCGGGTCTATTCCCTCAAGTTTGAGTAGGAATGTAGGAACGACCACGATACCCCTGTACAGATGGGCACCATAGATTCTCTTGAATGTGCTGCCTATAAGGCTTCAACCGCTCTGGTAGAGTGCTCCGCCACCACTGAAGGAGGCTTGTGACCCCTAGTCCTATATACACAACCAAGCCTGCTTGGATCCAGACGGTAACCTCTTTCCCTTGAGGATTCCCAGCTAGAATGACAAAAGGTTTATTTAGATGACCTAAAAGGGACAATTGTGGACAGATACTACTTAAAAGTTCTGAAAATGAACAGTACTTGTGACTTTCCTGTGTGATGTTGTGGAAAGTTAGGCTATGTCCAGCTGTCTGTTAAATAGCAGGCTGCTGTTATGTTTGATGCAGGATGATGATCTACAAGACCCAACTCTACACTTTCTGGAAAGAAAATAATATAATATATATATATATATATATATATATATATATATATATATATATATATTTTTTTTTTTTTACTTTGAAGCTCCAAGAGCTTGAATCTCTGATAACCTTCTGCTTAAAGTTCTTGTAATTGATACTGCCTTGTAAGTGATGGCCTGAACCGAACATTGCTCTGTCGGAACTGATATGAGATCCAGCAACTCCAATAGATCTTTCTTTCTTGCTGACCGACTCCTCATGACTACCCTCAAAAGTTGTACAAACTGAAGGAGTAGTGGCCCATTTAAATATGTTACTGCCGAGATAGCCTATTCTCACATAGCTCACGAGGGTGGGCTAAGGCCTGGAGGAAGTATAAAACAGCTGAGACTGGAAAGCCAATAGGATCAATGTCTCGCCCTACCAAGAAAAAGCAAACTTGTTCCAGAATTTGGTCTAGATGTTGTAAGTAGAATCTTTTCTTGCACGCAACAAAGTAGAGATCACTCTGGAGTGAAACTGGAGCAACCAGAGTTGCTCATCCTCCCCCTTTAGTGCCCCTGCTTGCAGCCCCAGTCTGCGTATACTATGGAGGGGAAATGTCTTCTGTACCCTGAAATGAATGGCCAGGGAAAACCGAAGGCCTCCTGGTCAATATGGAGGACTGGCTATGACAACTATGTTCTCCCTTGACAGCCTCAAGAGGAATCTCATTTACAGGAAATGTTGGGGAAAAACATATATGTTAGATTGCAGTCCCAGGGAGAGACCAGAGCATCTGCCCCTTGCGCCTTGGGGTACGGAAACAAAATCAGACCAAAGTTTGTGATTACTGTGGGAAATGAGGAGGTCTGTCTGTGGTAGGCCCCACCTGTGGACCAGCTCAGAGAATACCTGGGACGTAGACCCATTCGTTGTGCTCTGGGAAGCTTGTACTTGTTCAAAAGAAAAATCCGCTGGGGGGGGTAAACTGCTTCCAAAATTTTGCTGGTGATCTTCCGCCCCAGGCGTTATGGGTTTCACCTCTCCTAATAGCATATTGCTGTGAGGTTTCATGCTGGAGCTGAATATAGGCGACTGCTGCCCTGTTGCTAAACTGCAAGGAGATTGGTCCTCCTTGACTCTGTGTAGTAAGGCCAAAGTGCTAAAAGGGCTGTTTAAATCCCCAGCGCGTTCAAGATTACCCTCCTTGGCTGGGAAACTGTTTGCCTTGACCGAAAGTCCCTCGCATTACATCTTCCCAGCTGTCTTGCAGACATGATTCGTAACAATTCTCCAGTCTACAAAGGTCCTAACAGACTGAGACTTCATCAAGGTCTTTCCATCACCGTGGACCGCGTTCTCATACTGAGTAACACTTATTAACTGTGTTCTATCCTGTTTCCTCCCTTGCACTAAAAATTCTAGATGAAATTTGCGCAGGTGCCCATGCACCCCAGGAATCATCTATATGCATGATGACATTGTGCCCAGATGACTGAGGCACTGAGAAGCCATCAAAAAAGCAGAAGTATTCATCCTCAGAAATCTTTTTCCTGACTGTCACCACTTCCTCTGATGAAAATAAAACAGAGGAACTAGCAGAGCACCCCCGGGTAAACCAACCTTTGGGATGGAGAAAGTTGGCTTTGCTTTCCCTCTAAGGTGTGAGGATAGGATAGGCATCCTGATGATCCAGCAACAGCCTCCAGCCATGTGGTTATACTGTTTAATGGACTCCGTCTTAAAGAGCTCAAAGAGGGCCCCACAGGGTTCAACCTCTTCCGATCTGCAACTGGACATTAACCAACAACTCCTGCAAACTCTAAACAAGATTAGGTAGAAAACTTGCAAACCCTTTTGAGTGTGAGGTGTCTGTAAGCAATGTAGCAGCCCACCCGCTGTTGTGGTGGACTTGGCAGCTTCATGGAAGAGAGGAGCAGTGAGGAATCTCCCAAAGTGACCATGAGTGTCTGATACCTTCATCCAAGACTCTGTACAACATGCCGTCCAGACACCCGTGAAGCGTTCCTTATAGGTCTTACCTTAAGAGTCTGGGCATGCACTTGTGTGACTGGCTCACTGATCCCCCTAGAAGTCTGCACCAAGAAACAAGCCAGACCCTTGGCATCCACTGCTACAAAAATGTCATTTTTGGCAGGATACTTCCAATAGGAAATCATGTCTAAAGGGATGCAGACCCTGCCACTCTCCTCAGAGTCCTGCAGGTGCAGCAGCTGGTTGATAATTATTTAACCTTCCCCATTAGACTCACCCAGTGCATGGACTGGTAATTGCTGGTCTGCTGGCATCTGCAGATGCTACAGTATGTAGGAACAGGTTGACCATTAGCTTGTTCAGAGTATACAGTTTCGACATCCTGTTTATACAGGCATTTTTCTTGAACCCCCTACATTCTTCCCCACTCTTGTTTCTAGGAAGCAATACACAGCCCAGGGTCTCAACCATATGGCCTCCCTAGCCGCCAAGGTGCCAGGGTACTCTTTCAGTGGCTCTACAAGCAACTAGGGGGGAATTCCTGGTCAGCCTCCACATTTTGAGTAGCAGACTGCTGAATCTGTAATATATGTAGCAAGGACCCAGGCCCCCTTCAGTCCAATGAGAACCTCCAGAGTCATGAGTTGTCAACATCCCTCCACATAGAGTGGGTCATAAGGCATAGTAGGTGTAGTGCATGTCTTTGGATTGTGGTGAGAAACCCACACAGGGAGAAGATATAAACTTCAACACAAGCATTAGCATTTGAACCAGCTACCCCAGTGCTGCTAGATAGAATTGCCACCCACTTAGCCAGTAGGCAGCCTCTGCAAAGTAGATTCATGGGCGCCAGACACCTAGGGTGTACCACCTGTCCAGGATTCACCCGGACAGTTCGGGTTTGGAATCATTTGTCAGGATTTCAGTCCACCTGAGACCCGAACATATTACCCAGACCAGGATTTGGCTCCCTAAGTAACCGAGATAGTCATATACAAAACTGTTGCCGCTGTAGGCGGCTGTTTGGCCTCACTGAAGGGTGAAGATATCAGAAAGGGCAATTTGGCCACACTCACTAGAGCGCTCTGTGCGTTACATTACTACTCTTCTTGGAGCACCCAAATGTGTCTGTGCAACGCCAACCCGGCAGACTCCCAGACTTCTACAGGAGGACAGCCATGCAGGGAAAAGCATCCAGCAAGATGCCACATCTGCACGGACAAGACCGCAGTCTCCTATGGCAACAGTCTCCAACAGTTTCCAATACAAGTGTAACAGTTGCTTCAGGTAATTAAGGCGAGTTCAAAACAGAATCTTGTGCCATTCTTATCAATAATAAAGACATTTGGCATTACCTGTTAGCTGCATACTCCTCCAGGCAGTGTCTACTCACCAGCCTCCTGGGCATAGATACTGCGCCACAGGCCCTGCAGGACTCGCTTGCTGGGTCGCTGGCTCTGGGGAAAAGGGGAAAAGACATCTTCCTTGGAGCTCTTCTCCTGAGTGGGAGCACCATCTGGGCTATGCTCCTCTGAAGAACGTCCACCTTGCCTTGGCCCAGCCCTTTTGAGAGCGTGGGCGTGCGGGGCTGAAGCAAATCAAAGCCAATCCCCATGAGAGGGCACTCTTTTTCGTGAAAACTTACCTATACGGTGGTCCCCACCCTAGTTGTTGTGGGTCTTTAGATGAGCAGTAACTCATATATATACACACACACATACATATATACACACACATACTGCTGAGGGTCAGTCTGGGGCAAGTTAGGAAAGGGTTAATTAAAGAGCGTAGGAACTTCTTCAGCCCTGCTTACTGTCAGCTGAGCTGAAGATGTCAGAGGAGTGTGTTTGGAGGGAGAGACACAGCAGCATGCTGTGTGAGAGAATCCGTTGATGGGGCGAGCAAAACCATATCAGAGACTGTAGCTCTGGCTAGAGCCATGTACTTTGTCTATATATCAGCCTGTTGGGTAAAGAGACTGAACTTTTCCTATCTCTGCACCTGTGTGACAAGACAAGCCTGTCGTTTTCTTATGTTTGTTTTGCTGAATAAAGCCATTTTTATTTTACTGAACTGTCTGAACCGGCCTTTCACCCCTCTGATCCCCTACAATACATGCATGTATTTACATACACCCTCACACATATGTATACCCACACATCCACATACTGTTTTTTTTTTTTTTAAAATGTGTATATACATATGCACACACCCATATCACATATACATACATACATACATACATACCTACACACACATGCAACGCCTGCAGAGGACAGCAAGGAATGGGAAAGGTAATGAAAGACAAAAGAGGGAGACATGGGTAAAAGGTACAGGTGACCCTGTATGGCACAAGCAGCTAAGAGAGAGATAAAGATTAGCTCCCCCCCCCCCCCCATATTCCACAAGCGCTGCAGTTGTTACCAATTTTAAAAGCAGATTTCGTTCCTAAAGAGTAGGGATGAGCCGAACACCCCCCCGGTTCGGTTTGCACCAGAACTTGTGAACAGACCAAAACCTCACAAACGTTAGAACCCGATTGAAGTCTATGGGACTCGAACGTTTAAAATCAAAAGTGCTCATTTTAAAGGCTAATTTGCATGGTATTGTCATAAAAAGTGTTTGGGGACCCGGGTCCTGCCCCAGGGCACATGAATCAATGCAAAAAAAAGTTTTTAAAACGGCCGTTTTTTTGGGAGCAGTGATTTTAATAATGCTTAAAGTCAAACAATAAAAGTGTAACATTCCTTTAAATTTCGTACCTGGGGGGTGTCTATAGTATGCCTGTAAAGGGGCGCATGTTTCCCATGTTTAGAACAGTCTGACAGCAAAATTTCATTTCAAAGGAAAAAAAGTCATTTAAAACTACTCGCGGCTATTAATGAATTGCCAGTCCGACAATACACATAAAAGTTCATTGATAAAAACTGCATGGGATTTCCCCGCAGGGGAACCCCAAACCAAAATTTAAAAAAAAACTGGTGTGGGGGTCCCCCTAAACTCCATACCAGGCCCTTCAAGTCTGGTATGGATATTAAGGGGAACCCCCTGCCAAAATTTTTAAAAAAATGACGTAGGGGTCCCCCTCAAAATTCATACCAGACCCTCCAGGTCTGGTATGGATTCTAAGGGGAACCCCGCGCCAAAATTTAAAAAAAATTGGCGTGGGGTCCCCCCAAAAATCTATACCAGACCCTTATCCGAGCACTCAACCTGGCAGGCCACAGGAAAAGAGGGGGGATGAGAGAGCGCCCCCCCTTCTGAACCGTACCAGGCGACATGCCCTCAACATTGGGAGGGTGCTTTGGGGTAGCCCCCCAAAACACCTTGTCCCCATGTTGATGAGGACAAGGGCCTCATCCCAACAACCTTTGGCCGATGGTTGTGGAGGTCTGTGGGCGGGGGGCTTATCGGAATCTGGAACCCCCCTTTAACAAGGGGTCCCCCAGATCCCGGCCCCCCTGTGTCAAATGGTAAGGGGTACCCCTACCATTTCACAAAAAAACTGTCAAAAATGTTAGAAATGACAAGAGACAGTTTTTGACAATTCCTTTATTTAAAGTCTTCTTTTTTCCATCTTCTATCTCTACTTTTGTACCCCCTTACCATTTCACATAGGGGGGATCGGGATATGGGGGTCCCCTTGTTAAAGGGGGCTTCCAGATTCCGATAAGCCCCCCGCCCGCAGACCCCCACAACCACCGGCCAAGGGTTGTGGGGATGAGGCCCTTGTCCTCATCAACATGGGGACAAGGTGTTTTGGTGGGCTACCCCAAAGCACTCTCCCAATGTTGAGGGCATGTGGCCTAGTACGGTTCAGGAGGGGGGGCGCTCTCTCATCCCACCCTCTTTTCCTGCGGCCTGCCAGGTTGCGTGCCCAGATAAGGGTCTGGTATGGATTTTTGGGGGGACCCTACGCCAATTTTTTTTTTAATTTTGGCGCGGGGTTCCTCTTAAAATCCATACCAGACCAGGTCTGGTATGAATTTTGAGGGGAACCCCTACGTCATTTTTTTTTTTACATTTTGGCACGGGGTTCCCCTTAATATCCACACCAGACCTGAAGGGCCTGGTATAGAATATAGGGGGACCCCCACGCACGTTTTTTTTTTATTTTGGTTCGGGGTTTCCCAGTTGGGAAATCCCATACAGTTTTTATCAATGAACTTTTATGTGTATTGTCGGACCGGCAATTCATTAATAGCTGCGAGTAGTTTTAAATGACTTTTTTTCCTTTGAAATGTCATTTTGCTGTCAGACTGCAAATTAAATGTCATTTTGCTGTTCTAAACACAGGAAACATGCGCCCCTTTACAGGCATACTATAGACACCCCCCAGGTACGAAATTTAAAGGAATATTACACTTTTATTGTTTGGCTTTAAGAATTATTAAAATCACTGCTCCTGAAAAAACGGCCATTTTTAAAACTTTTTTTTGCATTGATACATGTCCCCTGGGGCAGGACCCAGGTCCCCAAACACTTTTTATGACAATACCAGCCTAAGCGCTGGGACTTCGCACTGGAAGAGGCTTGAACCCAGCCAGATGCTGCACTGAGGCAGAGGGGGGACATAGTACTGCTTACGCTTCACTGGTGCGTTGAGGTATGAGGAAAAAAAGAAGAATGGGGTGGGGCCTAACTAGGCCTTTCATTTGTGCTATTCACTGGTCCTGAGGGAGTGGTCAAGAGGCGGAGCTCTATCACTAGTATGCTGCCATGTTGGCGTCAGGAAAAGTTTTTTCTCAGATAGTGAATTGTGGATAATGCATAGTATTTAGAATATGAATTCTTATGCAGCAAAAAACAAAACAAAAACAAGAGGAGATTTAAAGTATGTAAATAATAGGTAACTACTAAAGCACACCTGGCAATATATATATAAATTATAATTTATTCCAACCCCTGTCACTGTCACTTTTGCTGGCCAACTTGATCTGCATGTAAATGTGGGGAAAATTTACTGTATACTGTAACTAAACACTTGTGAAATAAAAAATTGTAAATACTATCTTTACATGAATTAATTTTAAACACTTGACAGATTGCAATATGTTTCTCAAAAGCTATTATAACAGGACACGTGCCATTAGCAATTCAAATCCTGGGGCACCTACTGTACATCTGTAATGTAGAAATCCAAAAGTCCTATCTTTGATTTAATAAGACAAGTCTATCCTGTCCTCTCTCTGTTTTTTTTTTCCACTCATTCAATTATCTATACCTCTAATTAGTCTATTTTAGAATATAGACATACTATATTTCCAGTGCCTAGCTATAATGATGTTTTTTGTTAACCTAATGTCATATCCTCACTCTGTTGTAAAGTCCTACAGGCCTTCCCTATATATATATATTGTACATTACAGATACAATGGTCGGGTGCTTCCTCCTGGCGGCGGCTTCACCCTACATCTCCTCCTTCCTCGGCTTCACAGTGGAACACCTTCCCCTGCGTCTCCTCCCTCCTCCTTCTTGGTGACCAATGGGATCACTTCTCCTCTCAGCCAATCAGGTTTCAGGACCCACTTCCTGAGTCGGGATTGGCCGGAAGGAGAATCAGAAAGACAATAGCGAATACTAATTCGCTATTGTCACACAGCTGGGTGGGCTCGGGGCGCAGAGCACTCTGCCCCGAGCCCACCCTTTTCTGAAGCCAATTAGAGCCTCAGGCTCTGATGATGTGCTTAACCACTTGCCGACCGCCGCACGACTATATACGTCGACAGAGCGGCACGGGCAGGCAAAAGGACGTATATGTACGTCCTTGCCTGCCCGCGGGTGGGGGTTCCGATCGGACCCCCCCCCGGTGCCTGCGGCGGTCGGCAAATCTCCCCCGGCGATCGGAGGTGAGGGGGAGGCCATCCATTCGTGGCCCCCCCCTCGCGATCGCTCTCAGCCAATGGGATCATTTCCCTGCCTCTGTATTGTACACAGAGGCAGAGGAAATGATGTCATCTCTCCTCGGCTCGGTATTTTCCGTTCTGGGCCGAGGAGAGAAGACTGCAATGTAAGTGCACCAACACACTACACACAGTAGAACATGCCAGGCACACTAAACACCCCGATCCCCCCCCGATCGCCCCCCGATCCCCCCCCAATCACCCCCCCCCCTGTCACAAACTGACACCAAGCAGGTTTTTTTTTTTTTTTTCTGATTACTGTATTGGTGTCAGTTTGTGACAGTTACAGTGTCAGGGCAGTGAGTGTTAGGCCCCCTGTAGGTCTAGGGTACCCCCCTAACCCCCCCTAATAAAGTTTTAACCCCTTGATCACCCCCTGTCACCAGTGTCGCTAAGCGATCATTTTTCTGATCGCTGTATTAGTGTCGCTGGTGACGCTAGTTAGGGACGTAAATATTTAGGTTCGCCGTCAGAGTTTTATAGCGACAGGGACCCCCATATACTATCTAATAAATGTTTTAACCCCTTGATTGCCCCCTAGTTAACCCTTTCACCACTGATCACTGTATAACCGTTACGGGTGACGCTGGTTAGTTTGTTTATTTTTTATAGTGTCAGGGCACCCGCCGTTTATTACCGAATAAAGATTTAGCCCCCTGATCGCCCGGCGGTGATATGCGTCGCCCCAGGCAACGTCAGATTAGCGCCAGTACCGCTAACACCCACGCACGCAGCATACGCCTCCCTTAGTGGTATAGTATCTGTACAGATCAATATCTGATCCGATCAGATCTATACTAGCGTCCCCAGCAGTTTAGGGTTCCCAAAAACACAGTGTTAGCGGGATAAGCCCAGATACCTGCTAGCACCTGCGTTTTGCCCCTCCGCCCAGCTCGGCCCAGCCCACCCAAGTGCAGTATCGATCGATCACTGTCACTTACAAAACACTAAACGCATAACTGCAGCGTTCGCAGAGTCAGGCCTGATCCCTGCGATCGCTAACAGTTTTTTTGGTAGCATTTTGGTGAAATGGCAAGCACCAGCCCCAGGCAGCGTCAGGTTAGTGCCAGTACCGCTAACACCCACGCACCGTACACCTCCCTTAGTGGTATAGTATCTGAACGCATCAATATCTGATCCGATCAGATCTATACTAGCGTCCCCAGCAGTTTAGGGTTCCCAAAAACGCAGTGTTAGCGGGATCAACCCAGATACCTGCTAGCAACTGCGTTTTACCCCTCCGCCCGGCCCAGCCCAGCCCACCCAAGTGCAGTATCGATCGATCACTGTCACTTACAAAACACTAAACGCATAACTGCAGCGTTCGCAGAGTCAGGCCTGATCCCTGCGATCGCTAACAGTTTTTTTTGTAGCGTTTTGGTGAACTGGCAAGCACCAGCCCCAGGCAGCGTCAGGTTAGTGCCAGTAGCGCTAACACCCACGCACGCACTGTACACCTCCCTTAGTGGTATAGTATCTGAACTGATCAATATCTGATCCGATCAGATCTATACTGGCGTCCCCAGCAGTTTAGGGTTCCCAAAAACGCAGTGTTAGCGGGATCAGCCCAGATACCTGCTAGCACCTGCGTTTTGCCCCTCCGCCCGGCCCAGCCCAGCCCACCCAAGTGCAGTATCGATCGATCACTGTCACTTACAAAACACTAAATGCATAACTGCAGCGTTCGCAGAGTCAGGCCTGATCCCTGCGATCGTTAACAGTTTTTTTGGTAGCGTTTTGGTGAACTGGCAAGCGCCAGCGGCCTAGTACACCCCGGTCGTAGTCAAACCAGCACTGCAGTAACACTTGGTGACGTGGCGAGTCCCATAAGTGCAGTTCAAGCTGGTGAGGTGGCAAGCACAAATAGTGTCCCGCTGCCACCAAGAAGACAAACACAGGCCCGTCATGCCCATAGTGCCCTTCCTGCTGCATTCGCCAATCCTAATTGGGAACCCACCACTTCTGCAGCGCCCGTACTTCCCCCATTCACATCCCCAACCAAATGCAGTCGGCTGCATGAGAGGCATTTTTATGTCCTCCCGAGTACCCCTACCCAACGAACCCCCCCAAAAAAGATGTTGTGTCTGCAGCAAGCGCGGATATAGGCGTGACACCCGCTATTATTGTCCCTCCTGTCCTGACAATCCTGGTCTTTGCATTGGTGAATGTTTTGAACGCTACCATTCACTAGTTGAGTATTAGCGTAGGGTACAGCATTGCACAGACTAGGACACACTTTCACAGGGTCTCCCAAGATGCCATCGCATTTTGAGAGACCAGAACCTGGAACCGGTTACAGTTATAAAAGTTACAGTTACAAAAAAAGTGTAAAAAAAAAAAAAAAAAAAAAACACAAACAAAAATATAAAATAAAAAATAATAGTTGTCGTTTTATTGTTCTCTCTCTATTCTCTCTTTCTCTATTCTCTCTATTGTTCTGCTCTTTTTTACTGTATTCTATTCTGCAATGTTTTATTGTTATTATGTTTTATCATGTTTGCTTTTCAGGTCTGCAATTTTTTATACTTTACCGTTTACTGTGCTTTATTGTTAACCATATTTTTGTCTTCAGGTACAGCATTCACGACTTTGAGTGGTTATACCAGAATGATGCTTGCAGGTTTAGGTATCATCTTGGTATCATTCTTTTCAGCCAGCGGTCGGCTTTCATGTAGAAGCAATCCTAGTGGCTAATTAGCCTCTAGACTGCTTTTACAAGCAGTGGGAGAGAATGCCCCCCCCCCACCGTCTTCCGTGTTTTTCTCTGGCTCTCCTGTCTCAACAGGGAACCTGAGAATGCAGCCGGTGATTCAGCCAGCTGACCATAGAGCTGATCAGAGACCAGAGTGGCTCCAAACATCTCTATGGCCTAAGAAACCGGAAGCTACGAGCATTTTATGACTTAGATTTCGCCGGATGTAAATAGCGCCATTGGGAAATTGGGAAAGCATTTTATCATACCGATCTTGGTGTGGTCAGATGCTTTGAGGGCAGAGGAGAAATCTAGGGTCTAATAGACCCCAATTTTTTCAAAAAAGAGTACCTGTCACTACCTATTGCTATCATAGGGGATATTTACATTCCCTGAGATAACAATAAAAATGATTAAAAAAAAAAAAAAATGAAAGGAACAGTTTTAAAATAAGATAAAAAAGCAAAAAAATAATAAAGAAAAAAAAAAAAAAAAAAAAAAAAGCACCCCTGTCCCCCCTGCTCTCGCGCTAAGGCGAACGCAAGCGTCGGTCTGGCGTCAAATGTAAACAGCAATTGCACCATGCATGTGAGGTATCACCGCGACGGTCAGATCGAGAGCAGTAATTTTAGCAGTAGACCTCCTCTGTAAATCTAAAGTGGTAACCTGTAAAGGCTTTTAAAGGCTTTTAAAAATGTATTTATTTTGTTGTCACTGCACGTTTGTGCGCAATTGTAAAGCATGTCATGTTTGGTATCCATGTACTCGGCCTAAGATCATCTTTTTTATTTCATCAAACATTTGGGCAATATAGTGTGTTTTAGTGCATTAAAATGTAAAAAAGTGTGTTTTTTCCCCAAAAAATGCGTTTGAAAAATCGCTGCGCAAATACTGTGTGAAAAAAAAAAATTAAACACCCACCATTTTAATCTGTAGGGCATTTGCTTTAAAAAAATATATAATGTGTGGGGGTTCAAAGTAATTTTCTTGCAAAAAAAAATAATTTTTTCATGTAATCAAAAAGTGTCAGAAAGGGCTTTGTCTTCAAGTGGTTAGAAGAGTGGGTGATGTGTGACATAAGCTTCTAAATGTTGTGCATAAAATGCCAGGACAGTTCAAACCCCCCCAAATGACCCCATTTTGGAAAGTAGACACCCCAAGCTATTTGCTGAGAGGCATGTCGAGTCCATGGAATATTTTATATTGTGACACAAGTTGCGGGAAAGAGACAAATTATTTATTTATTTTTTTTTTTTTGCACAAAGTTGTCACTAAATGATATATTGCTCAAACATGCCATGGGAATATGTGAAATTACACCCCAAAATACATTCTGTTGCTTCTCCTGAGTACGGGGATACCACATGTGTGAGACTTTTTGGGAGCCTAGCCACGTATGGGACCCCGAAAACCAAGCACCGCCTTCAGGCTTTCTAAGGGCGTAAATTTTTGATTTCACTCTTCACTGCCTATCACAGTCTCGGAGGCCATGGAATGCCCAGGTGGCACAAACCCCCCCCAAATGACCCCATTTTGGAAAGTAGACACCCCAAGCTATTTGCTGAGAGGTATAGTGAGTATTTTGCAGACCTCACTTTTTGTCACAAAGTTTTGAAAATTAAAAAAAGAAAAAAAAAATTTTTTTTTTTGTCTTTCTTCATTTTCAAAAACAAATGAGAGCTGCAAAATACTCACCATGCCTCTCAGCAAATAGCTTGGGGTGTCTACTTTCCAAAATGGGGTCATTTGGGGGGGGTTTGTGCCACCTGGGCATTCCATGGCCTCCGAAACTGTGATAGGCAGTGAAGAGTGAAATCAAAAATGTACACCCTTAGAAATCCTGAAGGCGGTGATTGGTTTTCGGGGTCCCGTACGCGGCTAGGCTCCTAAAAAGTCCCACACATGTGGTATCCCCGTACTCAAGAGAAGCAGCAGAATGTATTTTGGGGTGCAATTCCACATATGCCCATGACCTGTGTGAGCAATATATCATTTAGTGACAACTTTGTGCAAAAAAAAATAAATAAATAAATAAATTGTCACTTTCCCGCAACTTGTGTCAAAATATAAAATATTCCATGGACTCAACATGCCCCTCAGCAAATAGCTTGGGGTGTCTACTTTCCAAAATGGGGTCATTTGGGGGGGGGTTTGTGCCATCTGGGCATTTTATGGCCTTCAAAACTGTGATAGGTAGTGAGGAGTAAAATCAAAAATGTACGCCCTTAGAAATCCTGAAGGCAGTGATTGGTTTTCGGGGCCCCGTATGCGGCTAGGCTCCCAAAAAGTCCCACACATGTGGTATCCCCATACTCAGGAGAAGCAGCTAAATGTATTTTGGGGTGCAATTCCACATATGCCCATGGCCTGTGTGAGCAATATATCATTTAGTGACAACTTTTTGTAATTTTTTTTTTTTTTTTTTTTCATTATTCAATCACTTGGGACAAAAAAAATGAATATTCAATGGGCTCAACATGCCTCTCAGCAATTTCCTTGGGGTGTCTACTTTCCAAAATGGGGTCATTTGTGGGGGTTTTGTACTGCCCTGTCATTTTAGCACCTCAAGAAATGACATAGGCAGTCATAAATTAAAGACTGTGTAAATTCCAGAAAATGTACCCTAGTTTGTAGGCGCTATAACTTTTGCGCAAACCAATAAATATACACTTATTGACATTTTTTTTACCAAAGACATGTGGCCAAATACATTTTGGCCTAAATGTATGACTAAAATTGAGTTTATTGGATTTGTTTTAGAACAAAAAGTAGAAAATATCATTTTTTTTCAAAATTTTCGGTCTTTTTCCGTGTATAGCGCAAAAAATAAAAACGGCAGAGGTGATCAAATACCATCAAAAGAAAGCTCTATTTGTGGGAAGAAAAGGACGCAAATTTCGTTTGGTTACAGCATTGCATGACCGCGCAATTAGCAGTTAAAGCGACGCAGTGCCAAATTGTAAAAAGTGCTCTGGTCAGGAAGGGGGTAAATCCTTCCGGGGCTGAAGTGGTTAAAAAAAACCCATTGGAATCCATGTGTCTGGTACCCTGCATGTAAATTAAGTATGCTTTATCACTGTACAAAATTGGTAAATACCTCTTCACATTTTTTTTATTAACATAAAATTCTGTACTGGATTTAGTGGAAAAAACAAAATGTGTAATTCTCCCATTTCACCCTCACCACTAATTGCCCACCTCATAATAAATCACCCCTATACCTGCTCCTTGCATGTTCAGAAGCTGTTTCAGAGACATTTTCAGTCACAACCTCTCGTCTCGATAAAAATTGCTGTTTCAATTCTCTTTTTTTCTAAAAGCCCCCAATATTAATACAATTTCAATACAGGTGAAGGTGCATGACCTTTATAAAAACTTTTAGCATGCAGTATAGAATTATTTGAAAGTGGTTTTCCTTTAAAATAAAAAACTATTCTCTATCCATTATTAAGTCTATTCAAAGTCAAGTCCAAAAATGATTTTCTCATAAATTTCCTAAATATGAAAATCCTAAATTCTAAGAATTGTCATTCATATATTCATGAAGTTTGGATTCAGGGACGACGCTCCCACTAGGCAAGCTAGGCAAGCTACAGCACACTGCCACCTAGGGGCACAGCTGACCTTTGCCTCACCTCTTCGACCTCCTCGTTGCCCGCTAGGCTCCCAGCAGGGCCACTGATAGGGGGCCCAGACAGCAAGAAGTTCGATGTGGTGGGCAGGTTTTATTGCAGAGCTGTGTGTGCCTTTCCCTCTCTCCCTCCCACTGGCTTTCACATGCTGGAGGGAAAGGGACAGACCAGTGTGACAGGCAGCCAAAAGTGCTGCTCTTCTGAATGGGAGGGTGTGACTTCTAAGTTGCTCCACCTCCCACCACCTCCTTAGCCAATAAGATTGCCCAGCCCACCACATTTGTTCAGAAGATGCTAGTAGGCAGAGCAGGGCGGGATCTAGAGGATTCGACATACCTGAGCATGAAGAAGGTATGATCACATCTTATCAAACATGTCACAGGCTCACTGGTAATGCCAAACACCGGCTGCAGAAGTCTAATCATCAATGAGTTCTCCCATCCTGTGTGTAGAATATGCAATGCTCACAGTGATCAAGGGATGACTTCCCCTCTGTCTTCTCATACTGCTTTTTATCTTTGTATTTATTTACACTGCACACAGGAGGTGAATAATGATTAGACTTGTGAAAGAAGCTGCAACTTCAGCTGTTTCTATACAGCTGTTTGACCCTTTCCTTGTAATCTTTGAATTAATTAGCTGGCCAGGCTAGGTGCTTCACAGACCTGTTAACTATTTACTGTCCTCCTGTACTTGAGCAATTGACTGTTGGTAGTACGTTTTGCAGTCTTTTAGTATGTTTTGCAGTCTGTGACACTCTTCTGTACTATGTCTGCAGTCTTTGACCCTCTCCTGTAGTACATTTGCAGTCTTTGACCCTCTCCTGTTGTATGTTTTTCAGTCTCTGACCCTCTCCTGTAGTACGTTTTGCAGTCTCTGATCACCTCCTGTAGTATTTATGCAAAAAAGAGAGGCTACAGGCACGGTAGGTGGTGAGGGAAGGTGTACCTAGGCATGGTGGATAGTGAGGGATGAGGGGCCCAGGAATGTTGGGTGGTCAGGGAACAGGGCTGCATCTGCAGTGGGTGGTAAGGCAAGGGAGGCTTAAGGGACAGTAGATAATGAGGAAAGGGGTCAAAGGTGCAGTGGGTGGTGACGGAAGGAGTGCCCAGACACAAGTGGTGGTTAATAAAGGCGGGGCTGTAGAGAACATTTTAATGTAGCATTCAGGGCAAGGGCCTGCATAATCCAGGGCCCACCAAAATCCTCAGTACCAAGCCCATGATGCTCTTGATCCAGGCCAAATGACCAGGGTCGCAATTGCAATCGGGCCCTGGTGTTCCGCCACTAAGGCCACTTCTGTCACTAATATATTTTTTTATAATGGAACACAGTGAAATAATTAAAAAGTACCATTATAAAAAAAAAACACTGTGACAGATTGTCACACAATACACACTGGGATATGTGATCAAAGAGGGTATTGTGCTATTTAATGACACTGCACAAAGCCATTCAGTTTTTTGCTTGGGGGGGAGGGGTGCAAGTAGCTGGTCTTACCTAGGGCGCAAAATAGTCTAGCACTGGCCCTGTTTGGATGTATATATATACTGTATATATATATAGTGCAAAAAAAGTGTATAATGAGTCTCTATAGGTTGTTATCTTCAAAGATGTGGAGCTGCTTCCACCAACCCATATATCGGTTGGTGTATGTGGCTGAAAACTTTGCACTCATAGAAATGCCACATCTCTGGAGATAGCATTGCCCATCAAGCAAAAAAGTTTGTGCAGTAACACAAATAATATTCCTTTCATCAAAAACACTTGAAGATCCTCAGGACAATTATTATATTTGTCGAGATGGCACTTTACCACCATAATTCCATAGTCATTCGATATTGAAGAATACAAAGATGTTAGCTACATCTAACCCTGTTACCATATTAGTCTTTCCATCTTGTCAGTGTTTTTTTCTCAAACTGCATTATATTATATAGTAGATAAGGTTAGAAAAAGACACAGGTCCATCCAGTATCCACTGTATTAGTCTAGCAGCAGCATTCATAATAGACTGAAGGGGGGATAGCCTGCATAAGGGTAGGCCATTAAGATGAGAGTTGCAGTAGTCAAGGCGGGAAATAATCAAGGAGTGAATAAGTTGCTTTGTGGTGTCATTAGTCAGGAAGGGTCGAATTCTGGAGATGTTTTGGAAGTTTAGGCGGCAGGATTTAGCCAGTGATTGGATGTGGGGGCTGAAGGAGAGGTCAGAGTCAAGGATTACACCCAGCACCCTGGCATGTATGGAGGGACCAATGGTTGTGCTGTTGATCTTAATGAACCCTGACAAGTCATGGGGGGACCGGGAAGGAGGAAATATTACAGTAAATACAAAATACAGTATGGACTGGCATAACTCATTGGAAAAAGGCATCTGCCACATGACACATGAGTATAATCACCCCAATACCACAGTATGTATACTGTGTGTGTGTATATATATATATATATATATATATATATATATATATTTATTTACACTGTATATCACAAAAGTAAGTACACCCCTCACATTTTTGTAAATATTTTATTATATCTTTTCATGTGACAACACTGAAGAAATGACACTTTGCTACATTGTAAAGTAGTGAGTGTACAGCTTGTATAACAGTGTAAATTTGCTGTCCCATCAAAATAACTCAACACATAGCCATTAATGTCTAAACCGCTGACAACAAAAGTGAGTACACCCCTAAGTGAAAATGTCCAATATGGGCCCAAAGTGTCAATATTTTGTGTGGCCAGCATTATTTTCCAGCACTGCATGGAGTTCACCAGAGCTTCCCAGGTTACCACTGGAGTCCTCTTCCACTCTCCCAGCTGGTGGGTGTTAGAGACTTTGCGCTCCTCACACTGTTACACAAGCTGTACACTCACTATTTTACATTGTAGCAAATTGTCATTTCTTCAGTGTTGTCGCATGAAAAGATATAATAAAATATTTACAAAAATACGAGGGGTGTACTCACTTTTGTGAGATACTGTGTGTGTGTGTGTGTATATATATATATATATATATATATATATATATATATACTATATTGTCAAAAGTATTGGGACACCTGTCTTTACACGCACATGAACTTTAATGGCATCTCGGTCTTAATCCGCAGGGTTCAATATTGCGTTAGCCCACCTTTTGCAGCTATAACAGCTTCAACTCTTCTGAGAAGGCTGTCGACAAGGTTTAGGAGTGTGTCTATGAGAATGTTTGACCATTATTCCAAAAGCGCATTTGTGAGGTCAGGCCCTGTTGTGGACAAGAAGGCCTGGCTCACAGTCCCTGCTCTAATTCATCCCAAAGGTCTTCTATTGGGTTGTGGTCAGGACTCTGTGCAAGCCAGTCAAGTTCCTCCACCCCAATCTCACTCATTCATGTTTTTATGGACCTCGCTTTGTACACTGGTCGAAATCATTTCGTGGAGGGGGCATTATGGAGTTGTTTTTTTTTTCAGGAGTTGGGCTTGACCCCCTAGTTCCAGTAAAGGGAACTCTTATGCCCCGTACACACGGTCGGACTTTGTTCGGACATTCCGACAACAAAATCCTAGGATTTTTTCCGACGGATGTTGGCTCAAACTTGTTTTGCCTACACACGGTCGCACAAAGTTGTCGGAATTTCCGATCGCCAAGAACGCGGTGACGTACACCACGTACGACGAGACTAGAAAAGGCCGGTTCAGAACCAAGCGCGGCACCCTTTGGGCTCCTTTTGCTAATCTCGTGTTAGTAAAAGTTTGGTGAGAGACGATTCGCGCTTTTTCAGACTCGTGGCTTTCAGATCGTTTTCTGCCGTTCAGTTTGTGCTTGTGGGTTTGTATCTGCTCTTCAGTGCGTGCAGTCAGTTCGTATCAGAGTTTTCTGTGCGATCTTGCCCGCTCGTTGCTGTTTTTCAGGTCGCTCTTCACAGGCCTTGCTGTTCTTCAGTGCGTTCTGTTACTTCGTTCTGAGCAGCCGACCGTTTTCTAGCCATGTTTCGTATGCGTACTCCTCGTAGAGTTCATGCTGTGCGGGGGCTTGGTGTTGGGGTCCTGACCTTGACACAAGTCCAGTCCATGAACAGGGTGGGGAGGAGTTCATGGACCAAGAATTGGTTGCTTCAGCGTGACCAGTTCTGTCATATGCCTTTGCTCCGTGAGATCCGTGAGAATAATCCTGATGATTTCAGGAACTTTCTCAGGATGACGGACCCCGTATTTCACCGTTTGTTGGCTTCGCTGACCCCCTATATTAGCAGACAGGATACCTGCATGAGGCAAGCCATCACTCCGGAGCAGAGGTTGGTCGCTACCTATTTAGCCACAGGGAGAAGCCTGCAGGACCTCAAGTTCTCGACAGGCATCTCCCCCCAGGCTCTGGGGATCATTATCGCAGAGACCTGTTCTGCCATCATCCAGGTCCTGCAGAAGGAGTATATGAAGGTAAGATTTTTATCCTTTTATATCACATTTTATTGTATTGAATGTTTGATAATATATTGTATTTCTTCCCTCATTCCCTAATTACCATGATTGTAATATGCTGTGAATGTCCCCTTTGTTCTCATGCATGCTGGATTTTTAGGTAATTATTATTTTATGTCCTTCATACATATTTGCCCTTCAATAACCTCCCCAGCATGGTCTTTCCTGGCCTATATTCACCTCATGTAGTCACTTAACAATGTATTTTATCAGCTCCATAGTAGTGCTTTACCCCAAACACCCCCTAAAATGTTTGGAAATGTTATTTTTGATTTAAATTCAGGCAGAGTGCCAGAGGCTTTTTTTGTGGTGTCCCCAAATTTTTTGTAACCCTCCCTCCCCCCAACTGCTAAGTCAGCTGATCACAATTCTCTATCCTCAATCATCTATCTGCTGACTTTGCCAAACCCATACACACTATACCCATCTCTTTACTGGTCAGATTTATGGATGAATTCCCCAAAGCATGTAGTGCAAGGGTCTGCCTGTATACTTTCCAATGGTACTGTTTAAAGTTTTGTATCCTATTATTATCTTGATAGGTAATAGCAGAATGTTCAAATGTCCTCAAATGTGTACAGTGTGTATTTATATCTTTGTATTATGACACTTCTTACCTGTCCAGTGGTCTGCCAATAGTGTAACTAAGGAGGGGCTGTTCCAAGTAATACCCTGTATTTAGGCATTCATCTCTCAATGAAGTGAAGAGGGTTACCTGTCCAAGAGTCCCCCCCCGT